>NC_044042.1:12581854-12911585 GCF_901765095.1 Microcaecilia unicolor
CAGAGGAGAGCTCCGAAAAAGAAACGCTCAAGCTGTGATTATAAGCATGTTTGGAAATTTATACACACGAGATCAGCTACGTGAGAGCATTATATCATGGGGGTGTGTGCCTGGAAACTGGATTAGCTTCATCTGCATATCTTCACCTGTCTTTTATTTTATTGATTTATTTATTTACCGCCTTTTGAAGGAATTCACTCAAGGCGGAGTTCAGCCAAGAAGAAGTCAAACATAGGCAAAAGACAGTTGCAGCACTAAAAAAAAATTAAAATAATACAAGGTGTGGCTTAATATGCTACATTACAATGTCAACACAATATTTTTTTGTTACATTTGTACCCCGCGCTTTCCCACTCATGGCAGGCTCAATGCGGCTTACATGGGGCAATGGAGGGTTAAGTGACTTGCCCAGAGTCACAAGGAGCTGCCTGTGCCCGATGTGGGAATCAACATCAGTTCCTCAGGACCACCACCCTAACCACTAGGCCACTCCTCCACTGTTGCTACTATTTGAGATTCTACATGGAATGTTGCTATTCCACTAGCAACATTCCATGTAGAAGTCGGCCCTTGCAGATCAACAATGTGGCCGCATAGGCTTCTGCTTCTGTGAGTCTGACGTCCTGCACGTACGTGCAGGACGTCAGACTCACAGAAACAGAAGCCTGCGCAGCCTTCTACATGGAATGTTGCTAGTGGAATAGCAACATTCCATGTAGAATCTCCAATAGTAGCAACATTCCATGTAGAATCTCCAATAGTAGCAGCATTCCATGTAGAAGTCGGCCCTTGCAGATCACCAATGTGGCCGCGCAGGCTTCTGCTTCTGTGAGTCTGATGTCCTGCACGTACGTGCAGGACGTCAGACTCACAGAAACAGAAGCCTGCACAGTCTTCTACATGGAATGTTGCTAGTGGAATAGCAACATTCCATGTAGAATCTCCAATAGTAGCAACATTCCATGTAGAACCTCCAATAGTATCTATTTTATTTTTGTTACAATTGTACCCCACGCTTTCCCACTCATGGCAGGCTCAATGCGGCTTACATGGGGCAATGGAGGGTTAAGTGACTTGCCCAGAGTCACAAGGACCTGCCTGTGCCTGAAGTGGGAATCGAACTCAGTTCCCCAGGACCAGAGTCCACCACCCTAACCACTAGGCCACATGCAATAAAATATTTTAATAGCATAGGGTTTAAGCACAGATGGAACATATATATAGATAAGACAGAGTAAAAAGAGTTAGAAAATAAGGGGACTAATTTAAAGAAAGTTGCACATGAGGTCAGAAAGGTACATGAATATAATCACAGATAGGGTAGAAGTGGATAAACGTGTCTTGCTACAGTATGTGCAGCCAGTGTTGCTCCTTGTGCGTATTTGACTAGCAAGTTAGTTAGTTCTTCCAAGCCTACCCAAAATGACCCAGATTAATTTCTATGAACCCACCTATCCATCACATATCCAGGAGACAATGACCTAGACTACGTCTCCCGCCAAAATTTCCCCTGCTTATCCCTTGTTCTATCCCATTTCGCCTCAACTACCCCTCCCCAATGCTCACCTACCCTTGCTCATACCTCTCCTACTCCCTTCACTCTTGCCCGTCCTCTTCCGCCTCATCTACCCCTCCAATTGCTCACTTACCCTTGCTCATACTTCTCCTACTCCTCTCATCCTTGCATCGCTACACTATTATTTCTTTTATTATTCCGATAATACCCAACTTATTTCTCTTCATCAAAACTTTGTAATCCCAATTACTATGTAAGCCACATTTGTCACGTTCCTCACCGGTTCGGCGCTCCTCCCGACGGAAGATCTGGTTCAGTTTCAGTTTCCTAAGTCTGGCAGCCGTCATCTAGCTTGGAGCAAGACCACGGCCATCTTGGTTGACTCAGGGGAATCAGCCATGTTTCGGTTTCCTAGTCCGGCAGCCGTCATCCGGCTTGGAGCAAGGGCAGCAGCTATCTTGACTAGCTCAGGAGGGGGCAGCCATCTTGTATAACGAGAACAGGAAGGAACTCCATAGTTGGGTGTTAGGTTTCTCTGCTGATGGGGGTAGCCATCTTGTTTCAGCTGCACATGCTTTGGCCTGATTCCTTCACTATTTAAAGCACTGCCTCCAGGCCTTCATTGCTTCGGCCTCAATTGGTCTGAGGAGTTGCTGTCGGAGTGCTGTTCGCCGGCTATATTCTGTTCCTGATTTCCTGTGTACCAGACTTTGGCTAGTTTCTTGGATTTCGCTTGTTTGCTGCCTGCCTTGACCCTGGACAGACTTTGACTATTCTTTGCCTGCCGGAGTACTGGTTCTGGACTGTGTCTGTTCCCGACCAGCCTGGTCAGCGGCTGTGCAACCCTGCCAGTTCCAGAAGTTCTGGTGGCCACCTGCAGCTGGGAGCTCAACTCCCGGTGAACGGTGGTCGCTTCCCAGGTGAAGCTAGGGGTTGTCTGGCTGCCTGACCGATTGCAGTGTCACTCCATCTCTGCCGTGCTCAGTTGGGGCACAAGGGCTCACATTCGCCAGATCATAACAGCATTGAACCTGCTTTGAGTGGGAAAGCGTGGGGTACAAATGTAATAATAAATAAATAAAGGCCTGGTTGAAGAGCCAAGCTTTCATCTGTCTTCTGTAGAGATAGTCTTGTGTTAAGCGAAGCCTTTCAGGGAGTGCATTCCAGACTGTGGGGGCTACTCCAGAGAAGGCTTACTGGTGGGCATCACATTGTGTGGTGTCCTTTGGAGAGGGTGTGGTTAGAGATACTGCATGGGAGGACCTTAGTGACCTTGGAGGTGTGTTGAGGGAGATTCTGTCCTTCAAGTACTCTGGGTCATTTCTTTTAAGGGCCTTGAAGATCAGACATATTTTAAATTTAGTCCTCTATTGTACTGGTAGCTAGTGTAGTTTTTGCAACAGTGGTGTGATCCGGAAAGATCTCATGGGGGTCCTTTTACTAAGGTGCGCCGAAAAGTGGCCTGCGCTGGTGTAGACGCATGTATCGGACGAGCGCTGGTTCATTTTTCAGCACACCTGCAAAAAAAGGTCTTTTTTTTTGGCCAAAAATGGACGTGCGGCAAAATCAAACATTGGTGCGCGTCCATTTTGGGCCTCAGACCTTACCGCCACTCATTGACTTAGCGGTAACATCTCATGCTTTAACCGGGCTGTAATCGTCAGCGCGTGTACAATGCCGATTACAGCCCGGTTAGCGCCACATGCTGGAAATGTTCTGTCACGCATAAAAAATGAAATTAACGCTCGGGCCATACGGTAACCGGGCGGTAGTTTCGAATTGGCGCACGTTGAGCGCGCATAGGTACCTACGCGGCTTAATAAAAGGGCCCCATGGTTTATTTTGATCCATCTGATGATCTTTTGATGACAGAAGGACAGAATTTGACTCCAGTACACCAACAGACTTCGCAAATAAGCCTTGAAACCAAGTCAAGGGATAGCAATTTGGACTAGAGCTACTTTCAAAAGGAAGGAATCAGGATTTGGAGGGATCCGCCCACCACAATCTCTAATTGGGTCACCTAGGCCTCCAGCAGTTGTGTCAAACACCGTTATAAGCATCCTTCATGACTTATCAAATAGGATCTATAGTTTTAAAAACAGACATCAGATGCTAAATCAGGCCAGAGATATCTTCCCCCCACTTGTTTTCAGATATTTAGGCGACATCAAAACGATTTTCTTCATAGGTAATGGTGGGAGCAGCTAGTTAAATGGAAGGAAATTTCAAGTGATAGTGGGATGAAACAGAATCGAAAAAGATAACGAGGAGTATGGCTGAAACTGAGATCTGTTCCAACTGAATTATTTAAAGCATGTTTTCTTGGCAGTACACTGCCTGCAACTCTAAAACACAAAGGTTTGGAAGCGTCTTCAACATGGGAGAATTTGAGCACCGTCCTACATACAGGGCTTTCAATAAGAAAGGTAAAAATGAAGCGTTACATATTCCACAAAGGCTATACCTTAAACTCGAGTCTTGCTTATATGCATCTCTGACCGACTAGGCTGTCAGTAAACTCATGCTGTTGCCCTGCAGTTTCTTATTTTTGATTCCTGCCTTTAGTGGAAGATATTACATTATCACAGCCGGTGCGGAGGATTACTCAGTGGTATATCAGCAGCTCACCTCGGTGTGAACAATGGAAATCTATAGCTAGGACGCCAGCCAGCAACACTGCACCAACATTATTGAATCAAATATTAGGCTGACAATCATCCCAAGACGCTGTTTTTTTTCCCATTTTCATTCTTTGTCCTCGTCACCTCCCCTACGCAGTTGCTTCAGACCCAAATGATCTTGCCAGGTAGTAGAATGAAAGAATATTGTGGTAACTGGGTTGGGGACAGTCACGAAGAGCTCATGCTTTGGCCAACCTCAGCAGCCAACAGCTTCAAAATCTTATTTCAAAATAACAAAACAGCATCTATGACTTCCACAAAATTAAATGTAAGAGGTCGTACATAGGCTCAGTTTATAGATGCATTTATGAGACAGCTAGAGGATAATTCTGTAACAATGTGTCTACTTTTAGGTGCTGAAGACGGCACCCTGACATAATAGCCCTGACGAAAAAGCCCCGACAAAACAGCCGTGTAACAAAATGGCCCCTCCCACAAAATAACCATTGACAAAATAGCCCCCTTAACAAAACAGCCCCCTAGGAAAAAATAACACATCACAAACCATGCATACCCCCACCCTCCCACTCTGTCAGACTGTCAAAGTAATGCTTTGATGTTTCTCTTATATATACTATCTGCTACCACATTTGCTTATTTCCGATCTGACGAAGAAGGGCAACCTTCGAAAGCTAATCAAGAAATGTATTAAGTTATGTCCAATAAAAAAGGTATCATCTTATTTTCTTTTCCATGTTTTATTTTGTTTGATTTCTATTGATAACCAAAAAATGTAATAAACTACAACTGAAATCTTCACTGATAAAGACTCTTACCAGCATTCAATTGCATAAAGCATCCTAAATAATAATTCTCACCTCCAACATTCTGAGGCTGCCTGGAACCGTGGATCATGTTGGAGTAGATAATAGTGATGTCACACAACCCACACCAGATTGGCCAGTAGAAGGGAGAGGGGCAGAGCCACGATACAGGGAGCAGCGAATCAGCACAACACGGGGAATGCACAGCAGCAGGAACAGAAGCCTCTCTCACACAGTCACTCTCTCAAACATACACACTCAGAGGAAAACCTTGCTAGAGCCCGTTTCCTTTCAAACAGAAACGGGCCTTTTTGACTAGTATATAAATAAAATGCTATAGCTACCAATTGGTATTCGTGATCTGTTCTGCTGTTTAAGGAAACTATTATTCCATCAACATGCTAATTAAAAAAAAATAACAACAATATTGTCATCATTTTCATAGTCTTACCAACCTTATCCTGTTTGGCAAGGTAAGATTATTAGGAAAAAAATTTCCCTTTAGGAAACAATTGAAAACCCATCTATTCAAACAGGTTTACCCAAGTGACTTGACCTATCATAAACAAACATAAGCAAATCATCTGTCTACTGGTTCAAATAACCACGATCTACAATGACTCAGAAACATCTCCTACCAACCTTCTTACCCTCCATGCTCTTCCCATCTTCTCTTTAATTGCTCCACCGCCTTACCTATCCCTATCCTTTTTCTTATACCTCTTCTATCCCATTTACTCCTTGTTCATTTGTCCCATCATATACCTCCTTTGTTGATTCAGATACTACAGATTGTATTCTCTTGTTACTATGTAAGCCGCATTGAGCCTGCGATAAGCGGGAAAGTGTGGGGTACAAATGTAATAAATAAATAAATAAATAAAATGCAGTTCCATATTCTGGGCAGCCTGATTGGGCCCTTTTGTCGGGGGGCTAATTTGTGAGGGGCTATATTGTGGGCAGGCTGTTTTGACGGTGGCTGTTATGTCAGGTACTATTATGTCGGGAGCTTTTTTTGTTTGGACCTTTTTTGTCGGCGCTATTTTGACCGGGTACCGCCAAAGACATCCCTATCTGGTACCTCTTCTATACAGAAAATATATGCTTATAACATTCTTTTTTTAATTTTTTTTTATTATTTCTTTAATACATTTACAGTTTACTTCAAGTACAATTCTTGAAACGGAAAAAATAGCTATAAGTCATTGTAAATCTAGGAAATTAGTTATTACTGAGTTATTTAAATCATGATCTATTGCTCATCTTTAGTCCACAATAACGAGGCAAAATCACAATACAGAGGAAACTTAAATTAGTTTTTAAACTATAGAAAAAGGTGGCAGAGAAGAAGTTCGAGTAGTATTTAAACTTATTACGGCGTTGAAGTTGTTACAATTCTTGGATGTGGTATAGATGAGTTAGCTATCTTAGTTTCCAAAAACGAGTTCAATTGTTTAGAATCAAAAATATATATATTTAACAGAGTTTAACTTTAAGACACATTTGCAAGAAAAATTTAACCAGAATAAAGAGTCCAATTGCAAAGCTTTCGGGCGAAGTTTAAGGAACTCTTTTTATTTATTTATTTATTGTTATTTCAATCAAAATCACAAGTAAATTTACTTGACAGGAAAAAAGCAATTAAAGAAACTAATTTGCCCAAAAATTCCTCAAAAATAAAGAAAAATATCTCCTTTTTAGATGCTTTAAAGTCCACAATACTGAGTCCATGTTTTCAATAACTGGAGATATAAGGAAAAGAAATTAAATGTTTCAAATATACTTTAACCAAAAAAAACAAGATTTCAGCATTACAGGCTTGGTAAATATACACTTATAGAGCTCTCTTTGATGTTAAAAAGGAACCCAATTGGGAAGGGTCAAAATACACATATTTAACATTCTGATAATTTACCAAGCAGTTACATGGGTATTGTAAATAAAACGTTGCTCCTAACTGGAGCGTCTCCTGTTTCAACTGCAAAAACCTTTGCCTACGCTTCTGCGTGTCCCTCGACAAATCAGGAAATATCCGAGTTTGTAATCCTCTAAAGGTTTTCTCTTTTTTTTGGAAAAATTTCTTTAATATCCATGACTTGTCTGAGGTCAACGCTACCGTGGCAAGTAGGGTTGAAGCAGTTAATTGTTCACTATCTGAACTTTCTATCAACGCAGAGACATCTATTGCCTGGTTATTTAAATGCTGTTCTTCTCTTTTACCCGGGATATAAAAAACCTGGGAGATAGGAGGGAACTGGTCTTCTCCAATTTCCAGAACTTCTTTAAAGTAATTTCTTAGCATTTCCCTCGGAGAAATCAGAGGTTGCAAGGGAAAATTTATAAAACGCAAGTTATTATTTTTTAAACTGTTTTCAAGAAACTTCGATTTTCTCCTTAGGTTTACCAAATCTTTAACAGTTGTTGTTTGCAAAGTTTGTATCTGTTGTACTTCTTTTTCAAGATTTTCAGTTTGTGAAGCCACTGAATTAAGTTTAGTTTCTACTTCCTTCAGTTTCCCATCCAATAAAGAAATTTCCACAATTAGATGCCAGAGATTGTCTAAAGTTACTTCGGTAGGTTTTTAAAAAGGAAAAATCTCTTCTACCTCAGTGTGCATCAGACTCGCATTCCCAACTGTTCCTATCGTCTCCTCAGCTGATCTTCTTTCTATGGAAGCAGCCAAAGTGGGGGTTAACAAACTCCCCAAACCTTCCGACGAAGATAAAATTGCCTCCCGTTCCCCTCCGCTACCTGACTCTCCGGTCTTCGCGGTCGAGAACGCCTTCATCGGAGAACTGCTTCCTATTGGCTGGGGAGGCGGATCTCTGCCGTCCGGGCTTAACGAAACTTCCAGCCCAGTGTTCACTCCGCTTTCTCCAGCTAGTGGGTGAACAAGCGGGCCGCCCGTCGACGGAAGTTTAAGGAACTCTTGTCTTTTCTTTTGTGTAGTCTTAGAGACATCTGGATACATTCTTATTTTGCATTCCAGGAAATCTTGATCTCTATGGAGAAAATATTGCTTAAGTATCCAGTCCCTGTCGGGTTGTAGAATAAAAGGTTATTTTAAGTGTTGCTGTTGTCAATGCCACTTTATCATCTTCAAGTATTGGAGTTAAGTTCATATCTAAAGTCTCCGCGGGCACATCTACTCTGTCTCCGTGATCTAAATCTTTCTTCAGGAAAGGCGTTATATAATAAATTTTGGATATCGGAGGATGTGACTGTTCAGGAATTTTCAAGACCTCTGTTAAATATGTTTTAAATGTAGTAAGAGGTGAGATTGATAATTGCTTTGGAAAGTTTATAAGTCTAAGGGTATTTGTGGTATCCTGGAGCAGGGGCGTATCTGCATGGGGCCACAGGGGCCTGGGCCCCCGCAGATTTCGCCCTGGCCCCCCCTCCTGCCGTCAACCCTCCCCCGCTGCTTACCTTTGCTGGCGGGGGGCCCCAACCCCCACCAGCCAAGGTCCGCTTCCTCCTGCCTTTAAAAATATTTCTTCCGCTGGCGGGGGACCCCAACCCCTGCCAGCCTACCCGAAGTCTTCATATTTCTTCTTCGTCCGACTCCTCCGTGGCCATGCTGTAAGTAACGCTGTTGACTGAATCCAGTTTGGAGTCTGATGTTGCTGAGAAAGAAATATTTTTAAAGGCAGGAGGAAGCGGACCTCGGCTGGTGGGGGTTGGGGCCCCCCGCCAGCAAAGGTAAGCAGCGGGGGAGGGTTGATGGCGGGAGGGGGGGTGGAGAGAGTCGGTGGTGGCGGCGGCGGGGGGGGGGGCTAAAATGTGCCCCTCCCTTTGGCTCTGGCCCCCCCTACCACCGGACTCGAGATACGCCCCTGTCCTGGAGGCATCTCAGCCTGTCGGATTTTCAGGATATGCACGGTGAGGATTCATGAGAGAGATTTGCATGCAGTGGAGGCAGTGCACGCAAATCTCTCTGAGGGGTGTTCGTTGTGGATATCCTGAGGGTGCTTCCAGGACCAGGTTTGGGAACCACTGCCCTATGATCTCAGCGACACAACAACACTAAAGTTCGTAATGGCCATCACACAACTCTTCCGCTGTACGATCCCTTTATGTGGTCCTGCAACCTGAACCTTATCCTTCCACAACATCACCTTGTATTTGTTTACTCCGGAGTCTGCAAACAGCTCTCCGGCACTATGTAAGCCACATTGAGCCTACAAATAGGTGGGAAAATGTGGGATAGAAATGGAACAAACAAACAAACAAATAAATAAATAAATTTGAGCATTGATAATTTTCCAACATTTCAATATTGTTTTGCAGGTAAAGATTTTCTTTAATCATATTAACTTGAATCTGTTGGCAATTTTGTATAGACTTAGAATTATTTTCAATGTCTTTACCCATAGTTGCAATCTTTTTGTCCAATATAGGTATTTTTTCAGACATAGCGTGTAACTGTTGGTTTACAAATGTAAACTTCTGTGAAAAAGAGGCTTCTAGGCCCACTAGGGCTTCCCATATTGTGTCTAAAGTAATAGTCTCTGGTTTCTCAGGCAAAAAAGACTTACTTGGTAAGCCAGATTCAGGCATAGAATCCATCGATAATTGTCTCTCAAGTGCCATCAGATTTCCCCCAAGGATATTCTCCCCTCCTTCACCCGCTATTTCCAATGCGGGGATAGTCAGCGTTTCTGCACCCGAGGCGGCGCCCGCGCCTGGAGACCCCGTCGACGTTTGAATGTCCGGCGTCTCCTGAACCGCTCTCGGGGTTTCCGCCGGCATCGTAGAAGGATTGCGTGTCTCGGGACTGAGAGATGTTTCCGCTTCTAGTCGGGAGAATGGCAAACCTCTCCCCAGACTCGCCGGCAATGAAGAGATACCCGCTGAAGCACTCGATAGCATGAAACGGTCCAGCGTCCCCATCGGAGGCAAAGGCAGCGCCGCAGGGCTAGCGCATTGTCTGCCTCTCCTTTTGTTATGGTATAAGCCAATCATCAGAATTAAATATGTAGCATGATATTTTGCTGGACAGAAAGTCTGGAGAAGCCATTGAAGACAAAGAAACAGGACATTTGCTTGTCAAAGGTATACCTGCCCCTCCCATCAGCTTTCAGACATGTGCAGAAAGGAAGGACTTATAATGTGGCCATGTGAACAGACTACATTAACCATAATGCCTTGCAAAATATCCAGGACATGCACACACCATGCTTCTCTGCTAACATTATAAAAGGCCTGGAAACAGCCCAGCTCGCTCTCTTGGAACCTGCTGCTCTCTTTGGGGTCTGCTGATGCCTTGCTCCTGAACATGTGCTCATCAATCAGCTGGACCACAGCATGCTTGTAACAAGGACTTGTAAGTTAACCTACCTGTTACTTTGTTCTATTTTATGCACAAATTCTCTGTTCTAAGATCCTTTTAAAAACCTACCTCTCGTGTGCAATTGTATATTAAATCAACCTTTTTGAAGCTAAAAATACGGTCTCTTTGTGTTCTGAGTATATGGTATCTTTTATATATACTTAATTTATTTAATTTATTGCAATTATCACCTTTGGTGATTGGTGGAGAAATTAATATCCTAAAACTTATAAATACAGCACCTGCTCTTAAATTATAAACAGTAGCAAGTGCTCTAGAGCTCTTTCCCCCAAGATAAATCATTTCTTGTAACACTTTTAGGCATCAGGAAAATCAGTTTTTTAGCAAAGTGGGGAGGTAAGTCTGGAACTGCTTCCCTTACTTCTCACTCGGCCGCCATCTTTGTATTTATAACATTCTACTGTAAGAGGACAAATACACACCGATATTTCAGTCATGAGCACTGGTGCACATGCATAGATGATAAAATAATGAATGTAAATCATAAGTATTCTATAATTTATGCAGGAAGGACTAGATTCTATATATGGTGGTGCAGTAAAAACCACAGGCACCGCTATGCTATAAACCTTGCCTAAAATTAGGTGCGGTTTATGGACTATGCATAGACTAAGATGGCACAACCATTTACACCAACTAAAGCCTTCAGTTTTTTGGAATTTGCTGCCCTTGGAGCTGAGGCAGAGCTCAGACTTTCTTACGTTCAGAAGGTTGCTTAAGACTATTTTGTTTCAGAAATTTGTAGTGGGATCTTGTGTGCAATTCTGGTCACCGCATCTCGAAAAAGATATAGTGGAATTAGAAAAGGTACAGAGAAGGGTGACAAAAATGATAAAGGGGATGGGATGACTCCCCTATGGGGAAAGGCTAAACTGTCTAGGGCTCTTCAGCTTGGAGAAAAGGTGACTGAGGGGTAGAGGTCTATAAAATAATGAGTGGAGTGGAACAGGTAGAGGTGAATTGTTTATTTACTCTGTTCAAAAATGCTAGGACTAGAGGGCATGCGATGAAGCTACAAAGTAGTAAATTTAAAATGAATCAGAGAACATTTTTTCATCACTCAACATGTAATTAAACTCTGGAATTCACTGCCAGAGAATGTGGTAAAGGGGTTTAAAAAAAAGGTTTGGACGACTTCCTAAAGGAAACGTCCATAGACCATTATTAAAATGACGGGGAAAATCCACTGCTTATTTCTGTGATAAGCAGCATAAAACGTATTGAACTTTTTTGGGATCTTGCCAAGGTATTTGTGACCTGGATTGGCCACTGTTGAAAACAGGATGCTGGGCTTGATGGACCTTTGGTCTGTCTCAGTGTGGCAATACTTATGTACTTGGGATTCTGAATGGAATCTTGCTACTCTTTGGGGTTCTACATGGAATCTTGTTATTCTTTAGAATTCTAGAATCTTGCTACTCTTTGGGGTTCTACATGGAATGTTGCTACTGTTTGGGTTTCTCCCAGGTACTTGTGACCTGGATTGGCCACTGTTGGAAACAGGATGCTGGGCTTGAGGGACCTTTGGTCTGTCTCAGTATGGCAATACTTACGTACTTATTGTGAACTTTGTGTTCAATTTCTTACTTTGTAACCCGCAGTGAACTGTCTTGGTATTAGCAGGCTCTAAGTCCTGTATAAAATAAAATAAAATAAAATAAATAATGCTGGTCATAGATCCACACAGTATCCAAAAAAATCCTTTCACTTACTGCAGCAGTTCTGCATTCTTACCTCAGACTTATAAAATTTACCACATCTCACAATGAATCCATTTCCAGCAAGAACAATGCAGTCACTAAGGGCCCCTTTTACCAAACTGCGGCATGAGGGGGCCGGCATTGGCAGCAGCGCGTGTTTTACACATGCGCCGAGGCCCCCTTTTACCGCAGCTGGCAAAAGGGAATTCTCGTTTTCCTACAGGAAATGGCTGGGTGGAAAGTAAAGCATTTGCCGCGCTGCCATTTCGGGGGGGGGGGGGGGAGCCCTTACCACCACCCACTGAGGTGGTGGCAAGGGCTCTCCGTTAACCTGGTGGTAACTGGGCAGCGTGCGGCACTGCTCGATTACCGCCAGGTACACTCCGGTGCTACAAAAATAAATACATTTTTGTAGCACAGGAAATGACTGTGACTAGGTGGGAAGTCCCGCCAGGCGGCAGTGTTGCCAGATGGGCGGTTTTCCTGCCCAATTGGGCTCCTTTCTGCGACCCGCTGCGGCTTTTTCAAGCCGCATGCTGGTTGCGGGATTTTGGGCGGCTTCTTGTTGCACCGCTGGCGTTTCTTTCACTCGCGGTTGGCTAGTTTTTCCCACGGCCGTGGCCAGTAGAAGCCCCACAGAGGCGGGCCTAATGACGTCATTTGTATGCAAATGGCCTCATTAATATTTATTAATGATGTCATTCATATGCAAATTGACTCATTAATATTTATTAATGATGTCATTCACATGCAAGTTGACTTTGTGCAGTTTGGGGCTGGCTTTGGGCGTGACAAAATATTTCCATCTGGCAACACTGCCAGGCGGGCACTTCCTGTATTGTGAGTGGTAAGCCCGCATTGGACTTACAGCCGCTCAGTAAAAGGAGCCCTAAAATTCTACTTTACAAAAAGGACCAAAACAAATCAACCTGCTTATCACTCCCAGGTTACCTCTGGGATCATCAGACTGTGATCTCAGCTGGGTGATTCCTCTGGGAAGAGGCCGAGATAATACAGTTGATAAGAGTGACTGAGAGACTAGGCCATGATTAATCCTACTTCTGTCAGACACAGAGGAAAGACCACATGAGGCTCATGTGACTGTTTCTATCAGCCAGAGGAGTATTAGCTGAGGGATTTCTCTAAAGCTGTCTTTTTCTGAGCCTTACATGTCCCAGATAGGTAGTGTTTAGAAACCACCTTGCTTGCTAGGCCAGGGCAGCCTAATTTGCATTCCTCAAGATAACATTCTCCTTTCTGATTTAGATCTCACTTTTCCTTTCTCGGTGTTATTCATTTGTCGCTGTCCTTCTCTGCAAGATATCATTCTACATATCAGTTGACACTCTTTGAGGGATAAAATGTGTACATCCTATTTGTGGCTTCATGCTATGTTTTTAGAAACTGGTAGAAAACCAAAATAAAGCATGAAAAAATGGGAAAATATGTTAAAGAATAAACTAACCCTCATTACAATTTAGGACTTTTTATTTATTTGGATTTTTCTCACACCTTTTTTCAGTAGTAGCTCAAGGTGAGTTCCATTCAGGTACTCTGGATATTTCTCTGTCCCAGGAGGGCTCACAATCTAAGTTTGTACCTGAGGCAATGGAGAGTTAAGTGACTTGCCCAAGATCACAAGGCGCAGCAGTGGGGTTTGAACCGGCCACCTCTGGATTGCAAGACCAGTGCTCTAAGCACTAGGCCACTCCTCCACTAGCAACATTCCATGGAGAATCTCAAATAGTAGCAACATTCCAGAATCTCAAAAAGTGGCTACATTCCATGTAGAATCTTCAATAGTAGCAACATTCCAAATATTTATGTATTTAGATTTTGCTCACACCTTTTTCAGTAGTAGCACAAGGTGAGTTACATTCAGGTACTCTGGATATTTCTCTGTCCCAGGAGGGCTCACAATCAAAGTTTGTACCTGAGGCAATGGAGGGTTAAGTGACTTGGCCAAGATCACAAGGAGCAGCAGTGATCTTGAGGAAAGGCTAAAGAGGTTAGGGCTCTTCAGCTTGGAAAAAAGATGGCTGTGGAGCGATATGATTGAGGTCTATAAAATCCTGAGTGGCGTAGAATGAGTAGAAGTGAGTCAATTTTTTACTCTTTCAATAAGTACAAAGACTAGGGGGACACTCAATGAAGTTACATGGAAATACTTTTAAAACAAATAGGAGGAAATATTTTTTTCACTCAATGAATAGTTAAGCTCTGGAACTCTTTGCCAGAGGATGTAGTTAACAGCGGTTAGTGTATCTGGGTTTAAAAAAGGTTTGGACAAGTTCCTGGAGGAAAAGTCTATAGGGATACTACTGCTTGGCCTGGGATTGGTAGCATGGAATGTTGCTACTCTTTGGGTTTCTGCCAGGTACTTGTGACCTGGATTGGCTATTGTTGGAAACAGGATACTGGGCCGGATGGACCATTGGTCTGACCTAGTATGGCTATGCTTATATTGTTATGATGCAGAAACCAGAACTGAATATCAGCGGTGCTCAGATAACTGCTGGGTCTGCCCCAACTTCGCCCCTGGACCATCTCGGCACTAACTGGTTAATACCGTGGCAGTCTCCCTGGATTTTCAGTGGCACTCTCTAGTTATATGCTGCTGAAAATCTGAGGATCACTCAGTCAGTAAGTGATAACCATGTATGAGCCTTACTGGTGTTTAAACCAACAGCGCTTAGTACTCACCAGTTACTCACATGTGAAAAGCAATTCAACATAAGGGGATCCTACTCATGCTCCTCTTCAAATGTAGTATATTTCGTTCAATGTAAAAAGTGTGAAGAAGAACGTTATGTCGGGAAGACAGGCCAGATGCTAAAGACAAGAATCAACTCACACAGGAACCACAATGAACAGCACAGATGTAACCAGTGGGACACCCTTGTGGTGGACAGCACTTTGCAAGACCAGAGCACTGCATCAATGACGATATGGTCAGCACGCTAAAAGAAAAATTTAAAACAATCCAGGAACGTAAGACCTTTGACGTTAAAAGAATGATATATTTTGATACCCACCAGACAGGACTTAAAGATTTGAGTCTATCACATTATAAGCCATAAAATGATACTGTTTTGTCACCCTCTGATCACCTATCCATCTCTCCCTGCTTTTCACCCCCTCCCTACTCCTACATTTCCCCGTGAGACTGTCACCGGAATGCTTTACGTTTCACTTATGAATTCTGATATTTATCATCTTTTGCTCATTTCTGATCTGAAGAACTTAGGTATTGACTTTGAAAGCTAGTCAAAAATGTAGTGTTAGTCCAATATCTATTTTGCTTTTGTTTTATTTCTATTGGCATATAGAATGAAAAATCACTATGGCTGGGAGAATTAAATTACCTACAGTCTGGCAAACCCTGTGGGGTTTACAGCCATCACCAAAGCAAAGTTACTTGGATTGCTTTACTTTCATAATTGCTTAAGGAAATTTGTAACTTGTTTTCTCTGTGGATAATGTTTTCTCTCAGGGGAACCTCGTCTATCCATATAGAGAAGTTGCTTTTAACTGTAGACACATTGGGGAAACAGAACTCCAATTTTTACAGGCTGAATGTTATTTCACTGTGGAAAGCGCCTCTTGCTGGCTGTTCAAAGTCTGGCTTAGGTGCAGTGTTGGTGTTTCTGGACAACCCCTTCCTTGCTTAACTGGTATCAACACTAGTTCTGCTCTCCGTGTGTGTGTGTGGGGGGGGGGGGGGGGGGGGGGGGGGGGGGGGGTAGCATCTCGCAAATACGTGAAAAGTGCAATGATTCCTTACATGAGCTGTCCACACCATGGTGCTGAACACTATAAAACGCTTTTGAATATTCCTCTGTATTTCTCCTTCCCCTACCCCGTCCCTCCAATGATTGGTCTGGTCATCCTTGTTTTATAGGGTTGGGGGAGAGCTGCAAAACCAAGATCAGGCATATGTATTTTGGTTGGTTTTCTTGTGTATATTCTGGGAAGTTTTGACCCGTCTCTTGGGGGGGGGGGGGGGGGGGGAGGGGGAGGGGGAGGTTTAAGAAGGTAAGAATACTCCTTCTACTTCTAATAAATGCTATTTACTTTGCTACCTTCGTGCATAGGCACATCTAAGCTTACAACAAATACCTCAATTACACATAATTCTCACAATGTTTCACGGCAATGCAGAGTGATCCGATAAACCCTGAGAATATGCATCATGGATCAGAAGAAACATTAATGCCAGCCCAAGGCCCCAGCAGCCCTCTTCATTTCTCACGTAGCAGCTTAGATCAAGGGACAGGAAGGCAATTTACATGTTGTCTGCTGTCTCCCATCCCCCCCCCCCCTCACCTTCCATCTTCTATCGTGTTCTCATAATTAGCCATTCACAGCCCAAACTCCTGGGATTACAATATACCAGTCATTAAGATCTATCATCCAGGCTGGGGTCAGCGTGAGATGTGCTCCCTCGACTGTGAAATCACCGAATCAATCAGTCCTGTCTTGGTTACAGCCATCTAGGAAACCTCCTAACATAATATGGCTACATTTTTTTTCCTTCTTATCCAATGCTGCAAAGGCTCAGGAGGTGTGGAGCTTTAATTAGGTCCAGTTCCCTGATATTTACACTTCAGTTAGCACGCAGTCAACCATTGCACAGCTGGTGACTCTACGGCCTTGGGCAGCAGACGTGCAACAAGCTACAGGGAAGAAGGAATGTGGGTCTAAAAAGAGACAGAGCTTCCAAGCAAAGAAATGGATACACTGCGCCAAGAGGGACACCCGCCAGCTGGAGCAAAGAGTTCTATTAGGTAAAAGCAAAGTAAGGGACACAGTTGCCTTTGAGATTAGAAATTCGATGGTCATTGTTTGTGAATGGAGAACAAAGGGGCCCTTTTACTAAGCCACGTAAGCGTCTACTCACGCTCAAAGTGTGCCAAAATGGACTTACCGCCTGGCTACCATGTGTACTGCTTGGTCACCCTCCTGTCTCCATGCATATCTTCCTGTCTCTCACCTATCCACCCCCATCCTGTTAGACTGTCACTGAAATGCTTTGATGTTTCACTTATATATACTGTCATCTACCAACATTTGCTTATTTCCGATCTGATGAAGAAGGGCAACCTTCGAAAGCTAATCAAGGAATGTATTATGTCCAATAAAAAAGGTATCATCTTATTTTTTTTCAAGGTTTTATTTTGTTTTATTTCTATTGATTACCTTTAAGGGTGGGCTAACACGGCTACCACACCTCTCTACTCAGGAACAATATCAATCCAATAACTGAAAACAGAAAACCAAGGGGTCCTTCTACAAAGGCGCACTGAAAAGTGGCTTGCGGTAGTGTAGGCGTGGGTTTTCAGTGTGCGCCCATCCATTTTTCAGCACGCCTGTAAAAAAAATGCCTTTTAAAAATTTCGGATGAAAATAGACGTGCGGCAAAATGAAAATTGCTGCGTGTCCATTTTGGGTCTGAGACCTTATAGCTAGCCATTGACCTAGTGGTAAAAACTCACACGGTAACTGGGTGGTAATGACCTACATGCGTCCAAAAAAATATTTTTCGGACTCCCGTATCGGACATGCTCCAAAAATGAAATTACTGCAAGAGCCATATGGTAGTCGGGCAGTAACTCTGTTTTGGCGCATGTTGGGCACGCGCAGAAACTTACGTGGCTTAGTGAAAGGGCCCTCATAGCTGCAGTCTTGTAGGTAGCAAAATTCTCTTTTCAATTATTGGACTGGAGCAGGGGCGTAGCCAGACTTTGGTGGGAGGGGGGGCCAGAGCCTGAGGTGAAGGGGCACATTTTAGCACCCCCCGGTGCCGTGGACCCCCCACCACCTTTGACCTCCCCGGCACCCCTCTCCTTTTGACCCCCCTTCCTGCCACCACCAACCCTCCCCCGAGTCCCTCGCTGCTGTCAGGTACCTGTGCTGGAGGGGGTCCCCAACCCACGCCAGCCGAAGTCCTCCTCAGCCTAGTATTCTGTTACTTCTGTGTGAGTCGTCCTGACGTCCTGCACATTCAACGTGCAGGACGTCAGGACATCAGGACGACTCAAATTTAAGCATGCAATTATCTCTGATCATGGGGTAGAAGTGCGGGAGAATTGTGCCTGAGCATGCACAATCCTCCCGCACTTGTTTGACAGGTCTGGGCTGTCAAAAGCCCACACCTGTCAAACAGGGGCTGGAGGTCCATGGGGCCACCAGGCCCCCAACTACCCCTGCCCTGGGCAACGGGGGCTGGAGGTCCGGTGGACCTCCGGTCCCCCCGACGATTCCCCCCCCAGGTTCAGGGAGGGCTGGAGACCTGGTGGGTCTCCAGTCCCCCCCTAACTCCCCTCAACATTTCCTAAACAGTCCCTGGTGGCCCAGTGGGGGACCAACCCCCCCCCCCGAATGATAGGGGGCTAGAGGTCCGCTGGACCTCTGGTCCCCCTGATGATTCCCCCCCCCCCCCAGGTTCAAGGAGGGCTGGAGATCTGGTGGGTCTCCAGCCCCTCCATAACCCCCCAGCAAAGGGTCCCTGGTGGTCCAGTGATCGATCCGCCGGCTCAATGCTGGTGGTAGTTCCACCCCGAGCGTGAACCATTTCTGGGGGAAAAAGAAAACCCCAGAAATGGCTTGCACGGTGGTAACCTGACAGTAATCATGAATCACCAGACACTGCCTGGTTATCACCAGGTTACCGCAGGAGCCCTTATTGCCACTTCAGTGGGTGGTGGTAAGGGCTCCCCGCCGCGTGGCCATGCGGTGAGAGGCCTCTTACCGTATGGCCATGCTTGGGAGCTTTTTACCCTCTGCAGTAAAAAGGGCTCTGGCGCATGGGAAGAATGGCCCCCTCCACTAGCGCAGGGCCCTTTTTCCTACAGTTTAGTAAAAGGACTCCTATATTTGGTCTGCAGCCAGACCATCAAATTTACCTATTAAAATGGATTTTTATGCCATCAGGGCCCCCCCGATAGACCACCTAAAGGAAACCCAAAAGATTTTTTGTTTAAATTATCTCTGTAGACCTAGCAGATGTGGACCAAAATCAGCATTTAAAAATGTTTAAATATATTAAAAATAACCCCAGGGGTCATCTTACTTGGGCCCCCTGATGCTCCTCAAGCTGCCCCTGTGGTCCCCCAATACTGCTGGGACTCAGGCGCGATTGCCCGACTCGGCCTCGGGCAGGCCATTTTCCTGCTGCTCTGCTCCCAGCTGCACTTCCCCACTTGCAGCAGGCATGCCATCATGGCAGGTTGTATCTACTGCAGATTGAAACCCCGCAGCCCCTGGAAACACTATAGACCCTAAACGAGGCCCAACAAGGGTACCACATGCCCGGGCCAGCCCCGAACCAGACCAGGAATGAACTGGGCTGATCCAGTACCAACTCAGACTCTTCAGCCCCTCTATGGGCCAGGTAAGGTTCCTTTTTTTTTTTATTTTTTAACCCTTTGTAGTAACCTTACTTAACATGCACATCCCTAGCGCCTATGTATTCACAATCCTCGAGTTTGAAGGTTGCCTAAGCCATATACATCATCCCTGGTGAACTATATGATGGCATCAGTTGCTTTAATGGCTTTTTTTTGTTTGTTTATTAATTCAGTTTTATACCTTTAATCTACTTTGGGTTTTCATAGTGTATTTTGTAAAATACTATAAAACAAATAATCATAAAAGTCTTTTTTGGACCATGGATAGTATCCTCATGACAGTTGCCTCCACTTAGCCAGCAAAAATGAAAGATCAATCACTGTAACTTGGCCGTTCTGCTTTTAAAACATTTGACTTTGCTACATATTATTGCCCTGCAGGGTAGCAAGGTATTAGTCAGCTTAAATTCTTTTAATGACTTTTTTTTTAATGACAGTAGGATTAACGGCAGTAAAGGTTTTTTAAAAGTGTTACTTCCTGCAGATCTCATCATGGCTCTTACATCCTTCTAAGTTAGCGGCTACGAAAGAGCTAAAGTCATAAGACAAAATTGTCCAGAGTACTGGGGGGTCCTTTTACCAAGCTGTGGGGAAAAAGGGCCCTGTGCTATGGTGGGGGCTGTTTTTCCCGCATGCCAGGGCTCTTTTTACCGCAGCGGGTAAAAAGCCCCTAGACAAACATGGCCATGCGATATGAGAACTCTTACTGCGTGGCCATGCGGCGAGGAGCCCTTCCTTCTACCCACTGAGGTGGCGAAAAGGTCTCCTGTGGTAACCAGGTGCTAACCCACGCAGGTAAACAGGCAGCACCGTGCACTACCGTGTTACCTCCGAGCAAGCCATTTCCAGGGGTGTTATTCCCCCCCCCCCAGAAATGGCGCACGCTTGGGGTGGAACTACCACCAGTGGAAGTGGTGGGCCAGCGGTAGTCCCAATTTAGCATTCCGTAAGCCTACATTGGGCTTACTGACGCTTTGTAAAAGATCCCCTTAAAAAATAAGTTAGCCCTCTTTACAGCTTTGAGACTTCTAAGGTCCTCTCAAGGAGCATCGTTATCTGTACCCTGATCAAAAGAAATCACACAATGTGAGACCCACCAGTGAGCCTTAGGAATAGGGTTACCATATTTTGTCCCCCAAAAAGGAGGACACATGCCCCGCCCCACCACACACCCACTACGCCCCTTTCACACCCTGCCCTGCCCCCTTTCACACCCTCGCTTTCCCCCTGTCACATTTTCCCCTCCCCCTGGCCCCTGTCACACACCCCGTCACTCCCCCTCCCCTTACCTTACTACTGCCCTGGTGGTCTAGTGACCTCTTCGGGGCAGGAAAGAGCCCCCTCTTTCCTGCCCGGAGCGCTGCCCTGCATGCATCCTTCCTGTTCCTGATCTCGGCGCCGATTCAAAATGGCCGCTGAGAGTTGAAGTCTCGCGAGGTCACTTCAACTCTCGGTGGCCATTTTGAATCAGCGCCGAGATCAGGAACAGGAAGGTTGCATGCAGGGCAGTGCTCCGGGCAGGAAAGAGGGGGCTCTTTTCTGCCCCGAAGGCGGAAGAGGTCACTAGACCACCAGGGCAGTAGTAAGTAAGGGGAGGGGAGGCTAGCAATCTGCCCGTTTGTCCAGAAATCCAGACAAATGGGCAGATTGGCAAAACCTGCCTGGTTGCCTGGACATGGCCTCAAAAAGAGGACATGTCCGGGTAAATCCGGACATATGGTAACCCTACTTAGCCCCCACACTTTGGAACTTACTCCTGGAGGGGGCTACATCTAACTAGAAACTACCTTTATTTTAGGAATCAGGTGAAAGCCTGGCTTTTCTCCCAAGCCTTTAATACACGGCTGACTCTCCACTCACCCCAAACCTGGATTAGCTTGATGCACGCCCTGTAATTTTAGGCCAGTTCCTCATCCCTTATTTAACTGTACATATAATTTTGCTTCAATTTAGCCACCTTCTATTTATCGCAGTTGACCCTGTATTACTCATCTGGTCCCCTCTATATATCTCAACTGCACTTGGTCCCTCAGCTACACAGTCAGATATTTCATTGTATTGTAAGAACACAGGGGCCCTTTTACAATGCTACCGTGACATTGGCACAAACCAGTACCTCTGGTTTGTCCTTTCTTCTCCCCCTTTTTGTTTGCATAGCCTAATACAGGATGGTTTGTCCTTGCTTCTCTAGAAGAGCACTGCAGTCTTTCTGCATTGTTCCCTTTCCTTTACCAATGTATTGTGCAGAGATACTTATCATGACTCCTGAGGCAGGCACTTGGCCGAAACACAGCACCAGTGTTGCCAGGTCTGCGGGTTTCCCACACAATTGGGCGGCTTTCCGCGACCGGTTGCGGGCAATTTTTGTGGGCTGCAGGAAATTGGGCGGCTTTTAAAAAGCTGCAGTGCGGGTTTGGGGGCTTTTCTGGGGCTTCCTTTGGTCCAATTTGGTCCGATAGAAGCCCCGCAGAGGCGGGGTAATGACATTGGGGGCGGGGTTAGTGATGTCGGTGGCTATGTTGGGGGCGGGGTTAAAGACGCTGGAGGGTATGATGGGGCGGGGTTAAATATGTTGGAGGTGGGGTTGATGATGTCGGGGGCAGGGTTTAACTTTGGGCGGGTTTTGGGCTGGTTTTGGGCGGGGAAATTTTTTTCAATCTGGCAACCCTGCACAGCGCTATGTCGAGTCTATAGAATAAAGTTTGTTTTCTTCTATGCACGGTCTGGCTACGTTGTTGTCCTTCATTGTGCTGCTGGGAAGTATCTTCTTGTATACACTACTCCCTTTGTCTTTTCAAAATGAACCAAAAGTGCTTTCTGTCTATATTCGTACGGCAGAGGGAGAGAGAGCAAGTAGGAAGTGCTGCTCACGGACTCTTCCATGGATAGGGAGGGAAAACAGCTGAAGGCAGCGTAGGTCTGGTCTTCCTCCCCACGCCCCAGAGTAAAACTTTGCTTCGGGAGCTATGAAATTAGTATATCTATGAGTGCCCCTCCTAAATGCTTGGGTCCTTGGCATGAGCCTAGTTTGCTTTAATTCTGACTTGTTTGTATAAGGAAAGCCTGATATTACTTATCTACTGAGGAATCCGCAGAGCCACAGTTTCCGAGCAGTGAAGGTGACTCAAAAATCAGTGGACGAAGCTCCAGATGATAGTAACTGTTTATTGAAGGATGGATGAGACTCAACACAGCTGTGTTTCGGCCGACTAGGCCTGCATCAGGAGTCTCTTGTACTAACTAAAATCATCCACTTGAAATTTTTGTTGTTGTTAATGAATAAAAACAACAAGTCATGCGCTCCGTGTGCCGAAATAGAACAAAGCAGGGGCGTAGCCAGACTTTGGTGGGAGGGGGGGTCCAGAGCCCGAGGTGAGGGGGCACATTTTAGCTGCCGACCCACTCGACCCCCCCCTCCCGCCGCCAACCCGCCATCGCCTACCTTTGCTGGCGGGGGACCCCAACCCCTGCCAGCCGAGGTCCTCTTCTTCTCGCAAAAGGCTTCCTTCTGTTTCTGGCATCCAGCAAAGGCAGGTGATGGCGATGGCGGGTTGGCGGCGGGAGGGGGGGTCGGGTGGGTCATCGGCAGGGGGGTCCAGGGCCAAATCTACAGGGGCCCAGGCCCCCCTGGCCCCACATAGCTACGCCACTGGAACAAAGGCTTTTGCAAGCAGTAAAACTTTGAGAGTGAGTTCGTAGTTTGAAGCCAGAAAAACTACGAGCTTACTCTTGAAGTTTTACTGCTTGCAAAAGCCTATTTCGGTGCACGGAGTGCATGACTTGTTGATTTATTCATTAACGACGACAAATATTTCAAGTGGATGATTTTATTTAGTACAAGAGACTCCTGATGCAGGCCTAGTCAGCCAAACCATAGCGATGTCGAGTTTTGTTCATTTTTCAATAAACTGTTTTTATCATCTGGAGCATTGTCCTCTGATTTTTGAGTCATCTTCGCTGTTCTGCTACATACTGTATATGCTTGCGGAGATTTGTTTCTTCTGTGTATACATCGAGCCATAGTTTCCACCAGTCGTAAGTTATGAGACTGCTTTGTGAGATATAATCATTTCTACACTACGAAACAAAGTGAACTATTAACAGAAATCAGAATTCAGTTGAATCTGGTCCAGTTAATTCACAGATTTGGGTTCAAATTCATTTATTAGGATTTATTTACTGCCTTTTTGAAGGAATTCACTCAAGGCGGTGTAAGAATAGATCAAACATGAGCAACAGACAATTACAGCAGTAAAAATGTTCAAATAACAATGCAAAGTATGGAACAGTATACTACTTACAACGTCAACTGAATTTCAAGTCACTCTGGGTCTGTCAGGAAAATCCCTAGGTGCTTTTAGAGTCAAACGGATTCTCCCTGGTTTAGAGGAAGGGGAAGGGATAGGGAAGAGGCGATATAGGTTTAGCATAATCTGCTCATCTCTTCCAAAAGTCACTAACATTATTTCAGAAGCGTAAATGACACTGCATGAATCCTAGTCAGGTTCTGCTTTTATATGGAGTGCATCCAGCTATTAATGCCACTGTTATAAATGCGGCAAATGCCGTGTAGGACGTTCCAGTGAATGCACAAATCTAAGCTCTGTCTTGGTGACAGCATGCAGTCGGAACACTCCAGGCAGGCTATTTATTCTTCCAGAGAACAATAACATTAGGAAAGAAATTCTCTCCCTCAGCATGCCTGCAGCAACACACCTCCATCAGGCAATAGCAACTGTGGGTAGGTCTGAGTCCTGGGGCTGTCCTTCGGGCTCTGATGTCCATTTACTTCTGTCTCTTCAGTTCTTCACTAAGATGATCCTGTTCCTCTCTTGGGAAGAAATGCCAGATACACTAAGCCACAGGGATGAAACTCCGGTCCACAACAGACACACCGGTCCGGTTTTCAGGATACCCCCAATGAAAAATCATTTCATATGTTTGGAAAACCAGATGGTGTTTGTGGCTTCTGGACCGGAAATGCCTAACCCAGTTCTAAGATTGGGAAAGTCTACCTCGGGCATAAATGCCCCTTATTACTGTGCAAAACCATTTTTGAAAGGTCGTAGAAGTAGGAATTGAGAAGTACGGGTCGGTGCATCTTAATTTTCACCTGTATTTTAGAACAGAATCTGCCAAGGTAAAGCCTGTTTTAAAATACAAGAAAATGGATGTTTATGCTCCAGATGGGTGCAGCAAAAACTTCCAATAAAAAAGAAAAAACACATATAGAATACAGACATTTAAAAAGCCAGCACGTAACAAGATGGCAAATAGAGAATGACACGTGGACGAGGATGCAAGGTAACCGTGGGGTTGGGGACAGAGCCCATGGGGACAGGAACAAACTTTGTTCCTGTGTTGTTTTCTACTTTGAATGCTGTTAATGAACTGGACTGTTATTTATGTTTGACTGATGCAGCCGACAATATTTTGAATTTTTGGAAAAGCATGTAAATATTCTGGCCACAACTGGCAAACTTTGCATGGGGGAATCCTATATGTTCCTGCTACTTATACGGTCTGTGCCAGAGCCGGTGGTGGGAGGCAGGGATAGTGCTGGTCAGACTTATACGGTCTGTGCCAGAGCCGGTGGTGGGAGGCAGGGCTGGTGGTTGGGAGGCGGGGATAGTGCTGGGCAGACTTATACGGTCTGTGCCAGAGCCGGTGGTGGGAGGCGGGGCTGGTGGTTGGGAGGCGGGGATAGTGCTGGGCAGACTTATACGGTCTGTGCCAGAGCCAGTGGTGGGAGGCGGGGCTGGTGGTTGGGAGGCGGGGATAGTGCTGGCAGACTTATACGGTCTGTGCTAGAGCCGGTGGTGGGAGGCGGGGCTGGTGGTTGGGAGGCGGGGATAGTGCTGGGCAGACTTATATGGTCTGTGCCAGAGCCGGTGGTTGGGAGGCGGGGCTGGTGGTTGGGAGGCGGGGATAGTGCTGGGCAGACTTATACGGCCTGTGCCAGAGCTGGTGGTGGGAGGCGGGGATGGTGCTGGGCAGACTTATACGGTCTGTGCCCTGAAGAGCACAGGTACAAATCAAAGTAGGGTATACACAAAAAGTAGCACATATGAGTTATCTTGTTGGGCAGACTGGATGGACCGTGCAGGTCTTTTTCTGCCGTCATCTACTATGTTACTATGTTCCTGCTACCAGCACATCGTCTAAGAAGACATCTTCTATTGAAGGAAGGACTATGGAAGACAGGAGAGCTAGACTGAATCCTGAGATTCTTGATGACTTTTATTCATCCACAGATTTAAAAATCATAACAGTGCTTCATAGGGCATATTTCTCCCCTCTAGGGCATACAGAACAGGTTGTATTTTGTAGCTCTGGATATTTTAACAGGGTGGATTAGGATTTCTTGGGGTAATAGAAGTCAGTTATTATTGGGGTTGGAAGGGTAGAGGGTGGTGGTGGTGGGGTTTATTATAGTTGCTCGTTGTTATGACTATTAAACCCTACCCTCTGTTTTCTGTCCAATAACCAATTCCTTATTCACAACAGAACATTGCCTCCTATTCCTTGACTCTTTAATTTTCTCAGGAGTCTCTCATGAGGAACTTTGTCAAAAGCTTTCTGAAAATCTAGATACACCACATTAACTGGCTTACCTTTATCTACATGTTTATTCACGCCTTCAAAGAAATGAAGCAAATTGGTGAGACAACACTTCCCTTGGTTGAACCCATCCTGACTCTGTCCCATTAAACCATGTTTGTTTATATGTTCTGTAATTGTATTCTTTATAACAGTTTCCACTATTTTGCCTGGCACTGACATCAGGTTTACCGGTATATAATTTCCTGGATCACCCCTAGAACCTTTTTAAAAATTGGTGTCACATTGGTCACCCTCCAATATTCAGGTTACAGGTTACATATTACTAACAGCAGATCAGCAATTTCATGCTTGAGTTCTTTGAGTACCCTTGGATGTATGCCATCCAGTCCAGGTGATTTATTACTCTTTAATTTGTCAATTTGGCTCCGTACATCTTCCAGTTTCACCGGGATTTGTTGTGGTTTCCTCCACATCATCACCCTTGAAAACCATTTCCGGTACAGGCAGATCTCTTACATCTTCTTCCGTAAAGACAGAAGCAAAGAATTCATTCAGTTTCTCCGCTATGGCCTTGTCCTCCCTGAGTGCCCCTTTTGCTCCTTCGTGATCCAACAGTCCCACGGCTTTCCTCGAAGGCTTTCTGCTTCTGACGTACCTGAAAAAGTTGTTACAGTGAGTTTTAGCCTCTGCGGCAAGTTTCTCTTCATATTCTGTTTTAGCCTTCTTTATTAATTCTTTGCATCTGACTTGCCAGTGCTTTTGTTGCTTCTTATTTTCTTCATTTGGATCCTTTTTCCATTCTTTGAAGGACAAACTTTTGACTGTAATGGCCTCTTTTACTTCACCTTTTAACCATGCGGGCTGACGTTTTCTCTTCTTTCCACCTTTGCAAATACGTGGAATGCATCTGGACTGGGTATTCAAGATGGTATTTTTGAATAACGGCCATGCCTGATTCAATGTCCTAACCTTTGCAGCTGATCCTTTTAGTTTCTTTTTAACCATTTTCCTTGTTTTATTATAGTCGCCCTTTTGAAAATTAAATGCAGCTACAGTAGAATTCCTTTGCGGGTACATCCCAGATAGTAGTTCAAACATGATCATGTTATGATCACTGTTACCCAGGGGTCCCAACACCACCACCTCTCGCAATATGCCCTGAACGCCACCAAGGACCAGATCCAAAATGGCTCCCCCTCTTGTCGGTTCCTAGACTAGCTGCTCCAAGAAGCAGTCATTTATTACATCTAGAAATTTTATCTCCCTGGCACTCCCTGATGTAAAGTTCATGTGTTGTCCCTTGCGGATAAAAGTGCGCACTCTTTCAAGGGATTGTGCCCTATTTGTAAAAAGGGCACTCATTGCGCATGTGCAAACTGTAGAGCATTCTTGAACCATTATTCGTGCACACCTAGGGCAAGATTCACCAAATGGCACCAAGAAGTAGATGCTGGGAAAATTTCGGACTCGGTAACATTCTATAAAGGGTGATCCAGGCTGAGGGCGCTTTATAGAATAATGGTTAGTATGTATTCCGGCGCCCAACTTTGGGTATGAGGTCTTCCACCAACTAAAACCCAGGTGTCAATCGTGGCATGCAACTTGGGCGTACAGCCCCCGAATTCTATTATGTTGTGTGCAATTCTTTGGAACCCCCCTGACCCGCCCACAGTCACGCCCTCGTTTGGATTGCACGTGAGAGGATTTGCACGTGGATCTTTATAGAATCGTACACAGCCAGATTCGCGCGCAAATCCAAATTAGAACTAATTAATGCCACAGTTTATGACCATTAACCGGAATATTTATGTTATATTTACCTACAAACTTGAATGTGTTGAATTTTTTTCCGGATTTCCAGGCACGGAAGTCAAACTGATTCCTTGCTTACAAGCATTCACGTGCTATGCTTTTTTTTAAAAATTATTTTGCATCTAATTCATCTGTTCCTTCAGGCTTATATTCCGGCACGTGCTGCTGAACAGGTGCAGTTCGTCATCAAACACTCAAAAATCTGTCTAACGTCTAGATTTTTATTCAATTGGAGTACCTTAAAAATGTTAATTGTAGCTGAATATATTACTGCATTAAATTAAAATGAGATCTACTGAACAACTGGAAAAGACGTCCATGAAGAGAATTATCCAAAAATATTTCCCGAGGCTGAGGAAAAACTACGACAAAGATCTTTAGTTCTCTCTTTGCTTTTCAATCTGCTTTTCTGGAATAGATACAATAATCGGAATAAATAATGAACCCATCCAAGAAGAGAATTAAGTATAGACTGCTCAGCTAGAAAAACCAGCAGCCCCTCCCTACAACACCGATTCTATCATCTATCAACCAAGTTAGACTCTAGAATTACTTGTTAACTAAAATGGACTCAGACATTGTCCCTTTAAGTACATCGAAGCCAATACAGAGAGAAATGGAGCATGGAAAAGCAAAACAGGGCTAGTGTAAAACTAATTGACTACCAATGTTCTCTTGTAGCAAATTAAGTGCTGTAATTTACTGAATATTAAAGCACAAACATTAATTACGACTGCTTGGGAAACAATGTTTAGTTTACTGAGGCTGTGCAAATAGATTCTGAAAAACACATCTGTTTGGGATTTGGTGTGGGAGGGAGGGGGGAGCAATACAGCGACAGTATAAGTAAATTTACACAAACGCACCTGCAAATAATGGAATTCAAAATAACCCTTAAAGAGCTTTAGAGAAAACACAAAGAGGAGAAGTGTTTCTGAAAGCAGGTTGAAGTAATTGTACTGCCCCAGAGGTGAAGAGAAGAGAAAGGACTCTTTAAAAAAATTAGAGCAGGGGAAAAAGGCAAGGTGATCTAGTCAACACAGGAGAATTTGGGATTTTGGAAATACTGTACAAGAGTGGGAGAAAACCAGGTCCCCCAGAGTCAACTTCTAAAGACAGTATTTAATTATTTATTAGGCTTTATTTACCGCCTTTTTGAAGTTATTCTCTCAAGGCGGTGTACAGTAAGAATAAATCAAACATGAGCAATAGACAATTACAGTAGTAAAAATATTCAAATAGCAATACGAAGTATTGTATTTCTCATTCTGGAAATGGCGCCATTACGGCATAATGTAAGCCACATTGAGCCTGCAAAAAGGTGGGAAAATGTGGGATACAAATGCAACAAATAAATAAACAACATTCATTCATTCTCCTGTATGAAATGATAGTAATTTCTTTAGGCCTCGCTAACTGTGGAGCTGAATGTATATTTCTGAAGGAAAGCCATCCAAGCAGTTGAGCAGTGGCGTAGGAGGGGGGGGGGGGGCAGTCCGCCCCGGGTGCACGCTGCTGGGGCGTGTCGGCTCCGCGCTAGTGCACTGCCCTCTCTGCCCCGGAACAGGTTACTTCCTGTTCCGGGACAGAGAGAGCAGTGAACCAGCGCGGAGCCGGCACACCCCAGCAACGTGCAGTCGGGGCGGATCGGCCCTCCCGCCCGTCCCTCACCGCAGGTATGCGCTCCGGGGGGGGGGGGTGCGCTCCAGTGGGAGGAGGGTGCGCCGTGCTGCACCCGGGGCGGGGGGGTGCGCAGCGGCGACTCGCCCCGGGTGTCAGCTCCCCTCGCTACGGCTCTGCAGTTGAGATAAAGGAGTGTTGACATCTCAAGCCACTTGAGAGCAGTTGGAGAGCAGAACTGCATCACCAGGTTACAAAGAGAAGGGCCACGAACAGCAACTCATGGATATGTTAAATCAAAGTGTAAAGCCACGTGCAAGTAGTTATAGCAGTACCATCTCCAAATGACAGAAGGACATTTCTCCTCTGAGCTGTCACTTTCTTTACTCTCAGATGAGGGAACTGTGAAAAACTGCTGTGGCTCAAGAAAACTCTCAAATGCCACTTCCTTGTTTCACAAAATAATATCCTGACAGCATCTAATGTATAGTAGGAACACAGGTCCAGTTCAGCAGTAATGCACTTTCCTAGTACCGGGCTATCAATGTCCTTGCAACATCTCCCGAGATGGTACCTTACTAGCGCATTTGCAGAGTAAGTTGATGGCGCATCGCTTCTTTTATATTTATTTTATTTATTTTGTTACATTTGTACCCCGCGCTTTCCCACTCATGGCAGGCTCAATGTGGCTTACATATTGTATACAGGTACTTATTTGTACCTGGGGCAATGGAGGGTTAAGTGACTTGCCAAGAGTCACAAGGAGCTGTCTGTGCCTGAAGTGGGAATCGTACTCAGTTGCAGATCACCAATGTGGCCGCGCAGGCTTCTGCTTCTGTGAGTCTGACGTCCTGCACGTACGTGCAGGACGTCAGACTCACAGAAACAGAAGCCTGCACAGCCTTCTACATGGAATGTTGCTAGTGGAATAGCAACATTCCATGTAGAATCTCCAATAGTAGCAACATTCCATGTAGAATCTCCAATAGTATCTATTTTATTTTTGTTACATTTGTACCCTGCGCTTTCCCACTCATGGCAGGCTCAATGCGGCTTACATGGGGCAATGGAGGGTTAAGTGACTTGCCCAGAGTCACAAGGAGCTGCCTGTGCCTGAAGTGGGAATCCAACTCAGTTCCTCAGGAACTGAGTCCACCACCCTAACCACTAGGCCACTTCTCCACTGTTGCTACTATTTGAGATTCTACATGGAATGTTGCTACTATTGGAGATTCTACATGGAATGTTGCTATTCCACTAGCAACATTCCATATAGAAGTCGGCAACATTCCACGTAGAAGTCGGCCCTTGCAGATCACCAATGTGGCTGCGCAGGCTTCTACATGGAATGTTGCTAGTGGAATAGCAACATTCCATGTAGAATCTCCAATAGTAGCAACATTCCATGTAGAATCTCCAATAGTATCTATTTTATTTTTGTTACATTTGTACCCCGCTCATGGCAGGCTTAATGCGGCTTACATGGGGCAATGGAGGGTTAAGTGACTTGCCCAGAGTCACAAGGAGCTGCCTGTGCCTGAAGTGGGAATCGAACTCAGATCCTCAGTTCCCCAGGACCAAAGTCCACTCTTCCACTCCACTCCACCTCACTCACAGATCACAGCCCTGTTTCCATCCGTGGCCCGTTGAGATGCCCTTGGGTTGAAAAGCTATTGTAGTCTCCCAGCCAATTTCCGTGGTTGGCGTTCCTGCTCGGATTACTACCGAGTGACAGAACCTTATGATGAGGAAGAAGAAGACAAGAATGTCCCATAAGAACATAAGCATTGCCATACTGGGATAGACCAAAGGTCTATCAAGCCCAGCATCCAGTTTCCAACAGTGGCCAATCCAGGTCACAAGTACCTGGCAAGATTTCAAGGATAAAACACATTTTATGCTGCTTATCCTAGAAATAAGCAGTGGATTTTCCTCACGTCTATCTTAGTAATGGCTTATTGACTTTTCTTTTAGGACATTGGCCAAACCTTTTTTAAACCCTGCTAAGCTAACTGCTTTTAACCACATTCTCTAGCAGCGAATTCCAGAGTTTAATGACATGTTGAGTGAAGAAATATTTTCTGATGCGGGGTGGAAGGATCCAAGATGGCGTCTTGAGCTGAGGTGCGTGAAGCAGCCTCCTTTCCCCGGTGAAACGCTGCACATTCGAGTTCCACGGACCCGTAATGGGGAAGAGGAAAGGGAAACCCACTTCGTCTATCTCCACAGGCAGGGTGAATCCCACTCCTATGCGCCAGACGACACTCGAGGAATCGGGACTGCGAACGCGGGGAACTGGAGCGGTCACTTCGGGTGGTCCGGAAGATCTTTCTGACCAAAGCACCGAAGGAGTCTCGTTGAGTCCTCCTTCATTAACAGCGCCCCCAAGAACAGGAATGGATAGACCGGCAGCGAGCGAACAGCGCGCAGAACCCGGAAGTCGGACCCCTGCGGCTGAATGTGGAGACCCCGCAGCCTCGTTGACGCCAGAGGGAACACCAAGCCAGGCAGGCTTTCTGTCGGAGAGAAGCTCAGGCGTGCCTTCCTTAAGTTTTGAGGTTTTGAGAAAACCAACGTCTGTTATACTGGAAACAGTATGGGAAGCAATTCAAGCTGTGAACAACACCTTGCAGCAAATTTCAGGTACTTTAAGGGGAGAAGTGGCTGAACTAAAACAGGCCCAAGTAGGGGTGACAAATAAACTTGCAGAGCAAACAAACAAGATGGAAGTTTTTGATAAGGACTTGAAATCAGTTAATTCCTCAACCTTAATGCTAATTAAAGATAGTAACCTCCAACAGTGCAAGATAGAATATTTAGAGAACCAGATTAGAGGTAATAATCTGCGCTTTCTAAACTTTCCCAAATTTCCTCTCATTCCAGCTCTAGAGATGTTAAAAAAATATGTTAGAGAAATATTGGGAGTCCCTGTTGAGGGTTTCCCACCTATTACCAGGTTACAATATATCTCTGGTACCAGGGGGGGGGGGGGGGGGGGGAGAGAATTACCAAATGAACCACAAGTTGCTTTAAATCTAACTGACTTTTTAGAGAACTCCATGGAGGTTATTACAGAGAGAACAACACTGTTGGTCACATTTGCTCTGCAACTTGACCACAATAATATATTCAAACTTTACTTCCGCCACATGAATTCTCCCTTCCTTGGATCAAAAGTGCAGATTTTTCCAGATCTTTCTAGAGACACTCAAAGAAGAAGAAAAAAGTTTCTTTTGTTAAAAGAGAGAGTTCTTCGAGTCGGAGGGACTTTCATATTAAGATTTCCTAGTAAATGCTATGTTTCTTTTAATTCCACGAATTATATTTTCTTTGATCCAGGGAAATTAACTGAATTTATTACCTCTAAAATAATGCTGCAATAGTTTAGGATTGCAAGTGCCTATACCCAGCTGTGATTTCAACAGCTCCTTCAGCTCATGTTTTCTTTCATTATATTAAGTATAAATATTACCTAGATCTTGGATCTATTATTGTGGACTAAATAATTGGAAATTTTCCTGATAATTTATTTCCTATTTTGATGCATTTTTTCTGTTATCTGGATTTATGTTAAATTGCATAAATGTAAATGTATATAATTTACAAAAAAAAAACAAAAAACAAGAAATATTTTCTCCAGTTTGTTTTAATTTTATTTATGTACCCCCGTATTTTTGGAAAGAGCAAACAAGTGATTCGCGTCTACCTGTTCCATTCCACTCAGTATTTTATTTATCTCTATCATATCTCCCCTCAGCCATCTCTTCTCCAAGCTGAAGAGCCCTAGCTTATGTATGTTGTATAACCCATGTATCAAGAAACAAAACAAAAGCACCAAGGGCCTTCAAAAAAAAGGGGATAAAGTCTTTAATATTTATATATATATTTTTTATATTTGTACCCTGCGCTTTTCCCACTCATGGCAGGCTCAATGCGGCTTACATGGGGCAATGGAGGGTTAAGTGACTTGCCCAGATACGTTTATGAAACAATGCAAAAAAAGACCCGACACAGTCTGTGTTTCGGCGCCCAGCGCCTGCGTCAGGGGTCACAAAAAACAGCTGGCAACATGTGGCAATATTGAAAGAACAATACAATATTGGAGAAATAATATACTGCAAACGCCATGTGATCCCCTTCACATGCAATGAAAAGATGTAGCGATGGAGCAAACGCAGTCCTTCAGTCACGGTCTCAATTGGATCGATGGAAAGATGGAAGGAGAGGAACAGCATAAAATTCAAGAAACAGCATGGTGAGAAACAAGACGCTGATGACTTTGGTGCTGAAATTTGGGTTGTTTCAGTTCTTTCTACCATCTTAAACGAGTTTGCACCTTGTGACATTTTCAATGCTGACGAAAATGGTCTCTACTGGTGAGCGATTCCTGATGGAACACTTGCATTCAAACATTCCGAAACTACTGGAGGTAAAACGTCAAAGGACCGACTGACGATCCTCCTTTGCTGCAATATGGATGGGAGTGAGAAGTTGGAACCCCTCGTCATTGGAAAGAGCAAACAGCCCCGTTGCTTCAAGAAAGTTAAGCAACTTCCTGTGTCATACGAGGCTAATGCAAATTCATGCGATGACTGGGGAAATTTGGAAGCAGTGGCTAAAGAAGTTAGATACTAGAATGTGGGCACAAAAGCGTCAGATTTTGTTGCTTTGTGATAATTGTGCTGCACACAGGGATGATGTCAGGCTGTCTAATGTCAAGGTGGTCTTCCTGCCACCAAACATTACTTTTCTGATCCAACCTATGGATCAGGGCATAATAGCCAATTTCAAACAACATTATCGGGCTCTTGCGCTACGTTTTCTGATGAGCGTTATGGATGACCAGACCGGCAAGGATAAACGTGCTGTTGAACTGGCTGGTAATCTATCACTGTTGGATTCCCTACATATGCAGAAAGAAGCCTGGAATCATGTTACACAGGCAACCATTGTGAACTGCTACAAGTGGGCAAGCTTTGTTAGGGATGTGGAGAGGGATGAAACAGATGCAGCTGTTGCAAACGCGTCAGATGAACAGGTTATTGACATCCCAGCCGGTGTTACTGAAAAGGAGTTTCATCACTACGTAGCTGTTGATTACGATCTACAAACAGCTGACGACAGCACTGATGTCCAGATATGCGCCTACACGCAGGCAACGGCTGATGATGAATCAGATGATGAAATGAGCAGCGAGGCACATGCTGACGAAATTCAACAACCTCCGGTCACTTTTGCAAGAGCGCTGGAGAGTCTCAACACCATGCGGGCCTATCTGGAGGCCACTGGATGTCAGTGCTATGACAGTTTTTACCATCTGGCAGACGTAGTCTGTGGAACTCACAGACCCAATAGTGTACAGAGGACTATAACTGATTACTTCAAGTAAGCCTAGCGACAGTTAACGGAGACTGTATACTGTACATATAATAATAAACAGTACTGTACATATGTTTATCAGATGTCAAGCTTCTTTGGGTCACAACGGTTAGGTGCACGCTCCGGTTAACTGCATGCATTTCTTTGGTCCCAGACCCTTGCACTTAAGCGAATTGCACTGTATATATATATATTTTATATATTGCCAGATGACTCCAGATCATCACGATAAGTTTTCCCATTTGTGACTTCATCCCATTGATAAGTTATCTCAGTTGGCCCACCCAAGTGACTATCAGTCACCTGACAACCACAGATAGGTATGCCCATGGCGGTTGACAAGAGCTGCAGTTCGTTAGCCTGCCTTTGAGTATCTGAATATTATTTCAGTTCAATAAGAAACGCAGATAAGTTCAGTATAATTAGAAGTTGTTCAATTGTAAACTGCACGGGAAAAGTTTTGTGGGATTATAAATAAATACATATGATGAGTTCAGTTTAATTAGAAGTTGTTCAGTTGTAAAGTGCACCGAAACATTTTGTGCTAGCTTTTCGGGTTATAAATAGAATAAATAAACAGACAGATAAAAACTAATGCTGAAGATATGGATCTGCCTCCAAATCCACTTCTCAACCCCCCCTCCCCCCCCCCCCCCATTGCCCTCATTTGAGCTCATAACCGTGGCTAAATCGACATATTTGATTGCATTGAAAACCAGATCTAGATAGTGTGTGTGTGTGTGTTGGGGGGGGGGGGGGGTGAGGGAGGGGGGAGCTAATTTTTGAGGACCAAAATTTAAAAACCAACCACCAGTCTGCAGAATGAGATTCCAACAGCAATATTTTACAAGCATGTCGGGAAGAACTTTATAGAATCCAGCATGGGCAACGGTTATGTCAGGATAAAAATAAGGAAGGTATTTTAAAAGCTATTTCTACATGTAAAACCGTATACAGCTGCCCGGCTCGTCTTTGGGAAATCCAGATTTGAAAGCTCGAGACCATTGCGTGAGCGGCTGCACTGTGAAGGACCGCATCGCGTTCAAGACCTGTGCATTGGTGCACAAAATTATCTATGGAGATGCCCCTTCCTATATGGACCCTCTTGTTAACCTACCGGCCAGGAACTCCCGAAGCTCGGCCCGCTCGTACCTTACTCTCCATTACCCTGCTCCCCGTGGCCTCAAATATAAGGCCATCTATGGCTCCTCTTTTCCTTATCTCAGCACTCAACTGTGAAACGGGCTGCCTCTTGAGATCAAATTCACTTCAGATCACCCGACCTTTAAGAAACGTCTCAAGACCTTCCTTTTTGGCAGAGCATTTACCACGAGTCCTGCAGGAGCTGCAGCCTTTTAGCCCACAGCTCACTCCGTGATACCCTATCACACACCCTCTCTTCCTTTCCCTCATCAGTCATCTCTTTCTCCCTCCTGTGGCCCTTGTCCACTGTACTTTATGTGATTGTATTATGGTTTGTTTATTAACTATTGTACGCCACATTGAGCCTGCCCATGGGCGGGAATATTGTGGGTTATAAATGTTATAAATAAATAAATATTACCCATGGATATGAGATCAAGGGGTCTTTTTACTAAGCTGTGCCGAAAAGTGGCCTGCGCTGGTGTAGACACGTGTATTGGGCGAACGCAGGTTCATTTTTCAGCGCGCCTGCAAAAAAGGCCTTTTTTGGGGGGGCCCAAAAATGGGCGTGTGGCAAAATGAAAATTGGTGTGTGTCCATTTTGGGCCTGAGACCTTACTGCCACTCACTGACTTATCAGTAAGATCTCATTGATTTATTTAGATTTTGCTCACACCTTTTTCAGTAGTAGCTCAAGGTGAGTTACATTCAGGTACTCTGGATATTTCTCTGTCCCAGGAGGGCTCACAATCTAAGTTTGTACCTGAGGCAATGGAGGGTTAAGTGACTTGCCCAAGATCACAAGGAGCAGCAGTGGGATTTGAACCGACCACCTCTGGATTGCAAGACCTGTGCTCCAACCACTAGGCCACTCCTCCACTCCTGCATTAACTGGGCGGTAATCGTCAGTGTGTGTACAATGCTGGTTAGCGCCGCGTGCCGGAAAATTTCCAGCGCACCTACTGGACAGACATACAAAATGAAATTACTGCCTGGGTCATGCGGTAGCCGGGTGGTAGTTCTGAATTGGCACATGTTGGCCACACGTAGGCGCCTACGCGGCTTAGTAAAAGAACCTCCAAATTAGCCGCTGTATATGTATGGCATGGTGACATTTATAGCCGTAGTTAGAAGAAGCGTTTCAGGAGGAGGAACTGGGGAGGGGGTTTGCACTTATATATTTACTTTTCAAAAGCAAGCATGCATTTTACTTTGTGGAAACTATGCACACAAGTTATCCTATATAATAATACTCACCTCTAACGTTCTAACCTGCCTGGGACCATGGATCCCTTGCAGGTGGTCTGCTAGGCAGCTTAGAACACAGTGACGTCAGTAACGTCACTGACAGCTGATTCCCAGGCAAGGGGAGGAGTACCGCGTGTTTCCCTACTCCTCCCCCTGCCTGGGAATCAGCTGTCAGTGTGCCACTCCTTGCCACTTCTGAGCAAGTGACAGGGAACGGGGCAACACAGAACCCCCCCCCCCGGCACATCACCAAAGCACCCTCCACACCCGAAGAACATCAACACCCCCGCCCCCCCACACACATGTCACTCCCTCCCTCCCATCCCATTCAAGGCCTCCTCATGCCCCTCCCACCAAGTTCAAGACTCCCCCCTCTCTCCAATTTCAACACCCCCCCTCCGCGTAACTGACCCCTGGACCCCCCTGCCGCGACCCTCTCGACCCCCCCTTTCTGCCGAAAACCCTCCCCCGCCACCGTCGCGTTCCTGTGCTGACGACAACCAAACTTCTCTTTTTGGCTGACATCAGACGCACGCACAGAAACTTAAACAGATGATCATTCATCAAGCATCGCCGGCGCAGACGAGAAGAGAACGTTGGATGTCTTCAGCACAGGTATGCAACGGTGGCAGGGGAGGGTTTTCTGTGGGAAGGGGGGGTCGAGAGGGTCGCAGCACGGGGGTCCAGGGGTCAGTAACATGGAGGGGGGTGTTGAAATTGGAGGGAGGGAGGAGTCTGGAACTCAGTGGGAGGGGCGTGAGGGGGCCTTGAACTGGGAGGGAGGGTCTGGAACTCAGAAGGGAGGGAGGCAGGGGTGTCTGGAACTCAGACGAAAGGAAAGGAAGGTCTGGGGAGGGGGATCTAGAACTCGGGAGGGAGGGAGGGGAGGTCTGGAACTCAAAAGGGAGGGAGGGAGGGGAGGTCTGGAACTCGGAAAGGAAAGGAGAGGTCTGGGGAGGGGGATCTGGAACTTGGGAGGGAGGGAGGGGAGGTCTGGAACTCAAAAGGGAGGGAGGGAGGGGAGGTCTGGAACTCGGAAGGGAGGGAGGGGGGTCTGCACTCTGGAGGGAGGGAGGGATGGAGGAGGGGTCTGGAGGGAGGGGGGATTACCTTACTAGCGCCTGTTTCATTGCCTACCAAAACAGGCCTTTTATACTAGTTAATTATAAAGATGTGCTGGAACTTTCCCAGAGGTATTTTTCAAAGTGAAAGTCTGTGGAGTGAAAAGTTTGTGTGCATGCTTTCACCCATGTTGGCAGCTCTAAAATTACCTGTTACATGACTGAGCTACTGAAAACAAAGCAAAAGAAAATAGAAAACACATCCTAAACCTCCTGAAATTATTTATTCTTGACATTGTGACACCAAGCTGGTGTTATTTAAAATAACTGTCAATAACCAAAGCTCTCATGTGGAAACATTTTTTTTTCAATGCTAACAAAGAACTGAAAGAACATTATGTCACGAACGAAAGGCGACATTTTATAGACCTTGGAAAACCATAAATAAATAAGTAAAATTTTAAAATTAGAAATGCAAAAAGTGTACAAAGTTAACCGAAGGCATCAATTAGAATGCTATTTACCCCTGAAGGCCGGCAAACAGCAGGCGAAAATCTCCTCTCAGAAAGATTTTACATGGATTGAACTTTATTCACTGAGCTGTTTTATACGTAAGAACATAAGTATCGCTATACTGGGACAGTATCCTGTTTCCGACAGTGGCCGATCCAGGTCACAAGTACCTGGCAAGATCCCAGAACAGTAAAATAGTTTTACACTGCTTATCCTTGAAGTAAGAAGTGGATTTTCCTCAAGTCCATCTTAATAATGGCCTATGGACTTTTCTTTTAGGAAGTTATCCAAACCTTTTTTAAACCCTGCTAAGCTAACTGCTTTTACACATTCTCTGGCAACAAATCCCAGAGTTTAATTACACGTTGAGTGAAGAAATATTTTCTCTGATTTGTTTTAAATTCACTACTTAACAGCAGAAACCTCGGTCACCATTTCATACATGTATACACAAACATAGACAAGTGCTTTTTACAGGTTTTTCTCAATAACATGAACAACTGGCAACACATATGTGTGCAGAAAATGGCCTCTCCAAGGTTCCTTTGCTGAGACATGGGGCCCATTGTGTGACTTGAACCCAGGTGGAAAGAAGCAGCAGCAGCAGCAGCGAAGGTACTGTAGACATATTAGAGAGAATATTGCTAAAGTTGGTAAAATGGAATCCTTACTTGAATCCTATTTTTTTCTCTTTTATTTTTAAGCTTTGTGATGGCAGTTTTGAAAGGTTTCCGCATTGCAGTGTGGTGCACGATTAAGGATATACAAACTGGGGTCAACATTACTGTATTTACATTACTGTAAAGAAAAGCTACGAGGATGGTATGGGATTTGCGTTACAAGACGTATGAGGAGAGACTTGCGGACCTGAACATGTATACCCTGGAGGAAAGGAGAAACAGGGGTGATATGATACAGACGTTAAAATATTTGAAAGGTATTAATCTGCAAACAAACCTTTTCCGGAGATGGGAAGGCAGTAGAACGAGAGGGCATGAAATGAGATTGAAGGGGGGCAGACTCAAGAAAAATGTCAGGAAGTATTTTTTCACGGCGAGAGTAGTGGATGCTTGGAATGCCCTCCCGCGGGAGGTGGTGGAAATGAAAACGGTAACGGAATTCAAACATGCGTGGGATAAACATAAAGGAATCCTGTGCAGAAGGAAGGGATCCTCAGGAGCTTAGCCTAGAATGGGTGGCAGAGCTGGTGGTTGGGAGGCAGGGCTAGTGCTGGGCAGACTTATATGGTCTGTGCCGGGGCTGGTGGTTGGGAGGCGGGACTAGTGCTGGGCAGACTTATACGGTCTGTGCCAGAGCTGGTGGTGGGAGGCGGGGTTGGTGGTTGGGAGGCGGGGATAGGGCTGGCCAGACTTATACGGTCTGTGGCGGGGCTGGTGGTTGGGCGGTGGGGATAGTGCTGGGCAGACTTATACGGTCTGTGCCAGAGCCGGTGGTGGGAGGCAGGGATAGTGCTGGGCAGACTTATACAGTCTGTGCCAGAGCTGGTGGTGGGAGGCGGGGTTGGTGGTTGGGAGGCGGGGATAGGGCTGGCCAGACTTATACGGTCTGTGCCAGAGCTGGTGGTGGGAGGCGGGGTTGGTGGTTGGGAGGCGAGGATAGTGCTGGGCAGACTTATACAGTCTGTGCCAGAGCTGGTGGTGGGAGGCGGGGTTGGTGGTTGGGAGGCGAGGATAGTGCTGGGCAGACTTATACAGTCTGTGCCAGAGCTGGTGGTGGGAGGCGGGGTTGGTGGTTGGGAGGCGGGGATAGGGCTGGCCAGACTTATACGGTCTGTGCCCTGAAGAGGACAGTACAAATAAAAAAGTAGCACATATGAATTTATCTTCTTGGGCAGACTGGATGGACCGTGCAGGTCTTTTTCTGCCGTCATCTACTATGTTTACTATGTATTGTGGTTTGCTGAGATGTGTAATGCTAAATGCGGTTAGGTAGGAATAATGCTCAAGGAGACGTATGAAGGTAGATAAGTGCTATCAGCCTGGCCCATTCCGCCCATGCCTGGTGCAATAGCACGGAATCTCCCCGATCCCAGGCATTTTTCCTCATATCCAAATATCCTCTGTGCTTGACCTAGTTATTTTATTTATTTATTTATTTATTGGGATTTATTAAGTGCCATTATGAAGAGATTCAACCAAGGTGATGTACAGTAGCTTTAGTTTACAAACAAAAAAAAAGCAACACTGGGCCTTCAAGACTGAGACAACAGGAGTCTTTTATTGAGAGATGACCCGACACGGGCCGTGTTTCGGCGTTCAACAACGCCTGCCTCAGGGGTCAGGATTTGATTATAAAATGGGCAAGATGTATAGGTCCAATGCCTCAGTATGTCAATAAAATCTTCAAAACCGAGTGGTCTTGTCTAAACAGACAGCCGCAGTGTAGAGAATAGATTTTACCGATTGTTTTTACTAAGGACAAGGTTATTGCAGAAGCTTATACTCTGCAAGGCTTCAGTCTGTTTCTGTGAGTCTGACGTCCTGGTCACAACATATGGCCCCATCCCTATTATAGCCACACCCACATTAGCCACACCCCTTATACCAGCCATGGCGCATATAAACAGACATCATTGAAAATATTATACTAGTATAGAAGAAAAAAAAATAAAGTGATTTTTCTTTCATTATAAATAATTTCTGTAAGCTGTTACAGCTCCAGTATACCCAGTGCAAAATAAGACAGCAGATGTAAATTCTCAAATTGGACATATTCCAAACAGTAAAATGAAAATAAAATGATTTTTTTCTACCTTTGTTGTCTGGTGATTTTGTTTTTCTATCCATATTGGTCCCAGTCTCTGATTCTGCTGCTCTCTATCTGTTCCCTTAACTCTGCTTCCAGGGCTTCCTTTCCATTTATTTCTTTACTTTCCTCCTTTCTTCTTCATTTCTTGCCTTACATCCATAGGTAAAAGCTGTGTCCTCCTCTGTGGAATTGACTGGAGGAGGTATAACGTGGATCCAGCTTTTGCCTATTTTCTCTATCCATGTGCAGTTTTTTCCTCTCTTCCCTTTCCCTCATCTCCATCCATGTGCATCGTCTTCTTTTTTCTTTCCTCCCCTCCATCCGTGTCCAGCACTTCTCCTCTTCCCTCTCCTCCATCCAAGTCCAGCATTTCTCCTCTCCTCGCCAACTCCTCCATCCATCCATGTCCAGCAATTCTCCTCTATCTCCTGCTCTCCTCTCCATCCATTTCCAGCATTTCTCCTCTCTCCCCTGCCCTCCCCTCCCATTCGTGTGCATCTCCTTCCTGTGTTCCATCCCCTCCATCCATGTCCAGCATCTCTTCTCTCCCTTGCCCACCCCTCCCATGTCCAATGATTCTCCTCTATCCCCTGTCCTTCCCTGCCATCCATGTCCAGCGATTCTCGTCTCTCCCCTTCCCTCCCCTCTCATCCATGTACAACGATTCTCCTCTCTCCCCTGCCCTCCCCTTCCATCCATGTCCAGCGAATCTCTGCTGACCTCTCCTCCCATCCATGTCCAGTATGTCTCCTCTCTCCCCTGCCCTCCCCTCTCATCCCTGTGCAGTGATTCTCCTCTGCCCCCTGTCCTCCCCTGCCATCCATGTCCAGCGATTATCCTCTCCCGTGTCATCCCCTCCCTTCCATGTCCAGCATGTCTCCTCTCTCCTCTGCCCTCCCCTCTCATCCACGTCCAGCGATTCTCCTCTTTCCCTTGCCCTCCCCTTCCATCCATGTCCAGCAATTCTCCTCTTCCCCATCCTCCCCTGCCATCCATGTCCAGTGATTCTCTTCTCCCCTACCCTCCCCTACCATCCATGCTCAGTGATTCTCCTCTCTCCCCTGCCCTTCCTTCCCATCCATGTCCAGTAATTCTCTCTTCCCTGTCTTCCCCTCAAATCCATGTCCAATGATTCTCCTCTCTCCCCTGCCCTCCCCTCCTATCCATGTTCAGCAATTCTCTCTTCCCTGCCTTCCCCTCAAATCCATCTCCAGCAATTCTCCTGTCTCCCCTGCCCTCTCCTCCCCTCCATGTCCAGCGATTTGTTCAAAGCTCAGCCCCCCACCACCACCCTCCCTCAGCTCATTGACTTTCCGTTCGTGCACCCGTGGTCCCTGCCTTGAAATCTTTAGTTTACCCGAAGTCACGCCGAACCGGCAGTAAAGGCAGCAGGCAGGCTTGAAACACCATTAACAGTCATATTTGAAAATCCGACCAGTGATGAATGAAGAGTCCTAAATACCCACAAAATACCTATTGCACCCTTGTGTACTACCCTCCCTCTGCTGAACTCCCTGTGCCTGTTTTCAAGCATGGGTAAAAGGACCATTCTGTGACCCATGTAGGTACTTCTACCCACATTGAGCAGAGCTTTCAAGTTACCCAATTTCAGGAGGGAGATTTTAGACCTGTCCTGGATTTCTGCTAATCTCATTAGAATGCATTATAGGACCTACAGCCCTGATTTCAATAGGTAGAATAGAATGAAGGATTTCAATCCCACTTCTATCCCACTGTCAGTTGGTGTACCTCAGGGATCTGTCCTGGGACCTCTTCTTTTCTCCATCTATACTTCTTCCCTTGGTACTCTGATCTCATCCCATGGTTTTCAGTACCATGACTGATGACTCCCAGATCTACCTCTCCACACTAGAAATCTCAGCCGAAATCCAGGCCAATGTATCAGCCTGCCTGTCTGGCATTGCCGCCTGGATGTCTCACCGCCAACTGAAACTAAACATGACCAAGACTGGGCTTCTTATCTTTTCCCCTAAACCAACCTCTCCTCTTCCCCCATTCTCTATTTCTGTGGATAACACTCTCATCCTCCCTGTCTCATCCCTGTCTCATCGTAACCTTGGGGGTCATCTTTGACTCCTCTCTCTCCTTCTCTGAACATATCCAACAGACTGCTAAAACTTGTTGTTTCTTTCTCTATAATATCACCAAAATTCGTCCTTTACTTTCCGAGCACACTACCAGAACCCTCATCCACACTCTTATCACCTCTCGCTTAGACTATTGCAACTTGCTTCTCACAGGTCTCCCACTTAGCCATCTCTCCCCTCTTCAATCAGTTTAAAATTCTACTGCACGACTTATATTCCGCCAGTGTCATTATGCTCATATTAGCCCTCTCCTCAAGTCACTTCACTGGCTTCCTATCCGTTTCCGCATACAGTTCAAACTGTTCAAACCAGTTGTGCAGGTGAAGAGCTGTTTACACAGTTTTTCAAATTAATTTTCTGCTGCAAAAGAGAAATTATGTGCAGAAAGGGGTCTTTCCCTCTCTTTGGAGAAAACTACCCCTGCCCTACACAATGCTCAGAGAAACGAGGCAGAGCAAGAGGTGGGTTGGGTTGAGCCATAGTAACATAGTAGATGACGGCAGAAAAAGACCTGCATGGTCCATCCAGTCTGCCCAACAAGATAAACTCAGTGCTACTTTTTGTGTATACCTTACCTTGATTTGTATCTGTCTTTTTCAGGGCACAGACTGTAGAAGTCTTGCCCAGCACTAGCCCTGCCTCCCCCACTGGCTCTGCCACCCAATCTCAGCAAAGCTCTTGAGGATCCATTCCTTCTGAACAGGATTCCTTCAAAAGCAAACACAGGTTTTCATTTTTGAAATCTCCACACACTTTGTCCCTAAAGAATATTGGGGGGGGGGGGGGGAGGTAGTGTAGCACCAGCTGACTGTTAATTTTCATAAAGAAACTCTGCAGGGAGTTTCCCTTTAAAAACTGCATCGCAGCAGTGCGTCTGCTCCTTGCAAAGGCTGACAATTGCCATCTTTATGTTCCCAGATGAACGAGGGGGGAGGGAGAGAAACTGGGCATCAGAGAAAGGGAACAGGAGAAGACAATTTAGCTTGGCAAACCCCAGAAAATATTTATCTGAAGACTGAATAATTCATTACAGGATTTTTCCAGTTTTCCTAGAGCTATTAATATAACCCTGATTGCTAATGGGCTTCTTCAGTGTCCAAGAATAGCTTGCAGTGGTTGGAAAGGAAACTTCTAGTATCATGGGAATGTGCAGCACAGAAATTTATAGATCAAACATTTAGCGCACATCCATATACTCAACTCCCTGAGGCTCAGTGTGGAACACTTACAGACACGGCTCCGTGACAGAAATCAGATTTCCTTTTCAAATTGTAGCATTTCAATACGATAAAAACAGAAACTGTTGTAACAGGTGAGGGGAGAAGAATCCGACACATACAGGCCATGTGCTATTGAGGTGGCACTGGTGGGGGTCTTTTACTGAAGCTTAGCTCAAGTAAACTGCGGTAGGGACCATTTTATTTCTATGGGCCCTGCTGCAGCAGACCTGCCAAGTCTCCCGCTTTCAGTGGGAGACTCCTGCTTTTGCAAGTCATCTCCCGCCAGAGTTCCGGCGCGGCATCTCCCACTGAACGGCTCTGTTTCCACTTTCCAGGGACAGCAGGAAATGCCTTCATTAAACGCCATCTCCTGCTGCCGCTGGTCTGGCGGCAGCAGGAAATGATGTTTTACAAGGTGTCTCCTGATGTCGCTGGAAAGGGAGGCTGTGCCTGGGGCAGAACTGTGGTGGCTGTGGGCGGTTCTGGGCGGAGCTATGGGTGGGTTGGGGGCAGAGCTATCGGCAGGCCCTAAATCTCCCGCTTGGGAGGCTGACCCCCTTGGCAGCTCTGCTGCAGATAACTTAGCTTAACTCTTTTCCACCATACTTCCTGTTGGTGAAATCTACCTGATACTACTGTTGAGATCTCCAGTAGGGAAAGGGTATCATTGAGCTGCCCTTCATTCTAAAGCCTGAGATATTAGTCATGTTTTCAGTTGGGGGTAAATCATTGCCTCTCTTCATTAGAATCACAGCTTGCTTGAGGTTTCCCTGAACATTATCATGGACACAGAATAGTGAGTGACAGATGAAGATGACCGGGCCCAGGCTTTCGTCAATTGTTGTTGACGGGTTGCCTCTACCACATCCTCTGCAATGTTCTCCAGCCATCTGCCACCCTCCCTGTGAAAGGAAAATATGGTTTGGTGACACTTCATCACCTGAGAGTTCATCACTGACAGTTCATCGGGGACAGTTCATCACCGAGACACTTCATCACCTGATGAAGGCACAATGAGGTAGACGGTGCTAACTGTAAGACAACAGATTTGGTTTGAGGGAATGGATCCTCAGAAGCTTAGCCAAGATTGGATGGCAGAGCCGGTGGTGGGAGGCGGGGATAGTGCTAGGCAGACTTATACGGTCTGTGCCCTGAAAATGACAGATACAAATCAAGGTAAGGTATACACAAAAAGTAGCACATATGAGTTTATCTTGTTGGGCAGACTGGATGGACCGTGAAGGTCTTTTTCTGCCGTCATCTACTATGTTACTATGTTACCTGACATGTCATCACCGAGCCAGTTCATCACATGACACTTCATCACTTATTCAATAGAACCTTTCTGGAGTCCACAGGCTCTAAACCTGGCTGCCAGATGTCACCCATGATGATCCTCCCCACCCAAGCCCACTGGCAGCATCCCTGGCTACAGGTGACCCATGATACAGAAAACCTGATCCAGAAACTGAACCTACTACTACTACTTAACATTTCTAAAGCGCTACTAGGATTACGCAGCGCTGTACAATTTAACATAGAGGGACGGTCCCTGCTCAAGGAGCTTACAATCTAAGAGACAAGTGAACGGACAGTCCGATAGGGGCAGTCAAATTGGGGCAGTCTGGATTTACTGAACGGTAAGAGTTAGGTGCCAAACGCAGCATTGAAGAGGTGGGTTTTAAGCAAAGACTTGAAGATGGGCAGGGAGGGGGCTTGGCGTAAGGGCTCAGGAAGGTTGTTCCTGTGACTCTGCTCCAAATATTTCCTCATGTTACGCCCGAGTCTACCCCTATCAGCTAATACCATGACCTCTCATACTAGAATGTTCTTACTGATTATGAAAAAATGCTTGCTTCTGCATTATGCAGACTGTCACGTTTCCTGGCTGTTCTGAGCTGGGCACTGGTGGCCATCTTGGATTCAGGTTTATTCCAGGGTTCGGCGGCCATCTTGGAGAGGGCACTTAGGCCAAGGCAGCCATCTTGGAGGTGGCAGCTGCAGGAAGGAAGCCCTTATTTGGTCGCAGGGTGTTCCTGATGGGGGCTGCCATCTTGTGTTCAGCTGTGCCTGGTTGAGCCTGATTCCTTCCTATTTAAGGCTCTGCCCTCAGTCTATCAGTGCTTCAGCTTCTACTCGGTTCGCTGACTAGTAGCAGTGCTTTGGATCTACTTCTGACGGATACCTGGTTCTGACCTTTGCTTGTTCCTGGACCTGCTTTTGACCTCTGCCTGTTCCTGGACCTGCTTTTGACCGCTGCCTGGTACTGACCCCTGCCTGTTCCTGGACCTTCTAGTGACCGCTGCCTGGTGTGGACCAGTGTTGCCAGGTGGGCGGTTTTACCGCCCAATTGGGCGGTTTTCCGCGACCCGCTGCGGGAAATTTTTGCCTGCGGCGGGTCGCGGTTTTTTGGGCTTCTTTTTTTTCTTTTCCGCGGTTTTTCGGGCGGTTTTTTCGGCCGCGGGGGGCGGGGTTAGTGACGTTTTGGGTGGGGCCGATGACGTGGGAGGCGGGGCCGATGACGGGGGAGGCGGGGCCGGTGACGGCGGGGGCGGGGTTGATGACGGCGGGGGCGGGGGTGATGACGTGGGGGTGTCAGGGGCGGGGTTTGAGTTTGGGCGGGTTTTGGGCTGTTTTTACGCTGGATTGGGTGGGAAAAAAATTTTCCACCTGGCAACACTGGTGTGGACCTGTTGCTTAGCCCTGGTTTGCTGTGACCTGCTGCTTGGTCTAACCCTGTGGACTTTGTGCTGGACTTTGTTCTCTCTGTTGCTGGCCGCCCGAACTCAGGGGCTCAACTCCTGGGGAACGGCGGGAGGCACAGAGAGGACTCAGGGTTTTGGCCGACAGCCCGGTGAGGGTTTCCTTCATCGTGTTCAAGGGCTCACCTCTCCGTGGAGATACATTACCCAGACTTTTGAATATCTCTATCATATCCCTCCTCTTCCACCTCCTCAGTACATGTATGTAGCTCCATATGTCTAATTTCATTGGCACTGAAGGACATTGGGACAAGCACAAAGGATTCTTATCATTGTGAATGTGAGGGACAAAGCCAAGGATCAAACTGGAGTGATGCTCCCACAAGGAAAAGGGAGAAGAGACTGATTTATAAGACACTTGCTTTTGCGATCTCTATCTGCTGTCATCTTCTTTGTTTCTATATGCTCTTCAACTCAGATACTCTGATCTCATTTTTGGGATTCAAGGTCATGTCTTACATTTGAAAGCTTCAAAGCTGATGAAGCATAGCAGATGGCGCCTTACTAATCAAACTAAATATGTTAAGAAATCTTTTCCAGCTCTGACAAAAACCTACATGAAAATAAGTTTGCTTCTGGGAGCCCTTTCCAGTTTCCCCATTATGATAGGTTTTTTTTTGCTCAGAGTCACAAGGAGCTGCCTGTGCCTGAAGTGGGAATTGAACTCAATTCCTCAGTTCCCCAGGACCAAAGTCCACCACCCTAACCACTAGGCCACTCCTCCACTGTTGCTACTATTTGAGATTCTACATGGAATGTTGCTATTCCACTAGCAACGTTCCATGTAGAAGTCGGCCCTTGCAGATCACCAATGTGGCCGCGCAGGCTTCTGCTTCTGTGAGTCTGACGTCCTGCACGTACGTGTGGGACGTCAGACTCACAGAAACAGAAGCCTGCCCAGCCTTCTACATGGAATGTTGCTAGTGGAATAGCAACATTCCCTGTAGAATCTCCAATAGTAGCAACATTCCCTGTAGAATCTCCAATAGTAGCAACATTCCATGTAGAAGTCAGCCCTTGAAGATCACCAATGTGGCTGCGCAGCCTTCTGCAAGTCTGACGTCCTGCACATCAAACTCACAGAAACAGAAGCCTGCGCAGCCTTCTACATGGAATGTTGCTAGTGGAATAGCAACATTCCATGTAGAATCTCCAATAGTAGCAACATTCCATGTAGAATCTCCAATAGTAGCAACATTCCATGTAGAATCTCCAATAGTATCTATTTTATTTTTGTTACATTTGTACCCCGCGCTTTCCCACTCATGGCAGGCTCAATGCGGCTTACATGGGGCAATGGAGGGTTAAGTGACTTGCCCAGAGTCACAAGGAGCTGCCTGTGCCTGAAGTGGGGATCGAACTCAGTTCCTCAGGACCAAAGTCCGTCACCCTAACCACTAGGCCACTCCTCCACTGTTACTACTATTTGAGATTCTACATGGAATGTTGCTATTCCACTAGCAGAAAACGAGTTCACAATATCAATGTCTCTGGTAACATTCAACTGCTAATAACCACAAACCAGGACTCAAAAGCCACCTACTGCGAGTAAGTGTAGTAATAAACAGTTATTTCACCCGTATGTGATCAACAATTTTTATGTGTAGAGTACCCTCAGATATAAACCACCGTGTCTGCAGTCAATAATGCTGCTACAGCGTGGCATAGCACTTCTTTCATTGGGTAACTCCTACTATATTTTTTTTGGGTAAAGAGCAACCTCTGCTCATATTTTTTTGCATCCCAATCACCACAGTGCTATAAAATCACTTATTCATTTGTTTAAAAGATTACATATACTAGGTGAAAAAAACTGTACACTTATCTCGTGAGTTCTTGCCTCTCTGGCAGAACTGTGTTGCCTTGCTGAAACAATTAGCAATTGCCTTCCCCTGGATCCGCCCGACTCCGCGGGGTTTCAAAACAATTTCCTCAGGGACAAAGGGTTAAGGCTACATGAATCGCTTCTTCTTCTTTATTCTGTCTCAAGCAATCCACAAAACAAGGCCTTGTTTTGTGGATTGCTTGAGACAGAATAAAGAAGAAGAAGCGATTTATGTAGCCTTAACCCTTTGTCCCTGAGGAAATTGTTTTGAAACCCCGCGGAGTCGGGCGGATCCAGGGGAAGGCAATTGCTAATTGTTTCAGCAAGGCAACACAGTTCTGCCAGAGAGGCAAGAACTCACGAGATAAGTGTACAGTTTTTTTCACCTAGTATATGTAATCTTTTAAACAAATGAATAAGTGATTTTATAGCACTGTGGTGATTGGGATGCAAAAAAATATGAGCAGAGGTTGCTCTTTACCCAAAAAAATATAGTAGGAGTTACCCAATGAAAGAAGTGCTATGCCACGCTGTAGCAGCATTATTGACTGCAGACACGGTGGTTTATATCTGAGGGTACTCTACACATAAAAATTATTGATCACATACGGGTGAAATAACTGTTTATTACTACACTTACTCGCAGTAGGTGGCTTTTGAGTCCTGGTTTGTGGTTATTAGCTATTCCACTAGCAACATTCCATGTAGAAGTCGGCCCTTGCAGATCACCAATGTGGCCGCGCAGGCTTCTGCTTCTGTGAGTCTGACGTCCTGCACGTACGTGCAGGACGTCAGACTCACAGAAACAGAAGCCTGCGCAGCTAATGGAATAGCAACATTCCATGTAGAATCTCCAATAGTAGCAACATTCCATGTAGAATCTCCAATAGTAGCAACATTCCATGTAGAAGTCAGCCCTTGAAGATCACCAATGTGGCTGCGCAGGCTTCTGCAAGTCTGACGTCCTGCACGTCAAACTCACAGAAACAGAAGCCTGCGCAGCCTTCTACATGGAATGTTGCTAGTGGAATAGCAACATTCCATGTAGAATCTCCAATAGTATCTATTTTATTTTTGTTACATTTGTACCCCGCGCTTTCCCACTCATGGCAGGCTCAATGCGGCTTACATGGGGCAATGGAGGGTTAAGTGACTTGCCCAGAGACACAAGGAGCTGCCTGTGCCTGAAGTGGGAATCGAACTCAATTCCTCAGTTCCCCAGGACCAAAGTCCAGCACTCTAACCACTAGGCCACTCCTCCACACAGGTTTATAATATTGCAGCTACATTGTATTTAATAATTCAGCTATTTTGGATACAAGGCCAGGGGTCTTTTAAATTTACTTTCCCAGTGTGCAGCAGGCCTACAATAAACTTAGAATTTTCCCCTTAGGCATCTATATTAAAATAAGAGGCTTTCCTTCTCCATAAGGGACCGTAAACCCAGAGTTCCAAAAAGCGAGCCCTTTACATATAAACTAAGCAGGGTGACGTGGAGGGGCATAATCGAACGTGGCACCCAAGTTTTCCTGAGCACGTCCTTGCAGGACGTCCCCGCGAAGGGGCGGGGAAACCCGTATTATCGAAACAAGATGGGTGTCCATCTTTCGTTTTGATAATACGGTCAGGGACGCCCAAATCTCAACATTTAGGTCGACCTTAGAGATGGTCGTCCCCGGTTTTCGGCGATAATGGAAACCGAGGACGCCCATCTCAGAAACAACCAAATCCAAGCCATTTGGTCATGGGAGGAGCCAGCATTCGTAGTGCACTGGTCCCTCTCACATACCAGGACACCAACTGGGCACCCTAGGGGGCACTGCAGTGGACTTCAGAAAAAGTTCCCAGGTACATAGCTCCCTTACCTTGCGTGCTGAGCCCCCCCCCCCAAAAAAACTCACTCCCCACAACTGTACACCACTACCATAGCTCTTATGGGTGAACGGGGGCACCTAGATGTGGGTACAGTGAGTTTGTGGTGGGTTTTGGAGGGCTCACATTTACCACCACAAGTGTAACAGGTAGGGGGGATAGGCCTGGGTCCGCCTGCCTGAAGCGCACTGCACCCACTAAAACTGCTCCAGGGACCTGCATACTGCTGTCATGGAGCTGGGTATGGTATTTGAGGCTGGAAAAAATATTTAAAACATTTGTTTTAGGGTGGGAGGGGGTTGATGACCACTGGGGGAGTAAGGGGAGGTGATCCTCGATTCCCTCCGGTGGTCATCTGGTCATTTAGGACACATTTTTGTGGCTTGGTCGTAAAAAAAAAAGGACCAAGTAAAGTCGGCCAAGTGTTCATCAGGGACGCCCTTCTTTTTTCCATTATCGGCTGAGGACGCCCATGTGTTAAGCACACCCCAGTCCCGCCTTCGCTATGCTTCCGACACGCCCCCGTGAACTTTGGTCGTCCCCGCGACGGAAAGCAGTTGAGGACGCCCAAAATCGGCTTTCGATTATGCCGATTTGGGCGACCCTGAGAGAAGGACGCCTATCTTACGATTTGTGTCGAAAGATGGGCACCCTTCTCGTTTGAAAATAAGCCTGTTTATTTCAGAAACAAAGTGTGCTTATGGGTTATTTCTCTGTGAGTGGGGACTACTGATTGTAAGCTCCTTGAGCAGGGACTGTCCTTCCATGTTAAAATTGTACAGCGCTGCGTAACCCTAGTAGCGCTTTAGAAATGTTAAGTAGTAGTAGTACTGATTGATTGTGTTGTGCAGATCTTAGTGTTCATGCTGGGTAGTAAGGAATGAAGTGGCGGAAGAGATAAAGGGGTTGTCCAGCTTGAAACGTTTAAAAAAAAAAGCAGTAGGATTTTACAGGTAATATGACGGGTGACAGGGAGCCAATGAGTTTTTAAAAGATATGGCGTGACATGATCATATTTTTGCGAGTTAGAAATGAGACGGATAGTAGTATTTTGAATATTCTGTAGGCGACGCATATCTTTGACCTGAAAGCCTTTGTAGAGGAACTTACAGTAATCTATTTGGGAGATGACTAATGAATGAACTAGTATATTCAGCGCTGTTGGGAGAATCAGAGTGCGGATAGAACGAATAAGTCGCATTTTGTAAAAAGATCGTCTAATGACCTGAGAGATTTGTGGGAGAAACTATAAGTTGGAATCTACAAGTGTTCCGAGATTATGAACAGTGCCAACCTGAGGCACAAGAGTTTTCTAGGAGTTACCATTACCATTCAAAGAGACAGAATTAAATTTTTATGGAAACTATGGCATCCAATCCTGGCTGCCTCCACCGACCCCCTACTAGGGCTGCCATCACCCCCCCCCCCCCCAATCAGGCCACCTCCACTCCTTTAGCTTTCTGCGTCTGCTCCTCCCTCGGTCTGTCACTCTCCTGCTCCTGTGTGCCGGGACCCAGTTTATCGTGTTAATGCAATCATCCGGGTCCCAACACACAGTTGCAAGAGAGAGACAGACAGAGGGAACAGAACCTTCTGGCACTGCCCCCCCCTCTTGGAGGCCAGGTCCGGGGAATCTTACCCCCTCCCCCCCTTAGCCCAAAAGACACGCTTTCACTACCGCAGGCCACCTTTTGCTTTAGCTTAGTAAAAGCGCCCCTAAAAAAGGAATCAATAAATCAGGGGCGTAGCTAGGTGGGGCCACAGGGGCATGGGCCCCCACAGATTTAGTCCAGACCCTCTCCACTTTCACCCCACCCCCCGCCGACCCTCCCCTGACACTTTCGACCCCCCCCCTCGCAGCTGCAAGGTACTTTTGCTGGCGTGGGTCTCCAACCCCCGCCAGCCTAAGTCTTGTTCAGCGCCGGTCTTCGGCGCGTTCACTCACTTCGCTGATCTGTGCTGTGAGTCCTGATGTCCTGCACGTTCCCACTTAAAGGAACGTGCAAGACGTGCTGGACTTCAGGACTCACAGCACAGATCAGTGAAGTGAGCGAACGCGCCGGAGACCGGCGCTGAAGAAGACTAAGGCTGGCGGGGGTTGGGGACCCTCACCAGCAAAGGTACCTTGTGGCGATGGGGTGGGGTCAAATGTGGCGGGGGAGGGTCATTGGTGTCATCTTCCGGGGGGGGGGGGGGGTCGGCGGCAGGGGGTGGCAGGCTAAAATGTGCCCCCTCACCTTGGGCTCTGGACCCCCCCTCCCGCCGAGGTCTGGCTACGTCCCTGCAATACATAATAAGGAAAGGAAATGAAAAGTTTTCCAATGTGCATCCCTAGAAACTCATATTAGCCATGTACTGGTCTGGAAAGTTCCAGCACTCATATACTCTACAATAAGATCTTTTTTTAAATTTGTTATCTTTATAGAATCAGTCTGATATAGCATGGGATTGAGCAATAACGAGAGTGTGGAGAAAGACATTAAGAAGCAGTAAAGTTCTCAGAGGACTTGGCTAAGTGCCTGTGATTGAGCAGCAGTGCCAGAGAGAGCACAGGCGAGCTGCAGAGACCTGTCTGCTTCCAGTCTTAAGACCACGGCACCATTAACGCAAAACGCCACAAGAGAGAGATCATTTAAGAATGCCTAAATCATAGCTCTGAGCTGATCCCTGTGATATCACATTGCAGTCCAGTGTGGCCATTGAAAATGTTTTCTTTTAGTTCATGCTACATTCTGTGTACTGGATTTTTCACGTTTGGTGAGGGTTCGGGAAATGAACTGCCCGATATTCAAAAGGGTTTAACCGGGCAGAAGAGGCTCCTGATTGGTTAAATCCCTCTGAGTGACCTGCCGGCATATGATATTAAGCAGCGTGAACTGTTTTCTGAATGGAATAATGTACTGGTAGTGGGCTTTGGAACTGGAAAGTAAGAGACCAGCTCAGCTAATTATAGTTATGTCAAAAGAAGGTCAATGGTTCACTGGGTCCCATTTTCTGACTTTCCATGGCTCTCTCTATATGGAATTCTAATACTTCTAACAAAATATGGTACCCAATAAGGCTTTTGCCAATGCTCCTATACATGAGGCAGTCCTAACTCTTTGCATAGAAGTCTGATTAACCCTGTAAGGGAAATATCAGGAATTTACACCAGACCTGCTCGCATCGTGTCTCAAACCTGGACTGTCAAGTGCGGGGCCAGATGCCCACGACGCTGCTGATTCCTTGGGCGCGTCTACAACTAGGCACGCCTACACTCTGAGTGCATCTACGTTTGGGCACACCCTACTGTGACATCAGGCGCCTTCAGTTTAAAACCAGGAACCTTACTTTTTCTCCTTGCCTCGGTTACTTCCTGGTTGGTTGTACTGGTGCTTTTCTCTTCTTGTTTACTGCTTGACTTCTGCCTGGACCTGACCACTGTTGGAACACCACCTGCCATGACTTCTTCACTTACCTGGTCGCTGCAGATGAAGTGTTGGGTTTACTGACCGCTGGTTCTCGGACCAGCCTAAGGGCTCACTTACTTCTTCGGACAACTGTGATATCAAGAAGTGCCAAGAAGAGCAGAGTGATGCACTTGGGGTGCAGAAATCCAAAATAGATATATCAGATAGGAGGGGAGAGATTGGTAAGCTCGGCTCAGGAGAGGGACCTTGGGGTGATGGTGTCCGAGGATCTGAAGCTGACGAAACAATGTGACAAGGTGGTGGCTGTCGCCAGAAGGATGCTAGGCTGCATGGAGAGGGGTATAATCAGTAGAAGAAAGGAGGTGTTGATGCCCCTCTACAAATCATTGGTAGAGCATTGTGTACAGTTTTGGAGGTCGTATCTTACTAAGGATGTAAAACTTGAAGCGGTTCAGAGAAAAGTGACGAAAATGGTATGGAATTTGTGTTGCAGGATGTACAAGGAAAGACTTTCTGACCTAAACATGTATACCCTGGAGGAAAGGAGAAACAGGGGTGACATGATACAGAAGTTCAAATATTTGAAAGGTATTAATCCACAAACAAAACTTTTCCGGAGACAGGAAGGCGGTAGAACTAGAGGACATGAATTGAGGTTGAAAGGGGGCCGACTCAGGAATAATGTCAGGAAGTATTTTTTCATGGAGAGGGTAGTAAATACCTGGAATGCCTCCCGTGGGAGGTGGTGGAGATGAAAACGGTAACAGAATTCAAAGAAGCATGCAATAAACATAAAGGAATCCCGTTTAGAAGGAATGGATCTAAAGAAACCTAGAGGAGATCAGGAAGCAAAACCGGTAATCGGGAAGCAAAGCCAATACTGGGCAGACTTCTACGGTTAGTGCTCTGATTGTGGTTAGACAGATTCAGCTTTAGAAGTTGGAGAACAAGGCCAGCGCTGGCCAGACTTCTAAGGTCTGTGCCCTGAACGTGGCTGAATAGATTTTTAATGGGATAGAGTGGAGCTGTTCAGGGGCTTCAACATTAATTTTAGAACGAGGACAGTGCTGGGCAGATTTCTACGGTCTATGCCCTGAAAAATGGCAAGAATAAATCAAGACCTTGTATTCATATGAAGTATCACATACCATATGTAAAGATTTTATCTTGTTGGGCAGACTGGGTAGACCGTTCAGGTCTTTATCTGCCGTCATCTACTATGTTACTATATTCATCAAAGATAAGGACACAATAATGTAGGGATTCACAAACCTGTTCTGGGGGGCCTCCAGCCAGTTAGATTTTCAGGAAATGTATGATGAATATGCATGAGAGAAATTTACATGTAACGGTGGCAATGCCTGTGAATCTATCTCATGAATATTCATTGTGGATATCCTGAAAAGCTGACTGATTGGGGGTCCCTCAGGACAGGGTTAGGAGCCACTGCATTAAAAGATCATCCAATGAGATTAACAGGAAGGAGCTTTGCACTCATTTAAGAGTTCCTTCAACTAGAGAGACTATAATGCAGTGTTTGCTGCCAATTGATGTTATTCTATTCACATTCACCATGACACGGCATACATAACGCTTGGGAAATGCAATAAACAGCTCAAGTACATTCGATCACTCAAAAAAATAATTTCATTTTCTCAAAAAGCAGTTGACATTTAAATGGAATTTCTAAAAAGAAAACAATTCAGATTTCTCAATCCCAATCCTGGTCCTCCACATCAGTTCTCGTCCTATTTGTGCAGGTCACACCATGATGTCTCCAATCTAATTTCTGTTCTTCTCCTCCCTCCTTCTTCCCTGCTTTTCTCGTGTGCTCTGTGGAATGCCCGTGCTGTCTGTAACAAACTTTACTATGTCCATGACCTGTTTATCTCTAGTTCTCTCCATCTGCTTGCTCTAACTGAAACTTGGCTTTGCCCTGAAGACTGCTTCAGTCACGGCTCTATGCCATGGAGGTTATCTTGTCTCCCACACTCTTCGCCCGGTTGGCCGCGGAGGTGGTGTCGGTCTACTACTTTCACTCTCTTGTAGATTTCAACCTCTTCTTCCACCTCAGTCTCATTGCTTTTCTTCCTTCGAAGTCCACTCCATCCATCTATTCACTCCTCTGCCTCTCCGAGTAGCAGTCATTTATCGACCTCCTGATGTCCCTTTCTTCCTTTCTCACTGACTTTGACGCCTGACTTTCCTTCTTTCTTGAACCTTCATCTCCTTCCCTCATTCTTGGGGATTTTAACATTCATGTTAATGATCCCTCTGACTCTTATGCTTCTCAGTTTATTGCTTTAACATCCTCTTTCAATCTTCAACTGTGCTCCACTACCCCCACTCACCAGAATGGCCACTGTCTTGATCTTATCCTCTTCTCTAACTGCTCACTCTTCAGCTTCTGTGCCTCAGCTCTTCCTCTCTCTGACCATCATCTGATAACTTTCACACTTAAACACCCTCCTCCCCAGTCCCGTTCAATCTTAACCAATACATCTAGGAATCTTCAGGCTATTGACCCTTCTACTCTGTCCTCCAGTGTTTCAAATCTCTTCTCTACCACTATGTTATCCAAGTCTGTCAATGAGGTTGTCTCTTGCTATAATACTATTCTCTCCTCTGCTCTGGATACTCTTGCTCCTCCCATTCCCCGTCCTGTAAAGCGTACCAAACCCCAGCCTTGGCTGACCTCTAGAATCCGCTACCTACGTTCCTGTGCCCGCTCTGATGAACGCCTTTGGCTGAAATCCTGTGCCCATGCTGACTTCATACATTTCAAATTCTTGCTGACCTCCTTCCAGTCTGTTCTTTTACTTGCCAAACAGGATTATTACATCCAGTTGACAAATTCTCTTGGTTCAAACCCTCGACGTCTCTTTGCCACACTGAACTCTCTCCTCAAAGTGCCTTCACCTCCAACTCCCTCTTCACTTTCTCCCCAGACTCTGGCTGAGTACTTTCATGATAAAGTTCACAATCGACTAAACTTGAATTCTCAACCAGGTCACCTCCACCTCTCCTTCCCTTAATCCATTCTCTCAACCCTCCAACCCCTGCCTCCTTTTCTTCCTTTTCTGAAATCACTGAAGAGGAAACTACACATCTCTTTCCTCCTCGAAACTAACTACCTGTTCCTCTGTTCCACCCATCTATTTAACACTATCTCTCCCACTGTCATCCCTTTTATCTGTCATATCCTCAATCTTTCACTTTCCACTGCGACTGATGCTTTCAAACATGCTGTAGTCGCACCACTCCTTAAAAAACCTTCATTGGACCCTACCTGTCCTTCCAACTATCGCCCCGTCTCCCTCCTCCCTTTCCTATCCAAGATACTTGAATGTGCTGTCCACCGCCAATGTCTTGATGTTCTTTCCTCTCAAGCTATTCTTGATCCACTTCAATCTGGCTTTCGCCCCCTTCATTCCACTGAAACAGCACTTGCTAAAGTGTCCAATGACCAGTTCCTGGCCAGATCCAAAGGCCTGTATTCTATCCTCATCCTTCTCGACCTATCTGCTGCTTTTGACACTGTTGATCACAGCCTACTCCTTGATACGCTGTCCTCACTTGGATTTCAGGGCTCTGTTCTTTCTTGGTTTTCTTCTTATCTCTCCCAGCGTACCTTTAGTGTATACTCTGGTGAATCCTCCTCCACTTCTGTTCCACTGTCAGTTGGTGTACCTCAGGGATCTGTCCTGGGACCTCTTCTCTTCTCCATCTATACTTCTTCCCTTGGTTCTCTGATCTCATCCCATGGTTTTCATTACCACCTTTACGCTGATGACTCCCAGATCTACCTCTCCACACCAGAAATCTCAGCAGGAATCCAGGCCAAAGTATCAGCCTGCCTGTCTGACATTGCTGCCTGGATGTCTCACCGCCAACTGAAATTAAACAAGACCAAGACTGAGCTTCTTATCTTTCCCCCTAAACCAACCTCTCCTCTTCCCCCATTCTCTATTTCTGTGGATAACACGATCATCCTCCCTGTCTCATCAGCTCATAACCTTGGGGTCATCTTTGACTCCTCTCTCTCCTTCTCTGCACATATTCAGCAGACTGCTAAAATCTGTAATTTCTTTATGTATAATTTCACCAAAATTCTCCCTTTCCTTTCTGAGCACACTACCAGATCCCTTATCCACACTCTTATCACCTCTTGCTTAGACTATTGCAACTTGCTTCTCACAAGTCTCCCACTTAGCCATGTCTCTCCTCTTCAATCTGTTCAAAATTCTGCCACACAACTTATATTCCGCCAGTGTCGCTATGCTCATATTAGCCCTCTCCTCCAGTCACTTCACTGGCTCCCTATCCGTTTCCGCTTACAGTTCAAACTCTTCTTATTGACTTATAAGTGAATTCACCCTGCAGCTCCTCAGTACCTCTCCACTCTCATCTCTCCCTACACTCCTCCCCGGGAACTCCCTTCACTGGGTAAATCTCTCTTATCTGCACCCTTCCCCTCCACCGCTAACTCCAGACTCCGTTCCTTTTATCTTGCTGCACCTTATGCCTGGAATAGACTTCCTGAGCCGCTACGTCAAGCTCCATCTCTGGCCAAATCTAGGCTAGAAGCCCACTTTTTTGATGCTGCTTTTAACTCCTAACCCTTATTCACTTGTTCAGTACCCTTATTTTATCATCCCCACCTTAGTAATTCCCTTATCTCTTGTTTGTCCTGTTTGTCTGTCCTAATTAGATTGTAAGCTCTGTGGAGCAGGGACTGTCTCTTCATGTTCAAGTGTACAGTGCTGCGTACATCTAGTAGCACCTATAGAAATGATAAGTAGTAGTGGTAGTCAAAAAAAGAAACTTCTCTCAAAATAATTTGTAAACTAGTTCTACCACTGGTAGTTCTTGGCAGAGGTAGGTTAATGACACCAATGGTACCCTGGCCATAGGACTCTCCGCTCTTACACATATCCTGCAATAGCAGCCCCTTCACTTTTAATCCATTACTGGATGAGACCCTCCTCCCTCAATCTTTAATCTTTAACTGGCTCATCTCTAATAGCACTAGCTTAAACGGGCTTTCAACCCTTTACCCCAGTCCAGTGTCATGTCCTGTTTGTGGTCTATTCAGTCACATGAAGGCTTGTTTTCTTCAACTGTATTCCAGCTGATAAACTTATTTTCTAATGTTAGGGGATGGGGGGGGGGGGGGGTGAAGAAATATACTATTTTAAGGTAATAGTATTATCGGATGTGATATGTATGAGTGATATATGTAATTGTGAGTGTGTCTGTGAGAGAGAGAGTGAGACTGGGTGCGAGTGTTTCTGTGAGAGAGAGAGAGTGTGTGTGTGTGAAAATGAGAGTGTGTGCCAGGGGCCCCCTCCCTCCCTCCCCCTTCCTTTCCCTCCTCCCTCCCCCTTCCTTCCCCTCCTCCCCTCACTTCCTTCCCTCCTCCCTCCCCCTTCCTTCCCCTCCTCCCCTCACTTCCCTCCCCTCCCCCTTCCTTCCCTCCCTCCCTTCATTCTCTCCCCTCCTTCCCTCCCCCCCTCCCCTCCCCCTTCCTTCCCTCCCCTCCTTCTCTCCCCTCCCCCTCATTTCCCTCCCCTCTCCTCCCCTTCCCCTCCCTTCCTTCCCTCCCCCCTCCCTTCCTCCCAGTCCCAGCGTCGTTCCCTCCCTCCCTCCGACTTTCAGGGTCGTCCCCTCCCTCCCTCTCTCCCTCCCTGCCTCCGAATTTCAGGGTCCCTCCCTCCCTCCGACTTTCAGGGTCCCTCCGACTTTCAGGGTCCCTCTGTCCGAGTTTCAGGTTCCCTGGGTCCCTCCCTCCCTCTGAGTTTCAAGTTCCCTCCCTTCCTCCGAGTTTCAAGCTTCCTCCCTCTCGAGGTGCAGCTGCCCACACACCCTCCCATGGGGCCCGGAGGGGCAGCTGCGGCTGTCACCTGCTTTCCTCCTCTTTCGCGCCGCTCCGACTCCTGAGGTACACCGCTCTGAATCCTGAGGTCCCCCCTCCCCCCCGCGCCCAGCGCAGGAACGTGCGAGCGCACCCGTGCGCCGGCTCGGCACAGCAGCATGCTCTCTGTGGCTCTTCCCCCTCCACTGACGCCCAAGGAGGACTCTGACCTTTCTTTCCCTGCCATTGGTCGCGACGCTGTTGGCTACTCCGCCCCTCAATGCTTCTGTTTCTTTCAAGCTCCGCCTCCGCCCCTGTGCCCTGCCCCTTTCACCCCTCCTCCTCCGCCTCTGGCGTTGTACGTGACGTCAGCCTGATCTACGGAGCCTAGCAGACCAACTGCGAAGAAACACACGGACACAGGCAGCAAGATAGAACGCTGGAGGTGAGAATTATTATATAGGATGTTATTTGTATTTTTAAAGATGTAAACTGCTCCAATTTGCTATGTAAGAAATAACGGTGTAGTAAATAAATAAACGATAAACGATAAATGATGAGAGAGAGGACAGATAGCAAAGTAGAATTGGAGGGGTTTCCAGGCAGAAGGTTTGGTCTCCGATGAGCTTAATTTGACAGGCTATTACTGAGAGATGCTATTAAGGTTCCCTTCCCAAGGAGACTGCCTCATCTCAAATTAATTATTTCATTAACCCCCTGCCTGAGGCAAGCCCAGCCAAAATGTATAACAGACCTTGAGCTGCATGTTAAAATAACTGTATGTCTTTTTGTCCTAAGCTAAATGTACAACAAACATTCTTTTCACTTCTTCCCTTTACCCCCTCCCCCCCCCCCCCTTTTGTTTTCCCACCGCCATGCTCCCAGGTCAATAACTTATTTAATACCTTCTATCCTGGTACTGCACTCCCTGAAGTGAATGGTTTTAAATTAAATACATTTCTCTATGAATCAAATCACGACCCCAGGTGATTTTTCGGCTGGCAAATGAGCTGATTTGAATTTTCCTGACATACCTGAAACCGTTCACTTCTCTGCTTTTGTCTTAAAACATAAATAAAATCATTTTCTTTTTCCCAGTATACACGCAGTTCCAGCATTGCACGAGAATGCATTAGTGAAGGCAACGAGAGGTTTGCTAACCCACATCGCCACCTTGGAAAATTAAATGTTCTTGCCTTTGTCTTTAACTAAGGGATCCTTTTACAAAGGCGCGCTGAAAAATGTATGCGTGGGTTTTGGGAGCGTACCGATCCATTTTTTAGCGCGCCTGTAAAAAGGCCCCTTTTTTGCCGAAAATAGACGCACAGCAAAATCAAAATTGCCGCACGTACATTTTGGGTCTGAGACCTTACCCCCCAGTCATTGACCTAGCGGTAAAGAATCTGGGCGGTAATGACCTACGCACGTCAAAGGCCACTCGGCGCGCGTCCGTTATGCGCACCCAAAAATAAAAAATATTTTTCAGACTCGTGTATCGGATGCGAGCCAAAAATGATATTACCGCAAGAGCCACGCAGTAGTCGGGCGGTAACTCCATTTTGGCGTACGTTGGGCACGCACAGACGCTTACGCGGCTTAGTAAAAGGGCTCCTGAGTAATGTCTATGCTGACCATGAAGGAAAGGGGAATGCGATGGGAGGGCAATTTTCAAAAGCCTGTCTAAACCTGTCTAAAAATTGCCCACCTTTTCCTCCCCAGTAAAAATATTTGAATACCCTTACTTTAACACAAGGGAAAAATAATTTGGATCCTTACATGGCAGCGTTACCCCTAGTGGTAGTATTGCAAGACAACTGGTAGGAGTCAGAGTGCCATTTTGGACCTGGGCAATCAATGGTGCAGGAGTCACTAGAAATTGCTCCTGCTCCTCAATAGACACCATGGAGTCCAATAAGAGCCGGAGGTGATGTCAGGGACTGATGGAGTCCAGAGGGTTAGGAACTATTTGATTAGGATGACAGGGGGTGTCAGAAAGGGGACTCAAGGCATGAAGGATGTCATTCAGATGATGTTACAATCGACATTCCCTTCAGAAATGCCTAGACAGAAATAACCAATGAAATCAATGATGGCCTGAACATCATGGACTCTTGGGCAAACTCATTCCAACTGAAACTGAACATTGAAAAAACACACCCCAATATTAAGACCACAGGAGATAGCTGGGCTGTCTCCCATGGTCCGCGCTGAACCCGGATATTCAATGATGGGCCGTTTCCGGTGACTGGTATTGAATATCCGGGGGGGGGGGGGGGGGTGGTTTGAAGATAATCGGCTATGTTGATATTCAGACATAGCTGGTTATCTTTAAATTGGCCAAAGACATACCAGGGTTTCACATGGTCCAATATGGCTGCCAAATTCTGTTTCAAAATCGGCGGATAGCCGGTTATATCGCATGATATAACCGGTTAGCCGCCTGCCGCTAACCGTGGATATTCAGCGGAGGATAACCGGTTATCTCCCGCTGAATATCGGCAGATAGGCAGTTAAGCACTTTTTAACCGGTTGGCATCCGTTTTTTTTTTTTTAATTTATCATTTTACATAATTACATTCACATTTATCACATAAATGTAAGGAAATACAAAAATTAATATAAAAAAAAAGGAAAACATTTTCTCTCAACAATATATATATATATATTTATACAATTGTCCACAATTGGAAGATCCAAGATCAGGAAAACAATCTTAAAGAAAATAAGAAAAACTCAAAATGGTTAATCTTACACTTCACATTGTTGGCATCCGTTTTGAGCGCTTAAATAGCATTAAATATCATGCGATATGGTGTACATGGGCATCAAATGTCAATCTGATGGCGTCTTTATTTATTTATTACATTTGTACCCCACTCTTTCCCACATACAGCAGGTCCAGTGCGGCTTACATAGTAAAAGAAAGCATCTTACATGGTAAAGAATACAGTAAAAACAAGGAAATGTAGGAACAGTATTATAAATTGTGATGATCATAACTACTTACGTTATGAAAAGTATTACAAAGGACGTGAAAAGAACGTAATGAACTAGAATAGGGAAGGTAGACAAGGATATGATGGGTGAAAGGGAAGGAGAATGGGAGGGAAATGGTAAAGGATGGAGGGAAGAAGATGAGGGATTGAGTATAAGGGATTAGTGAAAAAGGTCAAATTTAACATTGGGATCAAAGTGAGCGTCAACATCTTAGCAGGAGAATCGTAGGTGATCCGGTGGAATTAAGCTGGTCCATTAGGGTCTTTGACACTTGTAAGTGGTACCTACCTCTCGGCATCAGTTTATAGACTTGTTTCCATTAGGTTCACATACAATAGGTATTTTCTTGTTGGCAGTGTGATTTGACCTGGCTCTCAGTCTGCTGCCCTAACCATTGGGCTACTCCTCCATTTTAATGAGCAAAGCCTCTCATGGGTTAGCACAGTGTTGGGGAGGCAGAGGACCCCCAGAAAGACACAGTCCAGTCAAAGGAGAATTGCCAGTCCAGGCAGAGTCTATCCCCGTAGGGAGACTGCACAGCCTGATGCTCAGGACTGGATGCATGAAAAGAGATGACAGAGCTGGGTTGTGGTAGAGGATTTATACCAACGTGAGTTTAAATGCCGTGGAACTGTACCGTGGGTCAGTGACGATACAGATGTTAAAAAGACAATTAAGAAGTTGTTTGTTGAAGTGCTTAGCCAACCTCCTGTGTTGGGTGATCATGCAGGGGTTTAGAGCTGCTTGGGGGTTGCATCCTCAGACACCCATGCACAGGCTTTCTACTGTTCTTCTGTAGCACCCACCTAAAGGGCAGATATAACTTTATTTAGAAGTTTGCCGATTTCACATCAAGATAATTCTAGAAGCCATGTTTCCAAATGACCCCAATACTTCTCCCAGGCCCTCTACAGCTTAACAAAGCATAAGGACCCACAAGCCTTAGCAAAAACCGCAGATGGAAACAAAGTCCCTTGGCTCTGTCATTTACCAGGGTTAAACACTTGAAAACGTAAAGCTGTTTTGTCTTCTGTAGACATATGGAGCTATCCACCCACACAGAAATATTTCAGTGTAACTGAAAATGATTCAAATTTAACACATTCCTAATTCAATTTCTTGTACATTTCAGTTTGTATATGAACACAAAACAGATATTTTATCGATCAGCATTAGGGAAAGGGGATGGGACTTGATATACTGCCTTTCTCTGGTTACAATCAAAGTGGTTTACATATTATATACAGGTACGTATTTTGTACCTGGGGCAATGGAGGGTTAGGTGAGTTGCCCAAAGTCATAAGGACCTGCAGTAGGAATTGAACCCACTTCCCCAGATTCTCAGGCCGCAGCTGTACCGTTAGGCTGCTCCTTAACAGGGTGCTTTCAAATCTCCAAAGACTGACAAAGAGAAACATAGAAAGATGTGAGACAGATAAAGACCATACGGCCTATCCAGTCTGCCCATTCGCCATCTACTCTCTCTATCACTCCCTTAGAGATCTGATGTACTTATCCCAAGCTCTCTTGAATTCAGATACTGTTTTCATCTCTACCAATTCCACCTGGAGGCCGTTGCATAATTCACCCTTTCCATGAAGAAGTATTTCCTCAGGTTACTTCTGAGTCTGTCCCCTTTCACCTTCATCCTATGCCCCCTTGTTCCAGAGCTTCCTTTCAATTAAATGAGACTCATCTCTTGTGCATTTATGCCATGGAGGCATTAAAATGTCTCTACCATATCTCCCCTCGTCCGCCTTTTTTCCAAAGAATATATATTGAGCTTTTTAAGACTGTCCCCATACTCATTATGACTAAGACCACTGACCATTTTAGTAGCCGCCCTCTGGCATTATTAGACCTATGATCAGAGATAATGACATGCAAATTTAAGCACACAATTATCTCTGATCATGGGGTAGAAGTGTGGAAGAATTGTGCCTGAGCATGCACTCAGCACAATCCTCCCGCGCTTGTTTTGACAGCCCAGACCTGTCAAACACAGGGGCTGGAGGTCCATGGGACCACCAGACTCCAACTAGCCCTGCCCCGAGCAAGGCAAAACAGGGGATAGAAATCGGTGGACCTCCAGTGCCCCCGATGACCCCCCCCCCTATGTTCAAGGAGGGCTGGAGATCCGGTGAGTCTTCAATCCCCCCTAACTCCCCTCAGCATTTCTAAAAAGTCCATGGTGGCCCAGTGGGCGATTGACTGCCCCCCAGCGACAGGGGGGCTGGAGGTCCACTGGACCTCCGGTCCCCCTGACACCCCCCCCAACACAGTTCAGGGAGGGCAGGAGATCCGGTGGGTCTCCAGCCCCCTCAACCTCCCAGCATTAGCAAGGTGGTCCAGTGTCAATCCCCCTACCCCCCACCCCCTATCTTGAGTTGGAGGAGGGAAGTAGCCTGCCTCACTCCTCTTCCTTTGACGCCGCCTGCAAAATGGTGGCACTCAGCCCTGCCCAGTGTATCCTGGGATGCGCTGGGCGGGGCTTCACAGAGAGTACAACATTTCCTTTAGGGCTACAACAGAGCAGAGGCAGCTGGCCAGTACTATCATCAAGTTTGCAGGATAGTAAGTACCATAAGTACATAAGTGTTGCTGTATATAATTATTACAACATATTGCATTATAAATATTATCAAATTTTTTACTTTTGACTGATGTGGGGGTGCAGGAGGCCTTAAGATTATTTGCTCCAGGCCCGGCTTTGTCTCTCGGCTGCCCTGGTATTATTAGGCTTTACCGATATTACTGGGAATTATTGAATTTGTGTATATCACTGACAACTTTCTTGTGCAGAAGCTGGGAAATAAATTCTTAAATTTGTGAATTGGGTATAATATACTTTCCTCTTACTATTTCATCTCTAGCAGGATTCAGCGATTTTATAAAATATCTCCCATATTAAATGTTTAGCATAATCCTTCCTTGTTTCTGTGAAACCGAGTATGTGCAGAAGAGCCACATCCCCTGTGCATGCTCACTTTCATGAAAACTGAGCATGTGTGGCTGGGGAGAGGTCCGGTGCTGTGGCAGCAGTGGTCATGAGTGGCAGAGTGCTTCCATTGGTAAGGCATGGGGACGCCTACCAACCAGGGTCACCGAACATAATTTTCTTTGGGGGGGAGGCAGGCCTCCTAGTAAATTTAAAACAAACTGGAGAAAATATTTTTTCACTCTACATGTAATTAAACTCTGGAAATTGTTGCCAGAGAAATGTGGTAAAAGCAGTTAGCTTAGCCGGGTTTAAAAAAAGGTTTGGATAATTTCCTAAAAGAAAAGTGGAGTGGAGGAGTGGCCTAGTGGTTAGGGTGGTGGACTTTGGTCCTGGGGAACTGAGGAACTGAGTTGAATTCCCACTTCAGGCACAGGCAGCTCCTTCTGACTCTGGGCAAGTCACTTAACCCTCCATTGCCCCATGTAAGCTGCATTGAGCCTGCCATGAGTGGGAAAGCGCGGGGTACAAATGTAACAAAAAAAAAAAAGTCTATAAACCATTATTAAGATGGGAAAATGCACAGTTTATTTCTAGGATAAGCAGCATAAAATCTGGGATTTTGTCAGGTACTTGTGACCTGGATTGGCCACTGTTGGAAACAAGATACTGGGTGTTATGGACCTTTAGTCTGACCCAATATGGCAATGCTTATGTTCTTATGTTATGTTCTTCATTACAAATAAACTGGCTCCCACTTTCATCATTTCTTTACTCTCTCAGAATAGTAAGGAAACAATTCTCCACCTCTGTCATCATTTTAAAGACTGGGAATGGGCCAGCCTGTCAGTCATGCCTGTTGTTTGCTAAGCTTCTAATACAAAACTTCCCAGAACACGTCATTTTCCGTATTTACTTGTCAACCACAAAACTCAGCAGCTTCTTTGAACCTCTGTTATTTATCTCTGCTGCTCTGAGTCTCTCTCTTTTATTCTTTTTGATCTCGGTGTACAAATTCCCTCCGCGGTCGTGAAGGCGCTTGCCAAGGTCTCTGTATTTGATGCAGGTTAACAATAGTTTTTTAAGCACCTTTGTTTCTCATCGCATTTCTTCTGTGCTTTTGCAGTGATGAAACAAGTTACTGCTGATGAAAAGGTGAAATACAGTCAGTCGATTTCTAGTTATAGCCTTGACTCTGTGCACCACTTTAAGCACTTCCTCCCAAATTCTGTATATCGCACCACGATTTTCACGCAGAAATCGAAACGTATTCTATAACAATGTACATAACTTAACAAGCAATAATGAGCACTAATTGGCACGGATTAGAATTTACACATACAAGTTGCTATGCGTATTCTGTAATGTGATGCACGTAAACTCTTAAGGGGCCCTTTTACTAAGCCACGTAGGCACCTACACGCACCTGACGTGCGCCGATTCGGAACTACCACCCGGCTACCGCTTGGCCAAGGCGGTAGTTTCATTTTTTATACGCGTCCAGTACGCACGCCGGAAAATATATTTTCTTTTCCAGCTCACAGCCCTAACTGGGCGGTAATCGGCATTGTATGCGCACTGACAATTGCTGCCCAGTTAACGCGTGAGGCCTTACCGCTAAGTGAATTGGTGACTGTAAGGTCTAAGGCCCAAAATGGACGGGCGCCAATTTTCATTATGCCACACATCCATTTTCAGCCCCCCAAAAAAGGGTCGTCTTTGCAGGTGCGTTGAAAAATGGACCTGCACGCGCCCATCCAATACACATGTCTACAACAGTGCAGGCCATTTTTTGGCGCACCCCTAAGTTGCATAGTTTATTTATTTATTTATTTGTTACATTTGTATCCCACATTTTCCCACCTATTTGCAGGCTCAATGTGGCTTACATAGTACCGTAAAGGCGTTCGCCAAATCCGGTATGAACAAATACAGTAATGTTGTGGTAGAATAAAGTTCGTGTGCACAGACACATTAGGGAATCGTAGAGAGGAAGAGTTATTATATGTCCATTACGAGCTTTGGTTTCATTGTGTTGCAGGATACAGGCATTTAAGTTGGGTTAGTAGGGTATGCCTTTTTGAGCAGGTTAGTTTTTAATGATTTCCGGAAGTTTAGATGATCATAAATTGTTTTCATGGTTTTTGGTAGTGCGTTCCACAGTTGTATGCTTATATAGGAGAAGCTGGATGCATAGGTTGATTTGTATTTGAGTCCTTTGCAGCTTGGGTAGTGGAGATTTAGATATGTTCGTGTTGATCCTGTTGTGTTTCTGGTTGGTAGGTCTATGAGGTCTATCATGTATCCCGGGGCTTCGCCGTAGATAATTTTATGAACCAGGGTGCAGATTTGAAAGCAATACGTTCTTTGATTGGGAGTCAGTGCAGTTTTTCTTGGAGGGGTTTGGAGCTTTCGAATTGAGTTTTTCCACATATAAGCCTAGCTGCTGTGTTTTGAGCAGTCTGAAGTTTCTTTATGATTTGTTCTTTGCATCCTGCATAAATTCCGTTGCAGTAGTCTACATGGCTTAGTACCATTGATTGTATCAAGTTGCGAAATGTTTCCCTAGGGAAGAATGGTGTCATGCGTTTGAGTTTCCACATTGAGTGGAACATTTTCTTTGTTGTAGATTTCACTTGGTTCTCTAGTGTGAGGTTACGGTTGATTGTAACACCGAGAATTTTCAGACTGTCTGAGATAGGGCGGGTATAATCTGGGGTGTTTATGTTTGTGGGTTTGTTCGTATTGTATTGGGATGAGAGGATGAGACAGTGTGTTTTTTCTGTGTTGAGTTTTAGTTGAAATGCGTTTGCCCATGAGTCCAAGATAGTTGAAAAGGGGGCGTGGCTATGTGTGGGGTATGGGTGTTTCTACAATCAATGCGCATTATTATAGAACACACCCACTCTCCCCCAGATTCTATATAGTGCGCCTAGAGATCCATGCCAAAATCGGTGTGGATTCTATAACAATGTGCGTAACAACAAGCTATTGAGCGCTGATAACAGCACTCAACAAGCAATAATGAATACTAATTGGCACTGATTAGAATTTACACGTACAAGTCGCTAAGCGCATTCTATAATGCTGTGCACCAAACTTCTAATGCGTGCAGGCAAAAAGGGGTATGGTTTTGAGTGGGGAAACGTGTGTTTCATGGATGTTCTGAAATTTACACGCCTAGTTATAAAATACAGCCCAGTGCATCTAAATCTATGCACTAAGATTTATGCCACATTTTTGTTGGTATAAATGGATGCTCGTAGATTTAGGCGCTGAAATAACAACTGGATGAAAGCTGGGGAGGGGGCATGAGAGATGCTGGGTGAAAAATGAGGAGGGGGGCATGAGGGGCTGGAGGGAGATGGGCTGGACCCATGAGGAGTAGACAGGAACAGGGACACAGAAGAGAGATGCTGGACAGGACAGATAGGGACACAGAGAAGATGGGTAGTAGACATGGAAAAAGAAGAAATGCAGATAGACAGAAGACCATGGAAAGGCAGGAAAAAACACAGAAAATTGGAAGACATCCAAAATCGAATGGAAAAATAAAATGCTCAAACTACAAAGGTAGAAAAATATATTTTATTTTATTTATCAACTGGACCATGGCAGGTATAGGAAATGTGCATCTCTGACATTTTTCAATTCCAGAACGATGGCATAGGTTGAGTTATTTTACCACAAGTCGGGCTATTTTAGTACAGGGGACGGGTTAGATTACTTGTGGCAACAGATTAGATTCCAGCAGGGATGGGTGAGATTTCTGTCCTCGTGCAACTCTCTAGTCTACAATCTCCAGTCTCCTGGACCCCCTCCCACTTTTTAAGATTTGCATTCTAGAATACTGAAAAACTCTGAGAGGGAAATGTATGTAACAGTGTCATTTGCTATGGTTGAATTTATCTTCTGACTATTTTCACTACCTTTCTCTTCACATCTGCCTAGGGCAAGTTGTAAGGACATTAGTCCCCCTGCATCAAATTTCAACCTTGTATGCTCTTCAATTAACTTCTCGGGTAAATGGACTATTTTGAAAACTGCCCAGAAGTACACACTGATGGTATTTTCAGTTTGTGTGACTGTCAATCTATAGCTTTGCTTTGACTTCTGTTGTGATTTGCCATTCTCCCTGAAGCTGTTGCCCTTGGCAACCACTTAGATGGCCTAATGCTTCAGCTGGGCCTAAATACGCCCCAGTTAAACATAGAAATATAGAAAAATGTAGGCAGCTAAAGACCATATGGCCTATCCAGTCTGCTCATCCGTGCCATCTACTCTCCCTATCACTCCCTTAGAGGTCTCATGTACTTATCCCAAGCTCTCTTGAATTCAGATACTGTTTTCATCTCCATCACTTCCACTGGGAGGCCATTCCACAAATTCACCACCCTTTCCATAAGAAATATTTCCTCAGGTTACTTCTATCCCCTTTCACCCTCATCCTATGCCCCCTCGTTCCAGAGCTTCCTTTCAATTGAAAGAGACCCGCCTCCTGTGCATTTATGCCACATGGGTATTTAAATGTTTCTATCATATCTTCCCTCTCCCGCCTTTCTTCCAAAGTATACATTTTGAGATCTTTAAGTCTGTCCCCATATGCTTTATGATGAAGTCCATTGACTCCATCCTGTTTATATCTTTTCGACGATGCGGTCTCCAGAATTGTATAAAATATTCTAAACTAGTAAAAAAGGCCCGTTTCTGACACAAATGAAACGGGTGCTAGCAAGGTTTTCCTTGGAGTGTGTATGTTTGGGAGAGTGTATGTGAGAGTGACTGTTTGAGAGTCAGAGTGAAAGTGTGAGTGTTTGAGAGAGAGAGTGAGTCTGGGTGTGAGTGTGTTTGTGAGAGAGTGTGTGTGTGAGAATGAGAGTGTGTGCAAGTGTGTATGTGAGACACAGTGTGAGAGAGAGTGTGTGTATGAGACCAAGCGAGTGTGTGAGTGACTGTGTGGCACATAGAGAGTGAATGTGATACAGTGTGAGACAGAGTGTGTGAGAGTGAGAGTCAGAAAGACATTGTATATGAGAGAGAGAGTGTGAGCCGTGCTCTCCCAATCCATGGCCATCTGTCCCCTGCCCCCTCCATTCATCCTTTTCTAGCAATTCCCCTCTCTCCCTGAGCCCTGCCCTCCCAAACCATGGCCATCCATGTTTCTCTGTCACTTGCCCCCTCCATTCATCCCTATCCAGCATTTCCCCTCTCTGCCTGAGGCCTGCCCTGCAATCCATATCCATCCATGCCCATCTGTCCCCTCCATTCATCCCTATCTAGCAATTCCCCTCTCCCTGAGTTCTGCTCTTCCAATCCATGCCCATCCATGCTCCTCTGTCACCTGGCCCCTCCATTTTTCTATATCCAGCATTTCCCCTCTCTGCCTGAGGCCTGCCCTGCAATCCATATCCATCCATGCCCATCTGTCCCCTCCATTCATCCCTATCCAGCAATTTCCCTCTCCCTGAGGCCTGCCCTTCCAATCCATGCTCATCTGTCATCTGGCCCCTCCATTTTTCCCTATCCAGCAATTGCCCTCTCTACCTGAGGCCTGCCCTGCAATCCATATCCATCCATGCTCATCTGTCCCCTCTATTCATCCCTATTCAGCAATTTCCCTCTCCCTGAGTCCTGCTCTTCCAATCCATGCCCATCCATGCTCCTCTGTCACCTGGCCCCTCCATTTTTCCCTATCCAGCATTTTCCCTCTCTGCCTGAGGCCTGCCCTGCAATCCATATCCATCCATGCCCATCTGTCCCTTCCATTCATCCCTATCCAGCAATTCCCCTCTCCCTGAGTCCTGCCCTTCCAATCCATGCCCATCCATGCTTCTGTCACCTGGCCCCTCCATTTTTCCCTATCCAGCATTTCCCCTCTCTGCCTGAGGCCTGCCCTACAATCCATATCCATCCATGCCCATCTGTCCCCTCCATTCATCCCTATGCAGCAATTTCCCTCTCCCTGAGTCCTGCCCTTGCAATCCATGCTCATCTGTCACCTGGCCCCTCCATTTTTCCCTATCCAGCAATTGCCCTCTCTACCTGAGGCCTGCCCTGCAATCCATATCCATCCATGCCCATCTGTCCCCTGTATTCATCCCTATCCAGCAATTTCTCTCTCTCCCTGAGTCCTGCCCTCCCAATCCATGGCCATCCATGCTCCTCTGTCCCCTGCCCCCTCCATTCATCCATTTCCAGCAATTCCCCTCTCTCCCTGAGCCCTGCCCTCCCAATCCATGGCCATCCATGCTCCTCTGTCCCCTGCCCCCTCCATTCATCCTTTTCCAGCAAGTCCCCTCTCTCCCTTCCATGCTCCCCCCCCCCTCGCATCCATGCTCCTCTCTATCCCATGTCCCAGCCTGGCCCGCCCTCTTCTCTCCCCCCCCCCCCTTCGCATCCATGCATCGTTTTTTTTTTTTTTTTTCTTCTTTTCAATTTACCTCCGTGGCGTTTCCGGCAACGAAGCGTCAGGGAAGGAGGCGGCGCTCCCGACGTCTAGCTTTCCCTTCGCTGTATTCCGCCTTCTTTTTAAGGCGGAACACAGCGAAGGGAAGGCTAGACGTCGGGAGCGCCGCCTCCTTCCCTGACGTTTCGCTTCCGGATTTCTTTGTTTTGTCGCGAGGGCGGGGCAGAGACGGCTGGGAGTGACGTCAGATGGCTTCAAGGCTTCAGGCTTCAAGGCTTCAGGCTTCAAGGCTTCATAGAACGTTGTCCTCAGAACGTTGAGGGTGCGTTTTATTATATTAGATAAGTTTTCACCACAGTCTTACACAAGGGCATCATCACCTCCTTTTTCCTATTGGCCATTCCTCTCCCTATGCACCCAAGCATCCTTCTAGCTTTTGCCGTCGCCTTTTCTACCTGTTTGGCCACTTTAAGATCATCACATACAATCACACCCAAGTCCCTCTCCTCTTTCATGCTCAAAAGTTCTTCACCCCCTAAAACTGTACCATTCCCTCAGGTTTTTGCAGCCCAAATGCATGACCCTGCATTATTCAGCATTACATCTAAGGTCCAGACCATTCCTCCAGCTTTGTTAAATCCTTCCTCATGTTATCCACACCATCAGGGGTGTCTATATTGCAGATTTTGGTATCATCTGCAAAGATGCAGACATTACCAGACTGACGACCTTCAGCAATATTGCTTACGAACATGTTAAAAAGAACCGGCCCAAGAACTGAACCTTGTGGCACACCACTGATAACATCCTTTTCCTCAGAATGAGCTCCATTTACAACTACCCTCTGTTCCCTTCAGGGGCGTAGCCAGACTTCGGCGGGAGAGGGGTCCAGAGCCCGAGGTGAAGGGACACATTTTAGCCCCCCCCCGGCGCCGCCACCACCCCCCGCCATTGCCGACCTCCCCCCGCCGCCGCCACCACCACCACCACCAACAACTTTGACCCCCCCCTGCTGACAACCCTCTCGACCCCCCTCCCGCCGCCAACCTCCCCCGCCGCCACCGCCGTCGCCTACGTTTGCTGGCGGTGGACCCCCAACCCCCGCCAGCCGAGTTCCTTTTCTTCCGGCGCAAGGCTTCGTTCTGTTTCTGAGTCTGACTCAGAATGAAGCCTTGCGCTGGAAGAAGAGGACCTCGGCTGGCGGGAGTTGCGGTCCTCCGCCAGCAAAGGTAGGCGAAGGTGGGTTGGCGGCGGGAGTGGGGTTGAGAGGGTCGTCGGCAGTGGGGTCCAGGACCAAATCTACGGGGGCCCAGGCCCCCGTGGCCCCACGTAGTTACGCCACTGGTTGCCTTCCACTCAACCAGTTCCTAACCCAGTCAGTCATTTTAGGGCCCATACTGAGAGCACTATTTGTCATCTATGTTGAAGTGTATCAAAGACTTTGATAAAATCTAAAGACACTGCATCTAGCGCTCTCCGTCGATCCAACTTTCTGGTTACCCAGTCAAAAAAATTAATCAGATTTGTCTGACAACACCTGCTTCTAGTGAAACCATGTTGTCTTGGGTCCTGTAATCCATTGGGTTCCAAAAACTTTACTAATCTCTGTTTTAAATACATTTCCATTAATTTACTTACCACAGAAGTCAGACTTACTGGCCTGTAGTTCTCAACCTCTTCCTTATTTCCACTTTTGTGGAGAGGGACCACATCTGCTCTTCTCCAGTCCTCCAGGACCACTTCCAACTCTAGAGAAGCATTGTAAAGGTCAGCCAATGGAACTGCTAGAACTTCCCTAAGTTCCTTCAGTATCCTCAGATGTATGCCATCCAGCCCCATCGCTTTGGCCACCTTCAGTCTGCCAACACAGTCCTCTGAAAATCATTCAGGGACTACCACCCCTCCATTCTCACCCCTCTAGGGCCGGGCGGACTTCTATAGTCTATGTCCCAGAAACGCCAGTCAACATAGCATTGTGAAGTTTGCTGAGTAAGCTTGGGAAGCACTTATGTAAGGTGGTTGTAGGACTACTTTTAGGGGCTCACTTTGCTTTTTACCCCTATTAGTTTTTTTACCCCTGACGCAGCCTGAGGGCGAAACGTGGCCACGTCGGGTAACTTGTAATAAACCACTTCTTCTGTTACCCTCCTGTTCTATTTTTTTGTCTTTTTTGATCTGCTTTTTTTCTTTTGATTTGCCATTTCTGTGGCAGATCTTTGCCTTTTTTTGTTTCTGTCTGTATATTTATTTTTGTTACATTTGTACCCCACGCTTTCCCACTCATGGCAGGCTCAATGCGGCTTACATATTGTATACAGGTACTTATTTGTACCTGGGGCAATGGAGAGTTAAGTGACTTGCCCAGAGTCACAAGGAGCTGCCTGTGTCTGAAGTGGGAATCGAACTCAGTTCCTCAGGACCAAAGTCCACCACCTTAACCACTAGGCCACTCCTCCAGTCCTCATATATCACGTTCATTGTTGATTTAATTATGAATTGATAATGTGCACGACCACTGGGCAGACTGGACCGTTCAGATTTTTATCTGCTGTCACTTTACGATGTTACTATTTATCCGCTCTGTTCTCAGGCTGATGCGCAGACCTCAGCTCTGCACCCCTCCATTCCTCTTTGTGTTTCTTTTCTGTGGTCCTGCTGCTCCCTGCTCTTCAGCTGTGAACACAGAACAGAAATTGGCTATTTTTTCTTCCATTTGCATCTTTGCTTTTCTGACTACTCTGCCAGCTTCTACTACTACTACTACAACTATTTAGCATTTCTATAGCGCTACAAGGCGTACGCAGCGCTGCACAAACATAGAAGAAAGACAGTCCCTGCTCAAAGAGCTTACAATCTAATAGACAAAAAATAAAGTAAGCAAATCAAATCAATTAATGTGTACAGGAAGGAGGAGAGGAGGGTAGGTGGAGGCGGGTGGATTTTCCAGATATTGTCGCCTGTCTTCTTCTTTCTTGATCTCTTGTAGTGTATAAATTTTATTTATGTATTTATTTGTAGTATTTATACCCTGCTCTTTCCCGCTCGATAGCAAGTTCAGTGCGGCTTACAATGTATCGCAGAGGTAATACAATGTATGGTTAAGAAGTATCACAGAGATAATATAATTGTATAGGGGCGGGACAAGAGGAAGAAATGTGGGGGAAGGATTGAGGCATGGGTAATGTTAGTGGTGGGGGTAAGTTTCTTAAGCTAGGTTGGGTCGTTTGGATAGGCTTGTTTGAAGAGGTATGTTTTCAGCAGCTTTCGGAAGGGTAGATGTTCATTTGTTGTACGGATGAATCTTGGTATGGCGTTCCAGAGTTGGCTGCCTATAACAGAGAAGTTGGATGCGTAGTAGGTTTTGTATTTGAGACCTTTGCAATTGGGAAGGTGAAGATTGAGATACGTTCGAGAAGATTTGGACCCGTTCCTGGCTGGGAGGTCGATTAGATTGGTCATGTAACTTGGCTAACCACTTTTCCCTTACCTTTTCAGCTACTACTTTTGAGAACCAAGGCGGCCTCCTTTTCCTCTTACTTTTATTTACTTCCCTTACTTTGTTCAAAAAAAGGTGATGTCCTATAAATACTAGATTTTTCATACTGAAGTGCGTCCAAATATCTATAAAACCTTGCAACCAAATGATTGGCACTTGATTGGAATGTGACAAGTAAGGACTTTCAGCAAATCTAACCTTGATATGCTTCTCTCTTTGTAACACTGAACCAAAGTTATTCTAAGTAGTAGTTTGAAGAGCCTGCCTCAGTAAAGGGACAATAGGTTATTGACGCATGTCAAATGGAAACTCATTGCGGGCAAGAAAGAAAACAACATCTGCAAAGGAGATGCAACTATTTCTGTAGAACACCTTCCAGTTTGCACGGAACAAAGTGGAGACTAAGACCTTGCGTTACAATTACTGAAGAATTCTGGCAAACCAAAAGATTTGCGCAGTGTGCTACCTAGAATGGAAACCATTAAGGAACAATATTTTTACGTCAGTGTAAAAGAAAAATCAAGCTGACAGTCATATTTTTTGATTTAATTGAATGAGAAGGACATTCTTTTGTGAGTGACTATTTCAAGGAAGTGTAAGATGCCTGAAATGCCTCTGTTCCCATTATAGTCCTTTTTATTAATGAAGGACGGCCATTTCCAACCACCTAAGTCAGATCAATTCAGCTTACAGTGGAGGAGTAGCCTAGTGGTTAGTACAGAGGACTTCGATCCTGGGGAACTGGGTTTGATTCCCACTGCAGCTCCTTGTGACCCTGGGCAAGACACTTAACCCTCCATTGCCCCTGGTACAAAGTAAGTACCTGAATATATGTAAACCACTTTGAATGTAGTTGCAAAAACCTCAGAAAGGCAGTATATCAAGTCCCATTTCCCTTTCTCTTATGACATCACAATATCAGAAGTGAGCCAAGTATGGGGCAATCAAGCCATTGTGACATCACTGATGAGGTTGACTCTTATTGGTGGAATGAGTGGAGGAGTAGCCTAGTGGTTAGTGTAGTGAGTGGACTTTGATCCTGGGGAACTGGGTTTGATTCCCACTGCAGCTCCTTGTGACTCTGGGCAAGTGACTTAACCCTCTATTGCTCCTGGTACAAAATAAGTACCTGAATATATGTAAACCGCTTTGAATGTAGTTGCAAAAACCTCAGAAAGGCGGTATATCAAGTCCCTTTCCCTTTCCCCCTCTCCCTTATGACATCACAATATCAGAAGTGAGCCAAGTATCAGGCAATCAAGCCATTGTGACATCACTGATGAGGTTGGCTCTTATTGGTGGAATGAGTGGAGGAGTAGCCTAGTGGTTAGTGCAGTGGACTTTGATCCTGGGGAACTGAGTTCAATTCCCATTGCAGCTCCTTGTGTCCTTGTGACTCTGGGCAAGTCACTTAACCCTCCATTGCCCCTGGTACAAAATAAGTACCTGAATATATGTAAACCGCTTTGAATGTAGTTGCAAAAACCTCAGAAAGGCGGTATGTCAAGTCCCATTTCCCTTTCCCTACCTGTTACACTTGTGGTGGTAAATGTGAGCCCTCCAAAACCCACCCGAAACCCACTGTACCCACATGTAGGTGCCCCCCTTCACCCATAAGGGCTATGGTTGTGGTGTACAGTTGTAGGTAGTAGGTTTGGGGGGGGGGGGATTTGGGGGGCTCAGCACCCAAGGGAAGGGAGCTATGTACCTGGGAGCAATTAATGAAGTCCACTGCAGTGCCCCCTAGGGTGCCCAGTTGGTGTCCTGGCATGTGAGGGGGACCAGTGCACTACAAATACTGGCTCCTCCCATGACCAAATGGCTTGGATTTGGCCAGTTTTGAGATGGCCGGCCTCGGTTTCCATTATCGGCGAAAACCAATGCCAGCCAACTCTAAGGTCAATCCAAATGCTGAGATTTGGCCGTCCCCGACCGTATTATCGAAATGAAAGATGGCCGCCCATCTTGTTTCGATAATACGGTCGGGGACGCCTCTTTACGGGGCCGTCCTTAGAGATGGGTGCCCTTATAGATGGGCGCCCCTGTTCGATTATGCCCCTCCACGACTCCCCTGTACTTCCATGAATATTTTTACCCTTGTCCACAAGTGCCTTGCAGTTCTAATTATTGTGCTATTTCTCCTCATTTTGACTGGTGGCCTTTGAACTTGACTCCAAAATGGCCTTGCCACAAGTCATGTCCGGTGTTCAATTGGAAACCAATACAGTTGTAATGCAATGAAATTAGCATCGATTCATCTCATTATGAGTGGTGACAGGACCAATAAAGTATTATTCAGTGTTAATTTCTGGAGGATTGACCTCTGCTCTTCAAGGCTCCTAGACTTCCCTTGGTTGATAATTAATTAAAGATCTGGCACAGGGTTTGGAAGAGAGATTACGTGGACAGGACGTGCTGCAGTTCTCCTGAACTCAAGTCCAATAAAAATGGAATTTTTCAAAATGAAACTCATGTTAGGAAACCAATGGTTTGGGAGAAACAAATGTCTAATTAGGTCAGTGCCTTCTGCATGTGCATCCGAGACAGAAGAACACAATTCTGACATAGCAATTTGTGACAAACCCAAGCAGTGGCATCCCGCACCCCCACGCCGGGTGCAGCATCGTCTGTCCCCCTGTGTGCAGCATGACACTCCCCCAGGTGCAGCATGACACCCCCCCCCCAGATGCAGCATCCCTTGCCAGGGCATAACCGTCCCCCCCCCCCACCGGGTGAATTCTTTTTGCCTGCAGGGGTGCTGGGAGCAGCCGCGAGGCTGTTGACTCCGCTGGTTCTCTGCTCCCTCTGCCTCGGAACAGGAAGTAACAGCCGAGGGAGCAGGGAACCAGCGGAGCCGACAGCCTCGCGACTGCTCTCTGAACCCCTCCTGCAGCGTGCACCCGGGGTGGACCGCCCCCCCCCGCCCACACCACTGCAATGGAGAGTCTTAGGGACCCTTTTACTAAGCTGTGGTATACGCTAGCATGCTTACCACCAGTTAAAGTGGCTTATCATGGGACACACTCAGGTGTCCAGTGGTAGGTTTGAAGTGAGTGCTTGTTAATCTGGGTGCTAATCATTTTTTGCATTTTTTTGTTGGAGGGGGTACGTCAGGGGGCGGAGTCAGCATCTCTGTGCTAATCAGTTAGCACAGCTACATTACCAAGGGCTAACTGGTTAGTGCAGAATTACCAAATGAGCCCTTACCACCTCCACACTAGGTGTCATTAAGTGATCACTTGGTCATTTTTTTTTAATGGACACATGATAATGGCACAGCAGCAAAAAAAGAGGGTCGAAGCAGACAACATGCTATGCTGAAATTACCGCTGGCCCAATGCGGCCATCGGTGGTAGTTCCAGCTCGACCGTTCACCACTTCCGGCGCTCCAGGAATCTATTTTTGAAGCGAGCTGCTAACCCGGTGGTAATCGAGCATTGCCATGCGCTGCCCGGTTACCATGGGAGCCCTTATCGCCACCTTAATTGGCCATTTTTGGGGGGCCATTTTACTGGCTGTGGTAAAAAGGGCCCTGGCACCCAGGAAAAATGGCCCCTGCCGCTACTGTAGGGCCATTTTTCCTGCAGTTTAGTAAAATATTAGGACTAGGGGGCATGCGATGAAACTACATTGTAGTAAATTTAAAACAAATTGGAGAAAATGTTTCTTTGCCCAACGCATAATTAAACTCTGGAATTCGTTGCCGGAGAACGTGGTGAAGGCGGTTAGCTTGGCAGAGTTTTAAAAGGTGTTAGACTGTTTCCTAAAGGACAAGTCCATAAACCACTACTAAATGGACTTGGGAAAAATCCACAATTCCAGGAATAACATGTATAGAATGTTTGTACGTTTTGGGAAGCTCGCCAGGTGCCCTTGGCCTGGATTGGTCGCTGTTGTGGACCCTTCGTCTTTTCCCAGTGTGGCATTACTTATGTACTAAGTGTGCTGTAACACCATATCTTGGAACAATTTTAAGAGTTCAGAATAATCTGGTTGATTATACTCCTGATGCAGGAATCTTAGGCCAAAACACGACTCATGTCAGGTTCATCAGTAAAGGACTCTTGACAACCCCATGCTTGATGGCCCTTGGTGCTTTTTTTTTTTTTTTTTTTAAATCTTTATCTACATGTTAATGAGCATAACTGAGAGTTAAGAGCAAAAATCCTTTCAATATTGTGCCCTACGTATTAAAACCAAAGAAATCACCGTTAGAGCAAAATTTTTATTGGGCGTTTGGAAACTGATGACTTTTGCTCTCCAAAGGTGTGTTTGCTTTAACGTTAACACATGGCCATTAATAGAAAAAAATAGAAAATCGGCCATTTTGTGGCTGTAGTAAATATGGCCTACGCATGTGAGAAAAAAACCCATGCAAAGGTGAGCTAAGGTCACTTTTTACTGCAGCTTAGTAAAAAGACCCCTAAATGAATTCTTTGATTTGGTCTTTAGAGAAGAGGAATAGACTTCCCGAGCCTGTACGTCTAGCCCCGTCTTTTGCCGTTTTCAAATCCAGGCTAAAAGCCCGCCTCTTTAACGCTGCTTTTGACTCCTAACCACTACTCACTTGTCCTGTACCCTTTTATCCTCACCTCTTTAATTCCCTTACCTCTTAGTTGTTCTGTCTGTTTGCCTGTCCTATTTAGATTGTGAGCTCTTTGAGCAGGGGCTGTCTTTTCATGTATGGTGTACAGCGCTGCGTATGCCTTGTTCCGCTATAGAAATGATAAGTAGTAGTAATGTAGAAGCCTGCCCTTGCAGATCAGGAACGCGGCCGCGCAGGCTTCTGTTTCTGTGAGTCTGACGTCCTGCACGGACGTCAGACTCACAGAAACAGAAGCCTGCGCGGCTGCGTTCCTGATCTGCAAGGGCAGGCTTCTAGATGGAATGTTGCTAGTGGAGGAGTAGCCTAGTGGTTAGTGCAGTGGAACATGGAATGTTGCTACTATTTGAGATTCTGGAATGTTGCTACTAATGGAGATTCTAGATGGAATGTTGCTATTCCACTAGCAACATTCCATATTTAGATTGTGAGCTCTTTGAGCAGGGACTGTCTTTTCATGTATGGTGTACAGCGCTGCGTATGCCTTGTAGCGCTATAGAAGTGATAAGTAGTAGTAGTAAGATGTAAAGGAGCTTCTCATGCTAGATATTGATTTAAAGCCGACGATGAAGAAGAACCAAAACAAATCTTAGTGAACTAGGAAAATGTAATAACCCAAATTGACAAGCTAAAGAGCAGCAAAATTAGGGGTTCCTTTTACTAAGGTGCGCCTAAAAGTGGCCTGCGCTGGTGTAGATGTGTGTATTGGACGCACGCAGGTTCATTTTTCAGCGCACCTGCAAAAAAGGCCTCTTTTTTCCCCCGAAAATAGACATGCGGCAAAATAAAAATTGGCACGCGTCCATTTTGGGCTTGAGGCCTTACCGCCACCCACTGAATTAGTGGTAAGGTCTTACGCATTAACCTGGCGGTAATTGTCAGTGCGTGTACACTGCCGATTACCACCTGGTTAGTGCCACGCATATTGGATGCACATATAAAATGGAATTACTGCCTGGGGATCGCGATAGCTGGGCGGTAGTTCCAAATTGATGTACTGTGACAAGGCTACAGCCCAGAGGTACAAAATGAAACAACAAAATCCTGAACTACATCTCCCAGAATGCATTGCCAATCCCAGCAAGAGGAGCCCCAGGGATAGACAAGATGGGTATATACCCACTCTGACCACAAGAGGGAGGGAGAAGGAAGAAGCCCAGTTCCCTGGCTCCGTAATCAATACGATGCCTCCAACCTTTAGAGGGAAGGGTGGTTTGAGAAGCAGGTGGAGGAGGGGGTTAAGGAGGCTGAGCAAGAAGCAGAAGGCAGAATGGAATGGGAGCTTGAGAGCTGAGGAAGGCAGCCCCTGAAGGTTTGGAAACCTACATGGTTTGGGAATTTATTTTGGTTTAAACCCTGCGTAAGTAGAGAAGCCGGTTTTTCTTTTGTAAAACCTGATTATTTTGAGAACCTCTGAAGTTGGAAGGCTTGTTTATGAAGGAGGGCTGTCTGGTGGGACCGTGGGAAGAGGGGTTCAGTTCCGGAGGAGAGGAGCAGTGCAGGCTGAAATACCTTGGGTGAGGAAGTCCCAAAAGTATTGCACCTCCTGGAAGTAAAGGCTGCTTGGTGATTAACTGTCTTGAGGGGAAATCCTGCTTGTGGGACAAGTACTATTTGTTTGTTACTGGCGGGGACAAAAAAGCAGGGATTTCCAAAGGGCTCTTGCATTCCCCTCAGGGAAGGGGGCAAAGTCTTTGTGTAATTGGTTGATGTACTAAGCAAGGCAGAACAGCCCTGCCCGAGAAGCAAGTCTCTACTCTGGAGTGAAGTTTTGTTTATGAATCTGGAAAATAAAGGAATGTTTTTGAAGTATTTCCTGGTGGCAGTTTTGTGAAGTTCTGGCTATTCATGGGAGGCAGCTTCCTCCCCCTTACTGGAGCAGCGGGTCCGTTTAGAGTACGTTGGACGCGCATAGGCGCCTATGCGCCTTACTAAAAGGGCCCTTAGACCAGATAGTACATACCCCAGAATACTTAAAGAACTCAAAACTGAAATTGCAAATCTGCTAATAGTAACCTATCATTAAAATAGTCCAGGGTGCCTGAAGATTATTTAGATTTTTGTCACACCTTTTTCAGTAGTAGCTCAAGGTGAGTTCCATTCAGGTACTCTGGATATTTCTCTGTCCCAGGAGGGCTCACAATCTAAGTTTGTACCTCAGGCAACGGAGGGTTAAGTGACTTGCTCAAGATCACAAGGATCAGCAGTGGGATTTGAACTGGCCACCTCTGGATTGCAAAACCACTGATCTAACCACTAGGCCACTCCTGACAATTTTTAAAAACGTTTCCATGGATGATCTGGGAAACTACAGACCAGTGAGCTTGACCTCAGTGCCAGGCAAAATGGTAGAAACTATTATAAAGAACAAAAGTCCTGAAAACACATAGACTAACATGGTTTAAAGGGACAGAGTCTGCATGGTTTTAAGCAAAGTTTTGCTTCACTAATCTGCTGCATGTTTTCGAAGGCATGAATATAAATGAGATAAAGTTCATCCGGTTGATGTAGTGTATCTAGATTTTCAGGAAGGTTTTGACAAAGTCCCTCATGAGAGACTCCTGAGGAAATTAAAAAGCCATGGGATAGGAAGAAATATTATGGATGGAGGAAAGTAAAGAGTGGAGTGCCACTGGCATCTGTATTGGGACCAGTGCTTTTTAACATTTGTTAAAATGGGAATGATGAGTGAGAAGATACAAGTTTGCAGATGACAAGTTGTTAAATTGCATAGGGGCTATGAGAAATTGTAGAAGGACCTTGCAAGACTGGAAGTCTGGGCATCCAAATAACAGATGATTGCGGAAAAAGATCTAAGTTTCATTGTGGATATCACACTGAAATCTTCTGCTCAGTTTGCAGTGCTGGCTAAAAAAAAGCAAACAGAATTTTAGAAATTATTAGCAATGGAATAGAAAATAAAACAAACAATATATTAATGCCTCTGTATTACTCTCATGGTGTCACTTGACTATTCTGTGCAACTGCGGTCGCCCGCATCTCAGAAAAGATATGAGTAGAAATAGAAAAGGCAGTGGCGTACTAAGGGGGGGGCGGTCTGTCCCGGGTGCACGCCGCTGGGGGGGGGGGGGTGCTGCGGCGCACGCCTGTGGACTTCGACTTCGCTCGTTCGCTGCAGCTCCCTCTGCCCCAGAACAGGTTACTTCCTGTTCCGGGGCAGAGGGAGCTGCAGCGAACGAGCGAAGTTCACGAAGTTGGAGCACACAGGTGTACGCCGCAGCACCCCCCCCCCCCCCAGAGGCGTGCACCTGGGGGGGGGGGGTCATTTTGCCGGCGGGGGGGGGGGGGGGGGGGTGCGCATCGGCGATCCACCCCGGGTGCCATCCACACTAGGAACGCCACTGAGAAAAGGTACAGAGCAGGCAACCAAAACGATTAAGGGATTGAACTCCTTTCATGAGGAAAGGTGAAAGTGGTTAGGGCTTTTCAGGTTGGAGAAGAGGCATCTGAGTTGAGGATATGACAGAGGTCTACAAAACCATGAGTGGACTGGAACATGTAAAAGTGAATCAAATGTTTACACTTTCAAAAAGTACAAAGACTAGGAGACAAACATTTAAAACACGTAAGAGAAAATAACTTCACTCAACGCATAGTTGCCCAGAATGTGATAAAAGCAATATATATGTAACTGTCTTTAAAAAAAGGTTTGGTCATTGCTCATTGTAAAGTATGGCAGCCACTAGAGAGATTCACATCCATTTGCTGAAGTGTAATGGTTATCATTCCTAATATTGAGGTTATGTCACTATATCCAGTCAATACATTCTGTTTTTCTTCTCACTCTTCTGCTTTATAATGGCTTTTTAAAAACACTAATAACAAATATGGAACAAAAAAACTGTTTGGATAAATTCCTGGAAGAAAAGTCTATAAGTTGTTATTAAGGTGGTTCTCAGAAAAGTCACTGTTTATCCCTGGGGGTAGGGTTTGGTACATGTGACCTGGACAGATCACTGTTATAAAAAGGATATGGGGGTTGATGGACCTTTGGTTTGATCCAGTATGGCAATTCTTATCTATATATATAAAACTCGCCCTCAACGTTCTATTGTCTGACGACACTGAAGCCAAGGTTCGTAAGTTCAAAGCTCTGAAGCCACGAAAAACACAGTCTCGGGGCCCCGCCCTCGCGTCAAACGTTATGACGTTGAGGGCGGAGCAATTCACTCACATCGACGGCGGTCAGGGCGGCGCAATGGCGTCACTGACGACGAAGGTGCGTTGGGTGGGGGGGCCAGAGGAAAGCCTTGCTAGCGCCCGTTTCATTGGCTCCAGAAACGGGCCTTTTTTTACTAGTCTTCTTATATTCCCACCCAATGGTGTCATTTGTATAATGATAGATTTCCTCTCTGTGAATAGATTTCTGAAGCGTGCAGCTGCCCTTGAAATTATTATTCTAGCAGTGCACCCAACCCCCATACTTGTGAGCCAATGAATAAACCAAGATAAAAGAACCACATTTTTGCTGTTCCAGAAATCAGGGTTGTGGTAAGAAAGCTGCACCTAAAGGAGGTAATTGTATAAAATTAATTTTGTGCATCTGCGGCCTGAGGGGAAAAGCCGCCGCTTGGCAGCCAAGGCAGCAGAGTGAAGAACAGCAGCGCTGGAGGAAGACCTCTTCTGCTGGCGGGGCCTGGGGGGGGGGACCCCCACCAGTCAAACCAGAGGCCCTAGCCCGAAGTCCAGCCTCCAAGGTGAACTCAGCGCCAGAGGTTTCTCTCTCCTGCTCCTGTCGGGATGCAATCACCCGGATCCCGTTAGAAGCAGGAAAGAGAGGGAGAGACCCCGGCGCCAGCCCCCCCCCCCCCCCTTAGAGGCCCAGGCCTGGGGAATTTTGCCCCCCCCCCTCTTGGCAGCCTTGATTCCAGGCATCTACCACCATTTCTGTGAAAAAGGCTTTCCTGACATTGCTCCTACGTCTCCCACCCTGCAACCTCAACTCATGATCTCTAGCTCTACTACTTCCCTGTCTCTGGAAAAGATTAGTTTCTGACAACGTTTTGCAGTTTAGCACATGAGGGTCTAAATCTAGCGTTCTAATTTGACCGAGAACATGTTAGTCTAAACTTGGGTGGTTCCAGGCAGAGAGAAAAGTTAACCATATAGCATGTATTTTTGGCACTAACCAGCTAAATTAACCATTGAAAACTGCACTCCTACATCTAGCCTCGTTGCTTCGTTGGATGCCGTGGAGCACCGATCGTCGCCTGTTCCCTGTCTTTCAGTTGGCGTCCAGCGGTGGTTTGGCGCGATTGCGTCGGGGGTGGTGGTGGTTTCTGTTCCTCCAGGCCGATGGCTTCTTCTGCACTGTGGGTCTCCCCACGACGTCGGCATGCAACTTGATCGCTTGCTGACCGTTGGACGTTGCGGCGGCGCCGTTGGGACCTTCTGGAGAGTGTGTCTTATGGTGGGGTGCATCGTCTTCTGCCGTCTTGCCGTTTACAACTGTGACCACGGCCTGATTTGACTGTTTGTCAACTTCCACCTTTTAATCAGCTGTTCTTCGTTGAAGATTTCAGCGAGTGTGCGGGTCATAGCGCCAGATGTCTTGGGAGTTGGAGTGGACGGTTAAAGGAGCGGCTTTCAACTCCATTTCCACCTTCCAGGGTCAACTTGGTCTGTCCGGTCAATTTCCATCTTCTCCAGCCTAAACAGGTTCAGGCTACTTCAAGGATTCAACTTATAACCTGAAGTCCTTCTTAACAACATTTCATGGACCATTTTAGTCTCTTTTACCGTTTCCCTATTTTCTTTTTACTCTGTTTCTTTTATCTTCTCTAATTTAATTGAAATTGTATAACCACTGGTCTGGCGATAGCCTAATCAGTACATTGTCAGCCACTTTGAGTCTGCACAATGCGGGGAAAAAGTGGGGTATAAATGTGCTAAATAAATAAATAGCCAACCGTACTTTGGCTCACTGAATGTAGGTGAATAATCAACCACAAGCCAATATTATGCTAGAAATCTGTCATTTCTGCTTTTTTTTTTTTTAAATAACATTACACTATATTTTCCAATGATAGCTATCACAAGGATGGATCAGTATAGTGTACAGCGCTGCGCAACCCTGGTAGCGCTTTAGAAATGTTAAATAGTAGTAGTAGTATAGTGCAGGAGAGCACTAGCCAAGCAGCATTCACAGGCTGCCGCTCTTAGAAAATGGCGTTAGATGGGCAAATGGCGGGTTGGCTGCACAAAGTCCCATCAGTTTTCAGTGAATTTGCTCTACTGTATTTTCAAGACGATCAAATAGTTTAGTCATGACATTGGGCGGAAAGGAGATAGAATGAAAGAAGAAGGTTGAAAGAAAGAAAAGAAAACATGAGGAGGATGAATGTAGGGAAAAAGGAGAGAGAGAAGATGAATGGAAAAGGGAGGTGGGGTTCAGGGAGAGAGAAGCAGAAAGCAGGAGCAGTTGTCATTTCAAGAGTAAAGTGGCCCCAGAGAGACTATATGGATGATTTCACAGCTCCTACCAAGTCCATTTTAGAAATTATATGGTTATTAGCAGCATTAGATAAGCCAATTAAATGCCCGGGAAAGATATTTATAACACCTATGTCTAGTTTCTTTATAAATAATGCATGGCGAGGGTGTGGTTAATGGGATAATCATACCTCCAGGGTGTTATAAGAAATGAGATAAGTTCTTGAGCCTCTAAGCTCCCAGAGGATGTCCTGAATTTATTTTTGCGATAAACATGCATCCGGGAGTAGCTTTACTTTTAATAGAAAAAGTTTTAGAGGACGGAAGTTATTTAGGCTGTATTCATATGGGAAGAGCATAAAGTTGATTTACACCGTGCTGTGGTTCCACTGGTTACATTCAGTCTAGGCAAATCCACCCTTTCATGAAGCAAGCAGATTTAGAGAGTGGTTAAGACTGGATTGAAGGTCACCTTGAAAAGCAACTGAAGTAGGAGAGGAAATGATCCCCATCCAGTGTCTTGTACATGTCATGTGGATACAAAAAAATAGGGTAACTTCGGAACATTGCATGATGCTCCCAAACGCTAGACCAGTGGTTCCCAAACCTGATTCTGGAGGCACCCCAAGCCAGTCAGGTTTTCAGGATACCCACAATGAATATTCATGAGAGAGATTTGCATGCACTACCTCCACTGCATGCAAATCTATCTCATGAATATTCATCGTGGGTATCCTGAAAACCTGACTGGCTTGGGGTGCCTCCAGGAGCAGTTTTGGGAACCACTGAACTAGACTATATAGGTCTGCCTTGATAGGGCCTCTGAGACATCAACAGGTGACCCTCTCCCTTCATTCCTATTACTGTAAGTATGGGGTACTACTGTGCTGGATGTGAGACAGAAGAAGCCGATCTCCGCAAGGATACGTAATGTGTCACAAAACAGCGAAGATGACTCAAAAAGTAGACAACGCTCCAGATGAAGATAACTATTTATTGAATAGCACACAAGACTCGACACAGCTGTGTTTCGGCCTAAAAGGCCTGCATCAGGAGTCTTTAGTGTTCTAGAGTTGTATAGACACATTAAAGAGATATAACTCTAGAACACTAAAGACTCTTAATGTAGGCCTTTTAGGCCGAAACAAAGGTGTGTCGAGTCTTGTGTGCTATTCAATAAATAGTTATCTTCATCTGGAGTGTCGTCTACTTGTTGAGTTATCTTCGCTGTCTTGTGACACAGTACTACTGTGCTGACCATTACCATGAGGATGTTATAATGCCGTTATATCGCTCCATGGTGCGACCGCACCTGGAGTATTGTGTTCAGTTCTGGTCGCCTCATCTCAAAAAAGATATAAAGGAATTGGAGAAGGTGCAGAGAAGGGCGACGAAAATGATAAAAGGGACGGGACGACTACCCTATGAGGAGAGGTTAAGACGGCTAGGACTCTTTAGCCTGGAGAAAAGGCGGCTGAGGGGCGATATGATAGAGGTCTACAAAATAATGAGTGGGGTAGAGCGGACAGATGTGAAGCGTTTGTTTACGCTTTGTAACAATAATAGAACCAGGGGACACAAGATGAAATTAGAATGTGGTAGGTTTAAAACGAATCGGAGAAAGTTTTTCTTTACTCAGCGCGTGGTTAGACTCTGGAACTCATTGCTGGAGAATGTAGTGACGGCAACTGGCCTTGCTGAGTTTAAAGGGGGTCTGGACAGATTCCTGAAGGAAAAGTCCATTGATCGTTATTAAATTTGGGTTTTTTTGCCAGGTTCTTGGGGCCTGGATTGGCCGCTGTCGGAGACGGAGTGCCGGGCTTGATGGACCTTTGGTCTTTTCCCAGCATGGCAGTACTTATGTACTTATAATCTTTGAGCTTGTTCCATCCTGACACATGAAAACGAGGGAGAAACTCACCAATGGAGTTAAGAGCTATGGCCAGGTATGAATGGACAGACTGAGTGGACCAAGAAGCCCTTCTCTGCCACCATCTTTCTTGTTTCTCTAATGCAAGTGTGAAGAATTTGGCAGGGGATCACAATGGAAGAGATAAACCTGGGACTCTACCAGGTAGATCTTGGCTTAAATATAATAACATGTAAAAATGAAATGGGGGCTGGGGGAGGGGTATGGCAGTTACTGTAATGTTCCTAGTGGTCTTCATTTTCTACCAGCACTACAAAAATGGAGTGGAGTGGAGCAGTAGCCTAGTGGTTAGAGCAGCAGACTGTGTACCAGAGAGACCAGGTTTTAAATCCCACTGACACTCCTGGGAGCCCTGAGCAAGTTACTTATCCCTCCAGTGCCTCAGGTACAAAATCAGGGGCCCTAAAATGTGTTTTTAAAAAACGGGCTTAGCGCGTTTTAATGCAGGACTTTCCTGTGCACTAAGTCCATCTTAAATGCGGCAGTCAAAAGCAGCCTTTTCTTTTTTTAATTTTTGAAGGTCCCACAGTAATTGGTCCAGTAGCACTCATGACCTACAAATAATTAACATGGCAGCACATACTAGGACTAGGGGGCATGCGATGAAACTACAGTGTAGTAAATTTAAAACAAATCGGAGACAATTGGTCTTCACCCAACGCATAATTAAATTCTGGAATTCGTTGCCGGAGAACATGGTGAAGGTGGTTAGCTTAGCAGAGTTTAAAAAGGGGTTAGACGGTTTCCTAAAGGACAAGTCCATAAACCACCACTAAATGGACTTGGGAAAAATCCACAATTCCAGGAATAACATGTATAGAATGTTTGTACATTTGGGAAGCTCGCCAGGTGCCCTTGGCCTGGATTGGCCGCTGTCGTGGACAGGATGCTGGGCTCGATGGACCCTTGGTCTTTTCCCAGTGTGGCATTACTTATGTACTTATGTCCTCTACTTGGCTCACTTTTATTACATAGAGCAGTGATTTAACCTATTGTGATGTCATAGTGGCTCATTCCACCAATAAGAGCCAACCTCATTAGTGATGTCACAATGGCTTGATTGTATAGAATGTTTGTAAGTTTGGGAAGCTCGCCAGGTGCCCTTGGCCTGGATTGGCCGCTGTCGTGGACAGGATGCTGGGCTCGATGGACCCTTGGTCTTTTCCCAGTGTGGCATTACGTATGTACTTATGTCCTCTACTTGGCTCACTTTTATTACATAGAGCAGTGATTTAACCTATTGTGATGTCATAGTGGCGCATTCCACCAATAAGAGCCAACCTCATTAGTGATGTCACAATGGCTTGATTGTATAGAATGTTTGTACATTTGGGAAGCTCACCAGGTGCCCTTGGCCTGGATTGGCCGCTGTCGTGGACAGGATGCTGGGCTCGATGGACCCTTGGTCTTTTCCCAGTGTGGCATTACTTATGTACTTATGCACATACCACCTTCTATTTAGAAGAGGCTAAGTGTTCCCCCGTTAAGCTTGCATTATTCAAGTAGGGCACACTAATCACAAAACAACAACCAACCACCTAAACTTCCAGAAATGACTAAAGAATCGCCTGTTCAAAAAGGCATACCCCAACGATCCAACGTAAACACCTTAACCATACAACTCAACGGAACCAAAGCACGTACTGGACTTCAACCTAACTCTGCCCCCTCACGTTTCCCAAATGTGTTTGTCACACGTGTTATGTACTCTACCACAAAATCACTCTGTATTTGTTCACATCGTACTGGCGATCGCCTCTACGATACCACATAAGCCACATTGAGCCTGCAAATAGGTGGGAAAATGTGGGATACAAATGTAACAAATAAATACATAAAAAATTATATGCTACCTGAATAGCAGTTCTATGCCCATACCCCGCCCATAGCATGCCCCCTTTGAAGAAATATTTTTGAAGAAAAATAACACGCACTTAGCATGCGGGAAATGGCAAACTACAGCAATATGCTTTAACACATTTTGTGGTAATCGTTCTCCCTCATGCTAAGCTCATGTTGGGGCTTAACACCCTTTAGTAAAAGGCCCCTTAAATTGTGAGCATGCTGGGGACAGGGAAAGTTTACCTACTGCATCACAAGAACATAAGGAAAGCCATACTGGATCAGTCCAATGGTCCATCTAGCCCAGTATCCTGTTTCCAACAGTGGTCAATCCAGGTCACAAGTATCTGGCAGAAACCTAATTAGTAGCAACATTCCATGTAGAACCCTAAAGAATAGCAAGATTCTGGAATCCTAAAGAGCAACAAGATTCCATTCAGAATCTCAAAAAGTAGCAACATTGTACCTGCAGAAACCCAAATAGTTGCAAGATTCCAGAACCCCAAAGACTAGTAAGATTCCATGCTACCAATCCCAGGGCGAGCAGTGGCTTCCCCATGTCTGTCTCAATAGTAGACTATGGACTTTTCCTCCAGGAACTTGTCCAAACCTTTTTTTTAAACCCAGATACACTAACCGCTGTTACCACATCCTCTGGTAATGAGTTCCAGAGCTTAACTATTCATTGAGTGAAAACAAATATTTCCTCCTATTCGTTTTGAAAGTATTATCATGTAACTTCATAGAGTGTCCCCTAGTAGTAGTACTTTCAAAAGAATAAATAATCAATTCACTTTTACCCATTCTATACCACTCGGGATTTTGTAGACCTCAATTATATCTCTCCCCTCATCCGTCTCTTTTCCAAGCTGAAGAGCCATAACCTTTTTAGCCTTTCCTCGTGTAGGAGGAGTTCCATCCCCTTTATCATTTTGGTCGCTCGTCTTTGACCCTTTTCTAATTCCTCTATACCCGAATGTAACTCACCATTGGAAAGGCATGAGTTAAATACTAAAATTTAAAAAAAAACCCATCTCCAAATGAGACTTCAAAATAGCTCAGCACGCTGCGTGACAGGGTGTTTGTGAATATTTCTGCAGGGCTGATAGAAGATCATAGAAACGTAGATCTAAGTGCCAGAGTGTGGGTTGTTTAGCAGTGCTTCTCTTCCCCTGCTTCTGTAACGTGTCGGTAAACACTGTAGGGCTGAGAGTATTTTTAGTGAGAGGACCATGAAGCAAGTAGAATTGCGAACCCAAAATCGTGTGTGGGGAACCGCTTTTACGTGGTAAGAGAGACTATATAGTGCAAAATGCCCTGCCCTGCTCCTTGTGATCTTGGGCAAGTCACTTAACCCTCCATTGCCTCAGGTGCAAACTTAGATTGTGAGCCCTCCTGGGACAGAGAAATATCCGGAGTACCTGAATGGAACTCACCTTGAGCTACTACTGAAAAGGGTGTGAGCAAAATCTTAATAAATAAAAATATCCACTAATTTATTCCAAAGCACCAACAGGACGTCCTGTTCTTCATAATCCTTCTGCATTATTTAAGCATTAGGGGGAAAGTTATCAATTTGGGTAATGTTAAGATGTATTATTTTACTGCTAACCCCAGTCGTTAGTAACTAGGTCTCATTACATAAAATGGGACCTGTGCTAAAATAGCATGAGCTAGTGGTAAAATAACCCATCTTAATGGTAGCCCACATTGATAACTTCCCTTTTAGGTACAGATGATCAGAAGCCCCAAGCTGTTCCAAACAGTGCTGTAAAATTAGTGCTGGAACAGCACGGGGCATTAACGCAAATTTAGGCACGCTATTAGCTCTGATCACAGGGGTACTTCTGCGGGTGGATTGCGCCTAGGCATACGTCCAAGGCACTGTCCTCCTGCAGAAGGTTGTTTGATAGGTCCAGGCTGTCAAAAAAAAAAAAAGCCTGGACCTGTCAAACAGCAGAAGAGATTTGACAGGTCTGGGATTTTCACCCAGACCTGTCAAACCTAAGGCCCCCCCCCCCCCCCCAAACAAGGTCTAGACGTCTGATGGACCTCCAAGCCCCCACCACCCTCCAAACACTAAAAAGACCCTGGTGGTCCAGTGGGACCGCTAGTCCTTCACCCCCGCACCGGCACCCCCCCGGACTACCTCAACAGTTGGAGGAGGGAGGGACTAGCACTCCCTCCATCCTCTGAGGGCGCTTCCTCAAAATGGTGGTGCCCTGCCCTGCCCAGTGCATCCTGGGATGTGCTGGGCGGGGCTTAACCCTTATATGAAAGTTTAGCCTCGCCTAGTGCATCCCAGGATACATGGGGCAGGGCAGGGCGTAACTAGGTCTCATTGCATAACTTGTGACCTGTGCTAACATAGTACAAGCTAGTTGTAAAATAGCATTTATTAATGGTAGCCCAATTTGATAACGTTTCCCCTTAATCTCCTGGAAAAATATTCCCTGCTGCATGCCATGGAGCAGGCAAACTTCTTTTATGCTGTGCACAACCTCAGTGGTTGTAGAAACCTCTCAAGGGAGTTTATCAAGCAATTGACCAACTGGATATTCCTAAAGGTGTCAAAAAATCACGTTTGGTGCTCCTTTCAGAACAGTGTCGCTCTGGACACAACAGCATCACCTCCGTGTTTCAGTGCATTATCAGGCTTTGTTACTGCTGCTTTACAGCCAGGCAAAAATCAATAAAAGGAAACATCATAAAACCCAATACAATAAAAACTTGGAAGAGGAAACACATGAGACCAAAACAAACATCAATGTAAGGAATGAATAATAGGGGGGACGACGACGACCCAAAAACAGTTGAATTGCTTCCAGGATTTTCTTCTTCATTCCATATCCAAGATTGTATTACAGGGAGATAAAATTACTGAAAAGCAACCATTTCCAGTATTATGACCTTCCATCTTCTTCCTCCACCTTTCTTACAAGTTGGAGTTACCAAATGCAACAGATCATCAGGCTCAGAGAGGTTCAGACGATAGGCTCAGCTGTTTGCGGAGGCTAAAGTGGGTGGGGCTGGGGCGGGGCCTGAGCTTTTAATTGTCTGAAGCAACTTCCTGCTTCTGTGAGGGTGGACTCACAGCTGATGGAACCCGGGAGAAGGGAGGAGAAAGGGGAGATATGTTGGAACTGGGGGGGGGGGGGGGGGGGAGAGAAAAAGGAGAGATAAGAGGGAAGGGAAAGATGTGCTGGAGAGAGGTAGCCTGCCTTATATGGTATGAAGCCCCACCCAGCGCATCCCAGGATACACTGGGCAGGGCTGGGCGCCGCCATTTTGCAGGCGGCGTCGAAGGAAGAGGAGGGACGCAGGCTTACCTCCCTCCTCCAACTCAAGGGAGGGGGGTGGGGGGATTGACACTGGACCACCATGCTGGGGGGGGGGGGGGGGGGGGTTAGGGGGAGCTGGAGACCCACCGGATGATCTCCAGCCCTCCCTGAACTGTGTCGGGGGGGGGGGGGTGTCGGGGGGACCGGAGGTTCAGCGTACCTCCAGCCCCCTGTCGCTCAGTGGGGGGGGGGGGGGGTCTGTTGCCCACTGGGCCACCAGGGACTTTTTAGAAATGCTGAGGGGAGTTAGGGGGGGCTGGAGACCCACAAGATCTCCAGCCCTCCCTGAACCTGTGTTGGGGAGAGAGGTCGGGGGGTGGTCTTCGGTTCCTGGGGGGGTTGCTTCGTTGGGGGGAATGGGGGCCTGCTAGCATTCAAATGCATGCTGGACAAGGCTCACTATTCCTCCCCAATGGTCTGCAAACCCTAATACCAGCTGAGAGCTGGCGTAGGGTTTGCCACGGCCAGCAACCCACTTTGTCACGTTGGTCGCTGATCATTGGGGATGAATAGGTTTAGCATGCATTTGCATGCTATTTGCGCTAAGAACCCTGTTTTGCATGCTAGTTGCGTTCAGAGCCTGCGAGCGTGTTGTTTCACGTGCTCAGGGACTCTGGTCATGGAGCAGGATGCAAACAAAGGTGTTAGTATGGCGCTAACAGCCTCTAGCGCTGATGTTTGCTTCTGATCATGAAGGGGCTGGTGACTAGAGTAAAAGTCAGGGGCTTGTGGCTGGGGAGGCTTAGCCTCCCCAAGCCTCTTATACTGGATGCCTATGAATGTACCTTTTTCCATCGAAGAGCTGATGATGGTCCTGCTTTTACCACACCCAAGGAATGGGGTCTTTATATTGCTTTTGCTAGAGGACTGCTACTTGCTTAGCTAGCTGAATGCCCTGGGAGTAAAACTTGGTGCAAATGCCGATACCTAAATTAGGCGTGGACCGGGTGTATTCTATAGAAATGCTCGCGATTCGCCCTTGGCCATGCCCCCTTTTCAACTATGCGACTTAGAATTTATGCACATCACATTATAGAATACGCTTAGACAGCTCTGCATGTAAATTCGAATTAATGCAAATTAGTGTCAATATTTGCTTATTCGGTGGCAATTATCGGCGCTGATTGGCCTGTTAACTACTTAAGTTGCGCATGCAAATTCAGAATATGACTGGACTTGCGCACGCAACAAGTCGCACTATTTAGAATCCAGGGTCAAATGTAGTTGTGCATGTAATTGCCAATCAATGCCAATTAACATCCATTATAGCCAATGAGTTGTTGTTCGGGCCAATTAGCATCTAATTAATCTTTTAAGGTACTTACGCAACCGACCTTATTCTAAAAATTGCGTGCACAGTTTTGCAGACTGGTTGCAAATTTTAACAAGCTACTTTATAGAATCAGAGGGGCTTGTATGTCCACTTTCATTCCTGGTCCGATGTTGTACATCTGAGTAGATCTCGAACGTTCCCCTTGCTTCTTTGCAAGTAGACGTCCCCTGTACCTGTTCTAGTTTTTTCTGGAATTTTCCTATAATTTTGCTTCCAAATTTTCCACTGGGAGGCTGAGTCTGTCCCATGCACCCACCACCTTTCTGGGAAGAACTATTTTCTACGTCTTCTCATGCCATAACCCAGAGCTTCCTTCCAGTCTATACCTTTGAGTTTTTGAATGTCTCTACCATTCAGATAAAGAGTGTTGGACCATCAGAGTTTCCCATACTCATCCTAAGACTACACAGAGGATTACAGTAACTGAGAGGGGATAAGACTTCCCTATGAAGAAAGACTAAGGAGGCTAGGGCTTTTCAGCTTGGAGAAGAGACGGCTGAGGGGAGACATGATAGAGGTATATAAAATAATGAGTGGAGTGGAACAGGTGGATGTGAAGCGTCTGTTCACGCTTTCAAAAAATACTAGGACTAGGGGGCATGCGATGAAACTACAGTGTAGTAAATTTAAAACAAATCAGAGAAATGTTTTCTTCACCCAACACATAATTAAACTCTGGAATTCGTTGCCGGGGAACGTGGTGAAGGCGGTTGGCTTGGCAGAGTTTAAAAAGGGGTTGGACAGTTTCCTAAAGGACAAGTCCATAGATCCTCAGGAGCTTAGCGGAGACTGGATGGCAGAGGCGGGGCTGGTGGTTGGGAGGCAGGGTTAGTGATGGGCAGACTTATAAGGTCTGTGCCCTGAAAAAGACAGATACAAATCAAGGGACTGGTGGTTGGGAGGTGGGGATACTGCTGAGCAGACTTATACGGTCTGTGCCAGAGCCGGTGGTGGGAGGCGGGGCTGGTGGTTGGGAGGCGGGGATAGTACTGGGCGGACTTATACGGTCTGTGCCCTGAAAAAGACAGGTACAAATCAAGGTAAGGTATACACAAAAAGTAGCACATATGAGTTTATCTTGTTGGGCAGATTGGATGGACTGTGCAGGTCTTTTTCTGCCGTCATCTATTACGTTACTATGTAAGTGGATGTTTGGGACGAAAAGAAAAATTTTAGTTGGGTCTTCAGGGAAACCAGCTTTGCTGCTTGAAATAAAGCAAGCTCCTTTTCATAGCAGAAGAAATTCTCAGAATGGAGGGAGGGGCTGCTCTCATTTAAAGTCTGCTTAAGATCTATAATAATTCCACAATATTAAAATAATTAGCAAGCAATAAATTTCAATTACCTAATCAAGCACCCATACTCCAATGACTAGTTACTGCTCTGATTTACAGTCCTTTCTGAACCATCAGCTTCTTAAGTAACTTCTTGCTGAAATGAATTTCTTCTTCAGAAGAAAACAATTTCCTAATTACTTTCGCCGTGTTAGTCAATTAGCTGTCATGGTAAAACAGCAGAACACAGCTTGCTTCGTTGGTCCTTTCTAAATGGCTCCATTTAAAGTGTAACACAGTGACGAGGTTTTCTTTTCCTGTGTAGAAATTGCGCTTCATCAACTGATAGTCTAACTTACGCTAGTGCCCTATGAGCTAATTAAAACAAGGAGTTAACATATAATATTTTACAGGAGTGGACCCCATCTGTTTGCACTGAGTTGGGCTAGGGGTATTCCATAGTGATATTGGGTGTTTCTTACAGACGTTTGAATGCTGATCACAGAAATGACACCAAAAGCTTTTCTATAATGTATGGTTTTCCAGAAATTTGTTACAGCATATGTATCAGCCCTCTCCTGAAGTCACTTCACTGGCTCCCTATCCGTTTCCGTATACAGTTCAAGCTCCTCTTATTAACCTATAAGTGCATTCACTCCGCAGCCCCTCACTACCTCTCCACCCTCATCTCTCCCTCCACTCCTTCCCAGGAACTCCGTTCACTAGGCAAATCTCTTCTAATTGCACCCTTCTCCTCCATCGCTAACTCCAGACTCCGTTCCTTTTATCTTGCCGCACCTTATGCCTGGAATAGACTTCCTGAGCCATTATGTCAAGTTCCATCCCTGGCCGCCTTCAAATCCGGACTAAAGGCCTATTTGTTTGATGCTGCTTTTGACTCCTAACTTGTCACTTGTTCGTAACCTTTATCTTGTCTTCCTCTCTTCAATAGTCCCTTATCCCTATGTGTCCTATCTGTCTGTCCTACCCTTATCCCTTATTTGTCCTGTCTGTCTGTCCTGATTTAGATTGTAAGTTCTTTTGAGCAGGGTCTGTCTTTTCTTCATGTTCAATTGTGTAGCGCTGCTTACGACTGGTAGCGCTATAGAAATGATTTGTAGTAGTAGAAGCCTGCCCTTGCAGATCAGCAACGCGGCCGCGCAGGCTTCTGTTTCTGTGAGTCTGACGTCCTGCACGTACGTGCAGGACGTCAGACTCACAGAAACAGAAGCCTGCGCGGCCGCGTTGCTGATCTGCAAGGGCAGGCTTCTACATGGAATGTTGCTAGTGGAATAGCAACATTAACATTCCATGTAGAATCTCAAATAGTAGCAACAGAATCTCCAATAGTAGCAACATTCCATTTAGAATCATTCCTATGTGTCCTTCTGTCTGTCCTACCCTTATCCCTTATTTGTCCTGTCTGTCTGTCCTGATTTAGATTGTAAGCTCTTTTGAGCAGGGACTGCCTTTTCTTCATGTTCAATTGTGAAGCGCTGCGTACGACTGGTAGCGCTATAGAAATGATTTGTAGTAGTAGTACGTCAACTGACATCACTATTAAATGAATGCCAGCAGGGGTGTAGCCAGCAGTCCATTTTTGGGGGGCCCAAGGATGGAATGAAGGGACCATGGATTTCCTCTCGTTCTCTCTCCCCCTCCCGCTGCTGGTGCCACCACAGCCGCGTTAGGAATCATACCGTTGCTTGGGGGGATGCTCAAGCTCCGCCAGCCATTGAAATCTGCTGCCCAAACTGCTCCCCCATGCTCCCTCAGCAGTGAGGAAGTTGGCGGCTATGCGGCACCCCCCATGCTTGCTCAACAGAACTGGCAGGGGGGAATCACTCCTACCCTGACTATACCACTGGATCATCAACATCTGTAAGCTAGGCCTCAGAGGAGGGAGGCCTAGGGGTGGTGATCTAAGAGGGGAGCTGCTTTTGTTTGGGGGGGGGGGCCTGCGACTACCACTAGGAGTCGGATTTCCATATCTCCTTATATGGGAATTTGGGTGCACAACTTTCTAGGAGTTACCAGGCCTAATTTAGAATGCTTAACTCATTCATTCATAAGTACATAAGTATTGCCATACTGGGAAAGACCAAAGGTCCATTGAGCCCAGCATCCTGTTTCCAACAGTGGCCAATCCAAATCAGAAATACCCAGCAAGATCCCAAAAGTGCACAAAACATTTTATACAGCTTATCCCAGAAACAGTGGATTTTCCCCAAGTCCATTTAATAACGGTCTATGGACTTTTCCTTTAGGAAGCCGCTCAAACCTTTTTAAAACTCCGCTAAGCTAACTGCCTTTACCACATTCTCTGGCAACGAATTCCAGAGTTTAATTACACGTTGAGTGAAGAAACATTTTCTCCGATTCGTTTTAAATTTACTACATTGTAGCTTCATCGCATGCCCCCTAGTCCTAGTATTTTTGGAAAGCGTGAACAGACGCTTCACATCTACCCGTTCAACTCCACTCATTATTTTATAGACCTCTATCATATCTCCCCTCAGCCGCCTTTTCTCCAAGCTGAAGAGCCCTAGCCGCTTTAGCCTTTCCTCATTCAGCAGTCAGAAATCACTTCAAAACATATAACTGCTTTCATTGCACCTCAAGTGCAGCCCCTTTTTCTACAGATAAAATCAAACCATTTTTCAAAGAAAAAGGAAAACCAAGTGGCATTCTACAACGTGTCGCTGCCTAAAACCATTAGTGATTGACGGGATATGTTTCTAAAGAAATAAATATGCATTCGCCACCCACCAGCAGACACATAACTCACTTTGAATATCGACTCCATTATTGTTTTTATTAATAACTAGTAAAAAAAGGCCCGTTTCTGACACAAATGAAACGGGTGCTAGCAAGGATTTCCTCGGAGTGTGTATGTTTCAGAGAGTGTATGTGAGAGTGACTGTGTGTGAGAGAGAGAGAGAGTCTGGGTGCGAGTGTGTCTGTGAGGGAGTGTGTGTGTGAGAATGAGAGTGTGTGCAAGTGCGTATGTGAGACACAGTGTGAGAGTGTGTTTCATACAGATACAGTGCGTGCGAGAGAGAGAGTGTTTGTGAGATAGACTCTCTGTGAGACTGAGTGTATGAGACCAAGAGAGTATGTGAGTGACTGTGTGACACATAGAGAGTGAATGTGATACAGTGTGAGACACAGAGTGTGTGAGAGACAGTGTGTGAGAGTGAGAGAGAGAAAGACATTGACTGTGAGAAAGAGAGAGTGTGTGTGTGAGAGAGAGTGTGTGTGTGTGACAGAGATACCTCCCCCCCTCTCTGGTGTCAGGCCCCCCCTCCCTCCCTCTCTCTGGTGTCTGAGCATTACTGTGCAGGACGCTGAGGTCTGGTTGTGTTTCAAGGAACTGACCAATCCTATTTAATAGAATGCACCTCCAACATTCTGAAGCCGAGAAACCTTGTGTGGTTGGTCACTTCTGCATGTGACGAACCCGGAAGTACGTGATGTCAATTCAGGAGATGGATACAGAGAGCAGAAATGCCTCAGCCATGCAGTCAGCTTCAGAATGTTGGAGGTGCCTTTTATTATATAGGAAAGGAACTGACCAATCCTATTTAATAGAATGCACCTCCAACATTCTGAAGCCGAGAAACCTCGTGTGGTTGGTCACTTCTGCGTGTGACGAACCCGGAAGTACGTGATGTCAATTCAGGAGATGGATACAGAGAGCAGGAATGCTTCAGCCATGCAGTCAGCTTCAGAATGTTGGAGGTGCCTTTTATTATATAGGATGATGTGGGACTTCATTGTGCTGCATTTCAGGATGATAATATTTCAGAAGCATAGTGTATCCACAGCCACCTCTGCTGGGGTATAGCCGCTTTGGTACAGTTACCATATTTTGTCCCCCAAAAAGGAGGACACATGCTCCACCCCTACCACACACCCTGACCTCTTTAGGGCAGGAAAGAGCCCCCTCTTTCCTGCTCGGAGCGCTGCCCTGCATGCTTCCATCCTGTTGCTGATCTCGGCGCCGATTCAAAATGGCCACCGAGAGTTGATGTCTCGCGAGGTCACTTCAACTCTCGGCGGCCATTTTGAATCAGCGCCGAAATCAGCAACAGGATGGAAGCATGCAGGGCAGCGCTCCGGGCAGGAAAGAGGGGGCTCTTTCCCGCCCCGAAGGCGGAAAAGGCCACTAGACCACCAGGGCCATAGCAAGTAAGGGGAGGGGAGGCTAGCAATCTGTCCAGAAATCCGGACAAACGGGCAGATTGGCAAAACCCGCCCGGTTGCCCGGACATGTCCGGGTAAATATGGACATATGGTAACCCTACCCTTTGGGCTCAGACTCAACCAAAATTGCAGCACCCTTGCTGCCCCCCCTCCAGGGCCGCCGAGAGGAGGTCTAGGGGGAGCAAAATTCCCCCAGGCCTGACCTCCAAGTGGGGCCTGGCCAAAAGCGTCCTCCCTTCGGCAGTGTTCCTGCAAGCTACTGACAGCATTAAAAAAGAAAACAACCTGCCTCCAGCTGGCCTCAGATGTGTTCCCTCTGCTTTGTCCCGCCTCCTCTGACACAACTTCCTGTGTCCACACAGGCGGGACACACAACAGAGAAACACTTCGGAGGCCAGCCAGAGGTAAGTTGCTTCTTTATTGATGCTGCCTGCAGCTGGTACAATGCTGAGGGGAGGAGGGAAAGAACAAATATTTTGGTCGCTACCCTACTTCTGCCTCCCTCCGCCGCTTCGCCGTCCCCCCTCCACCGCCCACTGCCTCCACTGTAACATCTTGGCTGGTGGTGGTCCCCAACCCCTGCCAGCTGAAGCACCACCACTGCAAATACCTTGGCTGGCGGGGGTCCTCAACATCAGGCACGCTCCTTTTAGTGAAACTGAGCATGCTCAGTTTCACTAAAAGGAGCATGCCGGACGTGAGGGGAAGAGAGAGTAGGGCAGGCAATGCGGCGGCGGTGCTGGAGATCAGCGCTGGAGGAAGTCTTCAGCTGGCGGGGGTTGAGGACCCTCGCCAGCCAACCAGGGGCCCAGAGTAAATTTGTGAGGCCCAGGCCCCTGTGGCCCCACCTAGCTACGCCACTGCCATGCACACGCCCACTGGCGAAGTACACGCCATCAAAACATGGCACATACTTTTCCGTTAAGAGATTATTTATGCATGTACATGGCTACTTTTATGAACAGAATACTGCCAAACCCCTTGGCATCGCGATCTAACCAACTATGGAAATTTGGAACTGTATAAGAAAATAATGATGCACTTATAGAAGTATTTACAGTTTCATATATTGCTTTTGGCAACTGGCGGGATGGCTTCTGCGTATCACCAGGATCATAAGAAGGAGGTTCATTTTAAGACACTAGTTTTTAAAGGCTGTCTCATGTTCCACTAAATAAAGTATCTAACAATGTAACTGAATCTTATGACACGAGGTAGGATCCAAATTCAGGAAAAAACAGGAGATGGCCTCTATGTGAATCCAAAGCAAGCAGAAGAGTTGAGGATAACACATGACTTCCACGTGGGGAGTGTCCAAAAATTGATCTTTATTATGACCCAAACAAAAGACCTGACACGGGCCGTGTTTCGGTGGGTGTGCCCGCCTGCCTCAGGGGTCAGATATACTTAAAACAGCAAAGCTATGTCCAGGGCTGCCGAGAGGAGGGCCTGGGGGGCAAAATTCCCCGGGCCCCGGCCTCCAAGGGGGGCCTGGCGACAGGGTCTCTCTCTCTCTACTGCTCCTGACGGGGAACCGGGTGATTGCGTCCTGACAGGACCGGGCTCCCCTTGGAGGCTGAGGAGGACCTGAAGGAGCAGACATTGCAGGTCTTCCTCCAGCGCTGCTCTTCACTCTGCCCATTGCTTGCTAAGCGCAGGGGCATAGCTATGGGGGGGCCACAGGGGCCTGGGCCCCCGCAAATTTCATCCGGGCCCCTGGTTTGGCTGGCTGGGGTCCCTAACCCCTGCCAGCTGAAGCCTTCTTCAGCGCCGGTCTCCGGCACAGCTGCGTTCGCTGCCTGCCCCCTGCTCTTCTTTCTTCTTGCTCCTCTTGTGCACACTGACGCTCAACGGTCTCCGGCGCAGCCGCGTTCGCAGCCTGCCCCCTGCTCTTCTTTCTTCTTGCTCCTCCTGTGCACACTGACGCTCAACGGTCTCCGGCGCAGCCGCGTTCGCAGCCTGCCCCCTGCTCTTCTTTCTTCTTGCTCCTCCTGTGCACACTGACGCTCAACGGTCTCCGGCGCAGCCGCGTTCGCAGCCTGCCCCCTGCTCTTCTTTCTTCTTGCTCCTCCTGTGCACACTGACGCTCAACGGTCTCCGGCGCAGCCGCGTTCGCAGCCTGCCCCCTGCTCTTCTTTCTTCTTGCTCCTCCTGTGCACACTGACGCTCAGGAGGAGCAGGACTGCGAATGCGGCTGCGCTGGAGACCGGCGCTGAAGAAGTCTTCGGCTGGCAGGGGTTGGGGACCCCCGCCAGCAAAGGTATTTGTTTGTGAGGGGAAGCAGCAAGGAGGCAAGGTGGCGAGGCAGTGGGGGGGGGGGGGGGGGGGGGGGTGCGAGGAGGCGAGGTGTGGTGGTGGGGGGGGCGAGGAGGCAAGGCAAGGCATGGTGGTGGTGGGGGCGGCGGGGCAGCACTCAAAATGTGCCCCCAACCTCGGGCTCTTGCCCCCTCCCATTGTGAGGTCTGGCTTCGCCCTTGGCTAAACGGCTGCTTTACCTCTCAGGTGCGCATGCTCAGTTTTGAAACCGAGCATGCCCTGAGAGAAAAAGTAGCCGCAGGGGCAGGCAATCGGGAGAGTGAAGAGCAGTGCTGGAGGAAGACCTCTTCTGCTGGCAGGGTCTCGGGATCCCCGACAGCCAAGGTATTTACATTGCAGTTGTGGCAGCGGCGATGATCGTGGTTGGGGGTGGTGGCAGCGGACGATGATTGGGGGAGGCGGCAGCGGCGACGATTGGGGGAGGGGGGCGGTGGCCCTGCCCTGGGTCCGGTTCAGTCTCTCTGCAACCCTGGCTATGTCAAGTGCCTGGAGTAAAAACAGCTCCGTGTTGGCAAGAAACACTGCATGAAAACGCCTTGACGCAAGAAACACCACTGCTCAAGATGCAATGAAAGGGGGGAAGTCAGAGTGTCATCCTCTGCTCTCCCGTAGGTTCCAAATTAGCTTACGCATAAGCCTGGTCAACATCACTAAATCTCTGTTCTAAGTAATCCCTCAAGTATTAATGGAAGCAAGAGGCGGCAATCTGATTGTGTCTTCTAGCCACGCAGTTTTGAAAGAGTGGCATTCTGTAAAGAGCCGCATTACACATGATGTGGCCTGGCGCTCCAGCCCTCCGAGATGATCGCAAATACAATCCTGACAATATTCTTTCCTGAATTAATCACTTTGAGCTGATCCTACAGGATACAAGGGCAAATTAAATTCTATTTGCAATTTCATGCATGAAGCTCAGACGCAGGCGGCGTCTGGCATGGCAGTTTTTCAGTAAGACAAGCGTGTAAGCTGTAATTATGCTGAGTTACTCTCTCCTGTGTGCCAGGCCTCTTACTGCTGACAAATTTGTAAATGAAAATATATGAATAGTATTAAATTCACCTTCAAGGAGGCAGCAAATTAAAATGAATAACTTTTAAAGAGGGACACTGTTCCGTGCAGTTGAAAATACCGTGACCAATGTGATGCCTTGTTTTGGGGGTTGCAGCGGGGGGGGGGGGGGGGGGGGAGGGGGGAGGACTGCTTTCTGTCGGAGGCCTTCCAGTGTACATCATGCCGGGCACAAGTGGGCAAGAGTCATTTGGTATCTTCTTACGACCCCATTACAAAGTGCCCTGAGCATTTCTGCGAGCCTCGGTGTTAATGTATTGCTGATTGCCTCCAATGTCCTATTATAAGCATAAGTACGTAAGTATGGCCATACTAGGACAGACCGAAGGTCCGGCACCCGGTCAAAAGAAAGCAGACAAAAAAAGCTCCAAAAAAAAAAAAGAGTCCCCGACATAAAAGTCCCTGACAAAATAGACTCCCGACAAAAGGGCCTGATGAAACAGATTAATTTTTGAATGGTACGAATTTGAAGGGTACAAAGAAGTGGAGGAGCCATAAATTACTGAGAAAGTCCACGGCTTGTCACTTGAAAGTCCTGGCACCTGCCTACGGCTTGACTTCACTATCCACACTTGGTATCTAGTGAGAATCATAAGTCTGTTTTGTTGTGGGGTTTTTTTGGAAGGGTTTTTTTTTTGTCATGGTCTGTTTTGGTTTTAGTCCGTTTTGTTGGGGGGGTTTTTGTCGGGGTTTTTTTTTGTATGGTCTATTATGTCGGGGTGCCTGAAGGTCCATTAAGCCCATCATCCTGATTCCAACAATCCAGGTCACAAGTACTTGGCAAGATCCCAAAACGGTACAATATATTTTATGCTGCTTATTCTAGAAATAAGCAGTGGATTTTCCCCAAGCTCATTTTAATATGGGCTTTTTTCCTTTAGGAAACCACCCAAACCTTTTTTAAACCCCGCTAAGCTAACTGCTTTTACCACATTCTCTGGCAACGAATTCCAGAGTTGAATTACACGTTGAATGAAGAAAACTTTTCTCCGATTCATTTTAAATGTACTACTTTGTAGCTTCATTGCGTGCCCCCTAGTCCTAGTATTTTTAGAAAGAGTAAACAAGTGATTCACGTCTACTCATTTGTCCTGGTGTAGGTATGGAGTATACGTGGAATGGTCAGGGGAGATACTAGTGATATCAGAGGTTATAAAACTGAGAAGTCTGGGAGGAGAAATTGTCTTTGCTTTATGCCATGACTTCAAGGGAGAACAGGGCTTTCTGAGGCTGCTGGACAAGGCCTGGACTGAAGGAAACTTGAAGGGTTTGCTAGTTTTGTCTGCTTTTTACCTGAAGAAAGTGGAAAGGAGCACAGAGGGGGACAGGATATACAGCATTTTGTGGATGTGACCTCATTTTAGCAGGTAAAAATGTCATGTTGGTTCTTCCCACTGCCCTTCTCCAGTCCAACTTGTAATGTCAGCTTACAAAGGTGCTGAAATCTCTTCTCCTGCCAAGTCTGCAGAGGTGAAGTCACGGTATCCTATCAGCCTGTGTGAGCTGATGACACCACTCTCTGGTGGTTTGATTTTTTTTTTTTTTTTTTGCAATGTGGATGTGACCCCCCCCCCCCCCCCCCAGCATATTTGTAGCATTGTGGGAAAGTGTTTGGTCAGAAGGTGAAGTCCATGGAGTGCATAAGTGTTGCCATACTGGGACAGACCAAAGGTCCATGAAGCCCAGCATCCTGTTTCCAACAGTGGCCAATCCAGGTCACAAATACCTGGCAAGATCCCAAAAAAGTACAATACATTTTATGCTGCTTATCAAAGAAATAGTGGATTTTCTCCCCAAGTTCAATTTAATAATGGTCTAAGGACTTTTCCTTTAGGAAGCTGGCCGAACCTTTTTAAAACTCTGCTAAGCTAACTGCCTTTACCACATTCTCCGGCAACAAATTCCAGCAACGAAGTACAGGAGACTGTTTTCAGAAGTCCCCCTGGGTCATGGGAACCGATTGAAGAGATGTGCTCAGACATATCTTAGCAGATCTCTGGAGAAGCTGATTATGTAATATAGCAGCTGTTCAATCAAAAATTTGTATTCATGATTAATCACTCTAAAAAGATAAAGATAACTCCCTCTCCTCCCACCCCTTTTGCAACTCTGTAGCCCTCAGGGGTATCCAGCCAAATAAGTCCCCATGAGACCCACCTACATTCTCATAATCTCTCACAAAGGATTCCTATATGGTAAGAAAATGTGCCAAATAGTACAGATAATTGCTTGTTAGCAGCCAATTATTGGAGCTGATTGGCTTGTTACCCAGTTAAGTTCCACGCATAAATCAGCCACGCCTGCTGATTTGCATGTGGAACTCTAGTCGCCATATATAGAATCTGGGGGACAGTATATAAAATCAATATATAACTTAAAACCATACTAACATGCAAATAATCCACCTGCCCCATCATTTACATAAGTACATAAGTATTGCCATATTGGGAAAGACGAAAGGTCCATCAAGCCCAGCATCCTGTTTCCAACAGTGGCCAATCCAGATCACAAATACCTGAAAAGATCCCCCCAAAAAATACAAAATATTTTATACTGCTTATCCCAGAAATAGTGGATTTTTCCCAAGTCCATTTAATAACTGTCTATGGACTTTTCCTTTAAACTCCGCTAAGCTAACCGCCTTTACCACTCGCCTCCACCTACCCTCCTCTCTTCCTTCCCGTTCACATTAATTGATTTGATTTGCTTACTTTATTTATTTTTTGTCTATTAGATTGTAAGCTCTTTGAGCAGGGACTGTCTTTCTTCTATGTTTGTGCAGCGCTGCATATGCCTTGTAGCGCTATAGAAATGCTAAATAGTAGTAGTAGTAGTAGTAGTAATTCTCTGGCAACGAATTCCAGAGTTTAATTACACGTTGAGTGAAGAAAGATTTTCTCCGATTTGTTTTAAATTTACTACATTGTAGCTTCATCGCATGCCCCCTAGTCCTAGTATTTTTGGAAAGCTTAAACAGACGCTTCACATCTACCCGTTTAACTCCACTCATTATTTTATAAACCTCTATCATATCTCCCCTCAGCTGCCTTTTCTCCAAGCTGAAGAGCCCTAGCCACTTCAGCCTTTCCTCATAGGGAAGTCGTCCCATCCCCTTCATCGTTTTCGTCGCCCTTCTCTGCACCTTTTCTAATTCCACTATATCTTTTTTGAGATACGGCAACCAGAATTGAACACAATATTCAAGGTGCGGTCGCACCAAGGAGCGATACAAAGGCATTATAACGTCCTCATTTTTGTTCTCCATTCCTTTCCTAATAATACCTAACATTCTATTTGCTTCCTTAGCCGCAGCAGCACACCGAGCAGAAGGTTTCAACGTATCATCAACGACGACACCTAGATCCCTTTCTTGGTCCGTGACTCCTAATGTGGAACCTTGCATGTCGTAGCTATAATTCGGGGTCCTCTTTCCCACATGCATCACTTTGCACTTGCACCTGCTAGCCCTCTTTATTCTTAGCCAAAACTGCACATTCCTCCCCCTGATCCAACGTTTCAAAGCTACCTGAGGCTATAGGAAAAGCCATGTTTTTATTAATTTCAGAAAAAGACTTTGCTTCAATTCCTGCCTCGCCTCTCTAGGCATGCCATTCCATCACACTGGTCTCACAACTGAGAACCAGGGCCTCCGAGAGACTAGGCTGGGCCCGGGGCAAGGCAGCCCCGCCTCCGTCCCTCCCCCCCCCCCCGCCGCAGCTGCCCCTCGTCACTCACCCTGCCGCTGCTGCCCCCCCCCCGCCGCTGCCGTCCCCTGTCACTCCCCCCGCCGCTGCAGTCCGCAGTCTCACCTGCCTGCCTTCATGGCTCCGGGCCCCCTTCATTCAAAGCGGCAGTCGCAGATCGCGTCTCTTCTGGCCTTCCCTCCCTGTGTCCTGCTTTCATCTGATGTAACTTCTGGTTTCCGCGAGGGCGGGACACAGGGAGGAAAGGCCAGAAGAGAGGCGATCTGCGACTGCCGCTTTGAATGCAGGGGGCCCGGAGCCGAGGAGACAGGCAGGTGAGACCGGGGACGGCTGCGCCAGTGGCCTGGCGCCGGGCCCCCCTTGGAGGCCCGGGCCCGGGGAATTTTGTCCCCCCCCTGCCCCCCCTCTCGGCGGCCCTGCCGAGAACATACATGTCCTTCGATCTCAAGACATGACTAGGGTATTACTTCTGCAACCTGTCTGCTGAGCACTTTGGTTGGTCTGTCCACAATATGCAAAAGTTAACACCAGCTCTTTAAATTTCACACTAGCTACAACAGGGTAACATACGTAACAATGGTGGAACTCTTTTTCTCCTTGAGTTATCTAAAATCACCCTTGTGAAAATATTCTATAGCATTTGTGGCTTTCAAAACAAGCTTACCAGATGCTCCCAACAACAAAGCATTATAGCCATCTGTAGTACCTTCATATCCACATAAGGTTCAATCCTTGAATAAGACATAATTTATCATGAACCTTCTGCATCATATCCAACACATGTTCCTCCAATCCAAGGATTTAGCCATTCGTCTGCAAGCACAGCTCACCCCCTGATATTTAAAGCTCATCTACCTATCACGTCCTTTCCTGGACCCCCCCCCCCCCCCTCAATGATTAACTGGCTATCTTGAAAGGCTTATATAACCTTTGGATGCATGCTGCTACTACTTATCATTTCTATAGCGCTACAAGGCATACGCAGCGCTGTACACAGTCCCTGCTCAAAGAGCTCACAATCTAAATATGGAATGTTGCTAGTGGAATAGCAACATTCCATGTAGAATCTCAAATAGTAGCAACATTCCATGTAGAATCTCAAGTAATAGCAACATTCCAGAATCTCAAATAACAACATTCCATGTTCCACTGCACTAACCACTAGGCTACTCCTCCACTACCAACATTCCGTGTAGAAGCCTGCCCTTGCAGATCAGCAACGCGGCCGCGCAGGCTTCTGTTTCTGTGAGTCTGACGTCCTGCACGTACGTGCAGGACGTCAGACTCACAGAAGCAGAAACCTGCGTGGCCACATTGGTGATCTGCAAGGGCCGACTTCTACATGGAATGTTGCTAGTGGAATAGCAACATTCCATGTAGAATCTCCAATAGTAGCAACAGTGGAGGAGTGGCCTAGTGGTTAGGGTGGTGGACTTTGGTCCTGGGGAACTGAGGAACTGAGTTCGATTCCCACTTCAGGCACAGGCAGCTCCTTGTGACTCTGGGCAAGTCACTTAACCCTCCATTGCCCCATGTAAGCCGCATTGAGCCTGCCATGAGTGGGAAAGTGCGGGGTACAAATGTAACAAAAATAAAAAGAGATTACAAGAAGAGTGGGTTGAAAAATAATTGAGATGCTGTGTGAGAGGATAAAGTGTATGGTGTGCACAGTCTAGGTAGGGAAGAGAACTATTAAGGACTGGCTGGGAGGGGGAGAGTGGGGGTGGACAGGCTGGACTGGAAGTGATATGATTATGGTATGAATGGGCTGTGGGTAGGAGGGGGGGGGAGAGAAAAATGAGCTGCAGTAAACTGCTGGGGTTGGGGAAGAAGAAAGAACAGACATTCAGGGCCCCTTTTACCAGGGCCTTCGTTAGTGTTGTGGGGGGGGGGGGGGGTGTTTTTCACGTGTGCCGCGTCCCCCTTTTACCTCAGCTGGCAAAAGGGAAGCCTCACTTTCCTACAGGAAATGGCCATAGGGCAAGTAATGCAGTTGCCGTTTGGCCATTTCGTGGGGGAGCCCTTCCCGCCACCCACGCTAGCAGCATGCAGCACTGCCCAATTACCGCCGGGTACACTCCGGCGCTACAAAAATAAATAAAAATATTTTTTTGTAGCGCCGGAAATGACGACACGCTATGGGGTGGGCAGTACCACTGGGCTGCTGCGATAGCCCGGTGGTACTTCCTGTATAGTAAAAGGAGCCCTCAGTGTTTCCCTAGCTTCTCTTTTAGCCATGAGTCCTCCCAGTAGTGTGCCCTCCTTGCTATGCTCTTCATGTAAGTACAGCCAGGCTGGTTGTGATCACCATAGGAGCCAACTTTTTCAAATTATTGGGGGTGCTAAGCCCAATGGAAATGACCCCTCCCTGGACACATACAAGGAATTTTCTCAATATTGGGGGTGCTCAAGCACCCACAGAGTCGGCTCCAATGATTCACGACCCTGCTAATGCTATGTTTTTCTTTTTACAGACACGTTAATATGTGCCGAGTTGAGCATCCCCCAATCATTTTGAAAAGTTGGCTCCCATGCCTCTAAACCCTAGCGCCAATCTCCCATTTGTTACTAATGGTGCCACCAGCGGAACCATCAGATAATAATCGCTGCTTTAATAAGGCTCTAGCGTTTCCGATGCATACTGTACATTTTTCATGCAATTTCTGCAGCACGGAGCATCACTGAGAGAGAGAGAAAAAAAATGGCCAAATCCATCATGAAAAGTGCTTCAGTACTGAGGTGAGCTCCAGGAGAAACTATCAGTTTACAATGGTGGGTGCTCAGCCTTTACAATTTTAATGGGACCGTGATAAAACTCTTGTCTTTTGAAATAAATAGTTAATGATGTCACGGCTTAGCAAAAATTGCTGTGCTCTTGGAATGACTGGACCAAATCTCACCCATCATTGCTTGCGACGCACGTAAAAATGAATGTGAATAATAACATTCTCCTTTGCGGAGTTGTTCGCCTGCCTGCCGTAATTCATCAGCTAGGAGCACGTGGGATCTCACTGTGGCTTTGGTGTGGAAATCTAAACTTCATGAACTGCTTTCTGAGAGGTAGAGAGAGTCTGAGATTATGGAACCTGTTAACTGAAGGCTTGCTCCCATTTTGTGTCTATGAGGAAAATGCTTAGTAACCAGGGCCTCGTATTTGGAAGCACAGACTGGTTTCGATTATTACGGGGGAAACTGTAGATAGTCCAAAGTATTTGCAAAGTGCGTGGAAGCTTTTTGCTCATGTGCTGTACGTGGCAGTCAACTTTTAAACAGGGCTGTAGCCAGGCACCCAATTTTGGTTGGGCCTGGGCCCAAGATGGGTGGGCAGAAGATCTGTGCCTTGTCCCACAAGTGATATGGTCTCTCTGTCTCTCGCCTGCATACCATATGGTGTCTCAAACAACCCCTCCCCCCCTGCATACCTTTTAAATAGCAGATTTTCACCTGCAGTGAGCAGCAACTAATACACACTTCTCATGGATCCTCAGGAGCTTAGTCAAGATCGGGAGGCGGGGCTCGTGGTTGGGAGGCGGGGATAGTGCTGGGCAGACTTATACGGTCTGTGCCACAGCCGGTGGTGGGCAGCGGGACTGGTGGTTGGGAGGCGGGGATAGTGCTGGGCAGACTTATACGGTCTGTGCCACAGCCGGTGGTGGGCAGCGGGACTGGTGGTTGGGAGGCGGGGATAGTGCTGGGCAGACTTATACGGTCTGTGCCAGAGCCGGTGGTGGGCAGCGGGACTGGTGGTTGGGAGGCGGGGATAGTGCTGGACAGACTTGTACAGTCTGTGCCAGATCCGGTGGTTGGGAGGCAGGGCTAGTGGTTGGGAGGTGAGGATAGTGCTGGGCAGACTTATACGGTCTGTGCTAGAGCCGGTGGTTGGGAGGCGGGGCTGTTGGTTGGGAGGCGGGGATAGTGCTGGGCAGACTTATATGGTCTGTGCCCTGAAGAGCACAGGTACAAATCAAAGTAGGGTATACACAAAAAGCAGCAAATATGAGTTATCTTGTTGGGCAGCCTGGATGGACCGTGCAGGTCTTTTTCTGCCGTCATCTACTATGTTACTATGTTACTATGTTGACCCTATAACAGCATATATCAGTCCCTGCTCACTGCAGGTGAAGATTTATTTATTTATTTGTAGCATTTGTATCCCACATTTTCCAACCTACTTGTAGGCTCAATGTGGCTTACATAGTGCAGTAGTGGCAGTCGCCAATACGTGCATGAACAAATACAAAGTGAGGTTATGACAGACTAACGATCAGAATTGATAGACATATTGGGGGTCAATGGGAAGCAAGGAAACTTGTATCCAATATGAACATCTATATTGTTGTGTTGCGGGGTTAGGCGTTTAGGTTGAGTCGTTTGAGTATGCCTTTTTGAACAGGTAAGTCTTTAGGAGTTTCCGGAAGATTAGGTGGTCGTATGTTGTTTTCACAGCGGTCGGTAGCGCGTTCTATAGTTGTGTGCTTACATAGGAGAAGCTGGTTGCATAGGTTGATTTGTATTTAAGTCCTTTGCAGCTTGGGTGATGGAGATTTAGGTATGTTCATGTTGATTTTGTTGTGTTTCTGGTTGGTAGGTCTATGAGGTCTGTCATGTATCCTGAGGCATTGCCATAGATGATCTTCCAGCTTATTTTCGAAGGAGAAGAGCGCCCATCTTCCGACACAAGTGGGGAGATGGGTACCCTTCTCCTAAGGGCGGCCAAATCGGAATAATCAAAAGCCGATTTTGGCTGTCCTCAACTGCTTTCCATCGCAGGGACGGCCAAAGTTCAAGGGGGCGTGTCGGCAGTGTACCGAAGGCGGGACAGGTGCATGGTTAAGAGATGGCCGTCCTCGGCCAATAATGGAAAAAATAAAGGCGGCCCGGACGAGCATTTGGCCGACTTTACTTGGTCCCTTTTTGTTCACGACCAAGCCTCAAAAAGGTGCCCGAACTGACCAGATGACCACCGGGGGGAATCGGGGATCACCTCCCCTTACTCCCCCAATGGTCACCAACCCCCTCCCACCAGCCTCTATGCCAGCCTCAAATGTCATACCCAGCTCCATCACAGCACTATGCAGGTCCCTGGAGCAGTTTTTAGTGGGTACTGCAGTGCACTTCAGGCAGGCGGACCCAGGCCCAAACCCCCTAATTGTTACACTTGTGGTGGTAAATTGGAGCCAAAACCTACCACAAACCCACTGTACCCACATCTAGGTGCCCCCACTACCCACTGCTACTCTAGCCTCAAGAGAACGGACATGTTCTCTGTGAGCTAGGAGCTCTTTGCATCGGGCACACACATATGACATCTCACCAACTGGGAGATAATCATACAGGTGACACTCAATGCAAAAGACTGGATAGCAACCCTCTCGCTGCTGGACTGCTGACTCCATCTTAGTGTTTTTGAGTTTTTCAATAATTTAAAGTTTGCTACAGTATTAAGGATATTAGCCTAATATAAAAGTGTCTTTTAGTTTATACTAGTAAAAAAGCCCTGTTTCTGATGCAAATGAAACGGGGGCTAGCAAGGTTTTCTTCTGTGTGCATGTGGGAGTGTGTGTGTCCCTGCCCTCTGCCCTCTCTCCCTTCCCCTGTGCTGTCTGTCCTCTCTATCCCCTCCCCCCTCGGAGTCGAGTCCTTCAGTGTTAAGTTTCCTGCTGTGCTGTGTTTGTGTTACAGAGATAGTGAGGGCTTCTGCCCTCTCCCCCCTCCCCCCTCTGAGTCCTTCACTGTTACAGAGAGAGCGATTTTATTTCGTGCTTTGCTGTGTTTTCCTTCACTGTTTGTGTTACAGAGAGAGCGAGGGCGGGGCAGACACTCATGGGGAAACCGGATATCTCTCCCCCTTCACACTTCCGGCTGGAGGCTTCATTTAGAACGTTGGTGATGCCTTTTATATATAGAGATAGTATATTGTATGATTTATTTAGTGTTTCCTTCTCAGATGGTAATGAAATGTATCTCTTCCCTGTCTTTGCTCCCCCCCCCCCCCCCAAGTATTATGTAAGCAAAATTTCAAGCCCTCACTTCCCCCTTTCATAACCACCAGCTGGTTAATAAACATAATGTAATGTTCCACAAGAGATGAATAATGACTGTAAATGATGATAGATGGAACAGGTCCACTAACTGATGAGTTCTCAAGGTTCTGGTCCATCTGGAACACAATACTGGTAATGTGCTTTATGAGGTGTAAATAACTGAGGTATGGTGATGGAAAACAGGGTAAAGCTATTTCTCATCCCTGCATTTTTAAAACCAGGGATTTATTTATTTTAAGGGGATGAGAACCCTCTGAGTTCACATTTCAGGCCTTCTGATGAACCCATACTTCACACAGATATCCTAGCTGATGTGTTTAATGTCTCCAGAAAGCTACAAACTTTGGTTTAAACTATAGAGGTCAGCTTGGCAGAACAGGGCAGGTGAACCTCTCATACGCTTGCAGATTTACCAGCTCTGAGGCAGTAGAGCCACGGAAAGGAAAACGCCTAGTACTCAGGGTAAGTGGAAGGCTTCAGTTTTCACAGCTGTCCATCCGATGCCTTTTACAACCACAAGATTGCCAGAAAAAAACATAAAATACTGAAAAATGTGCATGGCGATAGCTGGAACAAGGGCAAGGTCTAGTTGGAAAGCCTAGAAGTCAAGGGGTCAACTGAGAAAGGAAAACACAAAAATGGGTGGGGTCAACGTCAATCTGTGGTGTCTGAAGGATGTACTTGATTGTCCTTAACCTGCACGGAATGTACAGTACCTTATAAATATTTGTCCCAGGCATCTGACTGAATATCTTCTCTGTGCCATTCTATTCTCTACACGTAATGTGCTTCTCACCTCCAGCTGCCACCACGGGTCATAACTTCAAGGCTCTCCTGTGGAGCGTGACATCCCTGATTGAAGAATAAAGGCTTGTGATCCACTATTATGGTCTAAATTAAATTTCGGTAATGGTTCCTTTCTTTATTTCTGGATCTGGAAAATAAATGTCACCGCTATTGAATTCACATGTGATATAAATGTGGCGTACACCCAACCAGAAAAAAAAAATGCACCTTCATTTTGAACTTAAGTGTGTCATTTACCGTTTATGACTATGGATGATAAGGGTCATGAAATGCAGAGGCAGTGAGGAGTGGAAAGTGAAGATAATTACACTAGAGGCCCTGGAAATGCAGAGCTGGGAGGACTAAATACAGGAGTTTGTTGCAGTCATGGAGAAACTATGGCACCAGTGCTCAGCGGTACGGCTTGTGACTAATTCTGCCGGCACCTAAGTTGACAATGAATGAATAGGTGTTGTAGGAAAAGTAATGGAAGCCATGCTGAAGGAAAGGATAGTGAATTTCCTAGAAGCCAACAAGCTGCAAGATCCGAGACAACATGGTTTTACCAGAGGGAAATCGTGCCAAACAAATCTCATTGAATTCTTTGATTGGGTAACTGGAGAATTGAATCATCGACGTGTACTTAGATTTTAGCAAAGCTTTTGACACGGTTCCTCACAGGAGGCTCTTAAATAAACTAGATGGGCTGAAGATAGGTCCCGAAGTGGTGAACTGGATTAGGAACTGGTTGACGGACAGACGACAGAGGGTGGTGGTAAATGGAGTTCGCTCGGAGGAGGGAAAGGTGAGTAGCGGAGTGCCTCAGGGATCGGTGTTGGGGCCGATTCTGTTCAATATATTTGTGAGTGACATTGCCAAAGGGTTAGAAGGTAAAGTTTGCCTATTTGCGGATGATACTAAGATTTGCAACAGAGTGGACACCCGGGAGGGAGTGGAAAGCATGAAAAGGGATCTGAGGAAGCTAGAAGAATGGTCTAAGGTTTGGCAATTAAAATTCAATGCGAAGGAATGCAAAGTGATGCATTTAGGGAGTAGAAACCCACGAGAGACGTATGTGTTAGGCGGTGAGAGTCTGATAGGTACTGAGGGGGAGAGGGATCTTGGGGTGATAGTATCCGAGGATCTGAAAGCGACGAAACAGTGTGACAAGGCGGTGGCCGTAGCGAGAAGGTTGCTAGGCTGTATAGAGAGAGGTGTGATCAGCAGAAGAAAGGAAGTGTTGATGCCCCTGTACAAGTCCTTGGTGAGGCCCCACCTGTAGTATTGTGTTCAGTTTTGGAGGCCGTACCTTGCGAAGGATGTTAAAAAAATGGAAGCGGTGCAAAGAAAAGCTACGAGAATGGTATGGGATTTGCGTTCCAAGACGTATGAGCAGAGACTTGCTGACCTGAACATGTATACCCTGGAGGAAAGGAGGAACAGGGGTGATATGATACAAACGTTCAAATACTTGAAAGGTATTAATCCGCAAAAAAATCTTTTCCGGAGATGGGAAGGCGGTAGAATGAGAGGACATGAAATGAGATTGAAGGGGGGCAGACTCAAAAAAGATGTCAGGAAGTATTTCTTCACGGAGAGGGTGGTGGATGCTTGGAATGCCCTCCCGCGGGAGGTGGTGGAGATGAAAACGGTAACGGAATTCAAACATGCGTGGGATGTGCATAAAGGAATCCTGTGCAGCAGAAATGGATCCTCAGAAGCTTAGCCGAAATTGGGTGGCGGAGCAGGTGGGGGAAGAGAGGTTGGTGGTTGGGAGGTGAGGATAGTGGAGGGCAGACTTATACGGTCTATGCCAGAGCCGGTGATGGGAGGCGGGACTGGTGGTTGGGAGGCGGGAAATACTGCTGGGCAGACTTGTACGGTCTGTGCCCTGAAAAAGGCAGGTACAAATCAAGGTAAGGTATACACGTGAGTTTATCTTGTTGGGCAGACTGGATGGACCGTGCAGGTCTTTTTCTGCCGTCATCTACTATGTTACTATGTTACCAGCCTGGGAATTCTATCCAGCCGATATTTAAGCGACCAGGAACAGCTCCTGGACGGTAAAATGGCGCTACGTTGGCTAAGCACTAATATTCAGCCTGAGATAGCTGCAGGGTCGCCAAGAGACTGAGCTGGGCCTGGGGCAGGATCGCCACCGCTGCTGCCGCCCTCTGCAACTACCTTGGCTGGCGGGGAACCCAAGGCCCCGCCAGCAGAAAAGGTCTTTCTCCTGCACTGCTCTTCTTCGCTGTGCCGCATGGTCGTCCCCTGCAGCTGCTTTTTCTCTCATGTCACGCATGCTCGGTTTCAAAACCAAGCATGTGCGGCCTGAGGGGAAAAGCTGTCGCTTGGCAGGCAAGGCAGCAGAGTGAAGAACGCGCAGGTTTCATTCCCTCTTTAAACTGCTGTGGACACTCAAGTTTGGCTGAACCCTTCCAGCAGCACCTTCACTTCAACTGGGTGATTTTATGAATGAAAATGGCCAGGGCATGAGTGGCCATAAGGAATTGATCCCATGAAAGGAAGCAAAGTACACACCATGGCGCTAATTCAAGGTAAATCTGGATCTGGCAGTGGAGGAGAATGGAATTCCTGAGGGGAGATGTAGGGAGAGATAATATGGGAGAAATATCGTGGAGCTGCGGAATGGATGCACTTGTAGGTCACTAAGAGCAATTTAAACTGTATGCGGAAATGGATATAGTTCAAACTGAAACAGGTGGGAAATCAGGAGACGAAAGGCAAATTTTGGTTCCAAACAAGGTAACTTTATTGCTAGCAAGTGAACAGCACCGAGTAGCCTCGGGACACTGTGTGTCATAAATCATCTGACGCTTACATTTATACTTCCCTACTGGGCCTGCGCATTTGGCCCCTTACACGTCACAACTGTCATGCGCAGTAAACATTTGTAGTTCTTACAGTACAAAATTGTAGTCCCAGTACGTACACACGTCATAACACTGAAATGATACTGGCAAGAAAAACGAAACTTAGCAGCTTATTCTGTACACACACACAATGCTCCTTTCTAGCACAGGAGATAAGGTGCGGCTCAGGAATGCAGGGGGGGTGTCAGCACCCTCCAAGGTCGCCTATTCAGATGGCGTTGCTACGTGCAAGCTGGTCTTGTATAGGCCTTGCAAACTACTGTTACAAGCTATATGTCTAATAGCCCTGCATTCTGTCTGTACATTAGTAAACAGCAAACTTCTTTTGTTAGTAAACAGTAAAACTGGATAAGGCACAAATGTCCAGTGCAGTAATAAGGTGTGGCCAAACAGCCAAAAGCAGAGGTAGAGTGCATAAGTAAAAGTCCATCAGTAGGCACAAAACATGAGGTTGTCCTGTTGCTCAGTAGTATTCAGGTAGTACCGGCGTTCCACTCCTTCATTCCCCCCTTTTGATACTTGAACATCCATTCTGGTGGAGAGTATCACCTCCATGAACCCTGAAAAGGAAAGAAAGGACAAGGATAGTTAGCGAGGGAGGCAACAAGCGAGCCCTAAGCCCTTGCACAGCCGTTGGTTGCTTCGCCGGGGTTGAGACGGAGGGCCCCTAGTGGAATCCCCCCCCCTTTGTAGCCGGTCTTTTGCTGGCACAAGGGTGATGGCCCATTGAGTGACTCAGGGGGTTCGAAGTGCACATCAGCCACAAGGTGCGTCATCGTCAGCTTCATCAGACTGGGGAATGGGGGAGTACATCTGGAGAGCCATAAGCTGGGCAGCAGCACGGCGATCAGCGATGCTTTCCATGGTGGAGCGGAGACACCTGAAAACTAAGGGGAGAGACAAAGGTATTAATAGGCAAGACAGCAAGAACAGGCCACCCATGACGAGGAGGCCTTGCAGGCTCCCGGAGGTTGGGAGCCAGCTGGTGAGGGAGGAAGTCCAATCCCACGCACTGTTCCAGGTCTGGACGGGGACGTGGGCTAGTTTGACCATCCGGTCAGTTATCTCCCTGATGACATGGCTCTGGTCATCAATCTGTAAGCAGCAATTACTGAGGTTAAACTTGCCACACACCCCGCCCTCCTGGGCTAAGAGGTAGTCAAGAGCCAAGCGATTTTGGTAGACGGCGGTAATGAGCTTAGTGTTCTGTCGAGCTAGGATATTGAGGGCCAGGGCCGAATCGTTAGTAAGGATTTCGAGTACGGCCTGTAGGCGAATAATGCGATTCAGCATATAGATAGGGGTACGGTACCCGTATGTACCATCTTCAGCCCACGTGGCCGGTCCATAGTAGTGAATGATGCGTTCAGGCGGCCACTCGTTGTCTTTCCAGTCTCCAATTTGGACTTTGGGCTTGACGGGTGGGAAAGACCGTTTGCGTCTGGCCGGGTTATCAGGCCCCTTTTCCACGTATAGGGGGATACCCAGGGTTTCGCCGACTCGCAGGGGCAGAAGGAAAAAACTAGGGCGGACAGTGCCCAAGAGACAGGTACCGTACCAGCGGGCCGGGAGCTGTTCGTAAGCCCTGCGCCCGCAGATATAGTAGTAGCCCTCCGGGGCTACCCACTTGAGGGAGGCATTGCCTCCGTACGTCCATGTCGTGTTCAAGGTGGGTTCTGTCCAGATAGGCTCCGGGGCGGGCAGGTTGTCCGTTTGCCACCAGGTCGTCCGGCTGCCATTATACTGAAGAACCCCCGTACAAGCAGAGTCTCCCACTGGGACAGAGTAACGCTTCGATGGCGCTCGACTAGCGCAGAGGGTACCTATGATATTTGTTCTCAGGGCCCATTCGTACGGCTTCGGCCGTTGGGGAAAGGTAATGTTAGTGGTGTTGAGTGCATCCCATGTGTGTTGTCGGATCTCTCTCGCTTCCCAGGGCCATTGTTCACCCATGTCGGTGCCTCCACAGACGAAACAGTTGGCAATTCCGAGGGAGAGGGCGATGTTTTCAGCCAAATTGAGGAACATATTTCGGGCTTCTGGGGAAATGGGGAATTTAGTCTCGGTCTGCTCAGCACGAGCAATTTCATCAAATACGTCTTGGTAGCCGACAACAGTAGTCTGGTAGTGCGTAGGAGGCTTCGTTTCGAGACTCTGATATATGGTAATATAGGTCAACGGATCCATTCCTCCGCCATCAATGCCGAGGCCCCACGTTCCTCTCCAGGGCATGTCGTGTCCTCGGATGGGCCAGTCTAGGGACACATAGTTACCAGAACCTCGACGAAATTCGCCCAGGCCGGCGCATCCGGCATATCCTCCTCCCGTATAAGCACATACTCGGTCCCAGCCCGAGGCTCGAGTGTCACCGGCGCATGGGAGCCACACCCACGGGGAGCAGCATCTCATGTCTGGACTGAAGGGGCAGACATACTTGTGGTCCTTAACGTATGCCTCTCGCCAACTCTGGCTACCACACTTGCGAGACCAAGGGTGCTTGTCCATGGCGGCACAGACGTCGAAGGTGAGGGTTGCTACAGTTTGGATGCCACCGACAAGGATACGAGTAGAATTAATGTAATACAGAATGCCATCTCCCTCGACTCCCGGAGGTCCGGCCACATACGCAGGGAGTCCTACGCTGAGGGTGACATTGTAGTATCTTGGTTTGGTAGGGCTGTGGCAGATAGTGAGATTTCCTTGGAGGCATCTGTGGAACTGTTGGAGGCCATTCGGAGTGATGAGGGCACAAGTCGGGAGAAGCTGGCAATCGCCTTCCGGGGGCTGCGTCTGGTGAATGAGGGTAGTGACTAGGTGATATCCTCCCTCTATACGGTGGCGCACGAGGCGCAAACATTCAGTGCAATTCAGGCTCAGGGTGGCAGGATGATAGCTCGGAACTGCACACAGGAGAAGGAAGATGGTCAGCATTATATATGTGGTGGGAGGTATCCGAGCTTTTGCAGCAAGAAGATAATGAGGCCCACGATGAAGGCTGCGATAAAGAGAGAGCCAAAAACGCAGTGGGTCCAGAAACTGAGTTCCTGTTGCTGGGCAGGCATGAATCTGGTGGTTCACGTCTTTCTTAGAGTCAGCCGTAATGGAGCGTCAGGATGTTGGTGCGCAGTCCAACGCTTCAGGGTGCTGCTAGTGGGAGCAGCAGGCTTCAGTCGGGTCCAATGTATCCACACTGGGCTTCCTGCAATTTTAACAGCGGTTGAGGTCGTTAGGAGAACAAGGGAGGGCCCCTTCCATTTGGGCTTTAGGCAATCAGATTCATCCCACTCTTTTACCCAGACCTCGTCTCCCACCCTGAACCTGTGCGTAGGATTGGTGAGGACCAAGGGAGCTACTCTTTCAGTGTACTGCTGGATGTCTTGCACTACCTGGTGTAAGGCTCTCATCTGTTTCACTAAGGAACTCTCACCCTGTATCTGCAAGGAGTCGGGAAAGGAGGGTAGTGGTGGTGGCCTAGCATACATCATCTCGTAGGGAGTAAGGCCGGTAGCCTTGGGGGTACACCTAAGATGCAGCAAGGCCAGTGGAAGCAGGTCGGGCCACTTGGCTTTTGCTTCTTGGCATAGCTTGGCAAGCTGGTTCTTCAGGGATCGGTTAGCCCTCTCCACTACTCCACTGCTTTGGGGTCTCCAGGCACAATGCAACTTCCAATCGAGGCCCAGTCTGGTACTGAGCTGTTGTGTTACTTCACTAGCGAAGGCGGGGCCGTTGTCAGAGTTTATTTGCTTGGGGAGGCCGTATCTGGGTAGGATTTGATGAAGCAGTAGGGAGGTAACTTCTTTAGCCATTTCCGTTCTAGTGGGCTGGGCTTCAATCCATCCGGTGTAGGTACACACGGCGACGAGGATAGCTTTGTAGCCGCGCGCCGGGGGCATGTGTGTGAAGTCAATCTGGCACACGTGGAAAGGGCTGGTGCCTCGGAGAACATGTCCTGGCATAGGGCCGGGCCCCGTTCGAGGGTTGTTCCGGGCACAAGTCGCGCATCGGCTGGAAGCGTTTTTGGTCCACAGGGATAGTTTGTTGATGTAGTAGGTCTTCTCAAGTAAGCGCCCCAGGGCGTCCCTTCCCAGGTGGGTGCGGTCGTGAGCCTCCTTGGCCACCGTCCAGGCCAAGGCTTCGGGTATCCATATGCGCCCATCCTGTAGTATCCACCAGCCATTGCGTGACTGTAGACCCTCTTGTTGGGCCCATTCCGTTTCTTGGGGGGTGTAGATAGGGGTCTCCGTAGGGAGCTGGACGACGAGTACGGGGTCAGGAGGGTGAGAGGAGTAGGGGAGCTGACTTGCCCTTTTTGCAGCGTCGTCTGCCCGCTGATTTCCCCGGCCGATAGGGTCCGTTCTTCCAGTGTGGGCCCTGCAGTGCATCACAGCCACCTTCTTCGGCTTCCATACCGACTCGAGTAATTGGCAGATCTCAGCGGCATTTGCAAGTCCTTTCCCTTCAGCTGTCAGAAATCCCCTCTCCTTGTACAAGGCTCCGTGCACCTGGAGGGTGAGGAAAGCGTATTTGGAGTCGGTGTAAATGTTGACAACTTTTCCTTCAGCCCACAGGAGGGCTCTGGTGAGGGCGATCAGCTCCGCTTTCTGGGCTGATGTTCCGGGTGTCAGAGCCATAGCCTCGATCACATGGTCCTCAGACACCACCGCATAGCCAGCTCTTCGAATTCCCTCTATCACCTGGCTGCTTCCATCGGTAAAAAGGGTGATGCCCCCTTGCCAGGGTTGATCCTTCAGGTCAGGTCTGCTCGAGTGCACAGTGGCCATTACCTCTTCACAGTCGTGGAGTGGTGGTTCAGGGGCCGGAAGGAGGGTGGCAGGATTGAGGTTGGTCGTGTCCAGGATCCGCACCTCCGGATTTTCGCACAGGAGGGCTTGGTATTTGACCAATCGGGAGTTGGTCATCCATCTGGGTCCGTGGCTCTCGAGTAGGCCGCGGATGGTGTGGGGTGTGGTCACAAAAAGTGTTTGGCCGAACGTGAGTTTATTGGCCTCGTGTATCAGGAGACAAGCAGCCGCAATGCTTCGTAGGCAGCCCGGCCATCCTCGTGCCACGTTGTCCATGCTCTTGGAGAGGTATGCTACAGGGCGTTGCCAGGTACCGACCAGTTGGGTAAGGACTCCAAGTGCCAATCCCTTCTTCTCGTCGATGAACAAGTGGAACGGCTTAGTCACGTCTGGCAGTCCGAGCGCTGGTGGGGCCGCAAGGGCATCCTTAAGGTCCTGAAGGGCTTTCAGTTCGCTTTTCTCCCACCGGAGATCTTGGCCCTCGAGTTCAGGTCCTTTCAGTTTGGCGTACAAGTCTTGGGTCAGGACAGCAAAATTGATGATCCAAATGCGGCAATATCCAGCGGCTCCGAGGAGTGCCCGTAATTCCTTCTTGTTTGCAGGAGTGGGTTGGTTGCGGATAGCTTGGGTTCGGGGGATACCGAGCCTTCGGGTTCCTTCTCGGAGGCGAAACCCCAGATACTCGACTTCGATCTCGCATATCTGTGCCTTCTTGCGACTGGCCCGGTACCCCTGGGCTTCCAGGGTCTTCAAGAGGTAAAGGGTAGCTTCTGCACAGTCCGTGTATGTTTCACGGGCCACCAACAGGTCATCCACGTATTGGACGACCGGCCCATACTCGTCCTGATACGTCTTCAGGTCCTGGGCGAGTTGGTCGCCGAAGAGGGTAGGCGAGTTCTTGAACCCCTGGGGAAGACGGGTCCATGTATATTGCTGCTTGGTTCCCGTCTGCAAGTCTTCCCACGTGAAGGCAAACAATTTTTGGCTGTCGACAGCAAGAGGGATGGAAAAGAAGGCGTCCTTCAAATCAATGACACTGTACCACTTGGTCTGAGATGGCACTTGGGCTAGGATGGAGTATGGATTTGGTACGAGGGCAACTATGTCGGCTACCTGGTTGTTGACTTTCCTCAGGTCCTGGACGGGTCTGTACTCGGATGTTCCTGGCTTCTTAACGGGCAACAATGGGGTGTTCCATGCGGATCTGATTGGTTTAAGGACTCCCTGTTGAAGGAGTTTCTGTAAATGTGTGTGCATACTATGCCGGGCTGCATAGGGGATGTGGTATTGTCCTTGGTTGACAACTTGAGCATTTGGTTTGAGCTCAATCCAGATGGGGATAGCGTTAACGGCCAGTCCGCCGGGGTTCAATTCTGCCCATACTTCAGGCACTCCATCCATTATGGCTCGCCTCTGCTGGGCGAAAGGGGTGTTCTGGTCGTAACGGCAGTCGCCGGGTCCTACAGTTGGGGGAACGTGTAGTCTCCATTCTTCTCTTACTGGACAGATAAGTGTCACTGGCCGATCTTCAAAGCGAGCTTCCACTTCACCCGTAGTCTTGAACTTCAAGGTGGCCTGGAGCTTACAGAGTAGGTCTCGACCAATCAAGGGGACCGGGCATCCAGGGATGTGTATGAACTGATGGGACACCATCGTCCCTCCGATCTGGACTTGGCGCTCTTTGAGGAGGGGGGCCGCAAGGGATTTCCCGGAGGCTCCCACAATTGGTATAGTTTCTTTCGTGGCTGGGGCTATGGCAGTGGTGATAACAGATCGCTGGGCCCCCGTGTCTAGTAAGGCCTTCATAGATTCTGTCCCCACCCGAATTTCCACCAGAGGGTCAGTGGGGACTCTGCCCTCCCGGTTTCTTCATGCTGTGCTGTCTCGGGTAGCGTCCACAGCCATCTGCCATTCCCTCCGGTCATCCCGTCCTCTCTCTCTTCGGCCCCTTCCACGGCCTCGCCTAGGGGCCCCCGTGCGGTCGCCGGTCTCCTCCTCTCTCTGCCGGTCCCATGATTCCTCTTCTCTCGGGTTGTCCCGTATCTCCTCTGGAGAATCAGCCCACCAGTGTCCTTCTTGTCGGCAATTTGCACACTGGTTACGCCCTATGGGGGACCGCGTTCCTCTTGTTCTCCTGCCCCTCCCCTTTGGTCTAGACCTCATTCGTTCTTCCAGCACCGTGGCCAACACATCTGCCTTCTCCCGCATCCGTCTGGTCGATTCCTTCCGGGCCTCCACCTTCTCCTCCTGGTCGCGATATCCGAATACGCGATCAGCTATAGCTTTCAGTTGGCTTAGGCTCATCCCTTCGAACCCCTCCGTTCTCTGTAGCTTTCTTCGTATATCCGGCGCTGACTGGCTAACAAAACTCATAACCACGGTTGGGAGGTTCTTAGGGTCTTCGGGATTTATCGGGCTGTGCCTTCTGAATGCTTCCATAAGTCGTTCAAGGAAGTCCCCTGGGCTCTCGTCCTTTTGTTGGACTACACTGTGGATTTTTCCCATGTTAGTAACCTTCTGCTTCCCCTTCTTTAAGGCGGCCAGGTACGCCTGCTGGTATCGGCGGATAAAGGTTTGGCCTTCGGCGGTTCGGTAGTCCCACGTGGGAGCAGCGATGGGCGCCTCCGTTTCTATTAGGTTCTGTAAATTGGCATGGGCCAGATTCGCATCCCGGATGGCTTGCTCCATATTTTGATGTAAAAGGCGGCGTTCTTCAGAGGTCAGGATGTGGGCGCTCAACTGCCTAAGGTCTGCCCAAGTTGGATTATAGCTGTATATGATGCCTTCCACCAGCTCTATCAGCTGCTCGGGTTTCTGGTCGTAGGACGGCCCATGGAATTTCCAGTTATACAAATCGGCACTTGAGAAGGGAACGTGGCTATAAACTGTTGATTCGATGGGCTGGCCCCCCCCTTCCGCCGGGTTAGGGGTATAGGTGGTGGACTGTCGAACTGGGAATAAGTGGGAGGTTCCCCCTTTTCGGCTGGACGGAAGGGCCTGTTGCGGACTCGATTGGGGGAACCGAGTAATGTTCTTCACAACCCGTTTACTCTTCCGTGTGGTTGCGAGGCCAGGTGACTCAGGTGAGGCTGGGCGGGACGTCCCCCCGGCATCCGACTCTGACCCGGAAGTCTCGGCGTCAGCGGGGCCTTCTGCTAGGCCCGTAAGGTCAGGGTACATAGGAGCATAGGGCGGCGGCGCAATGTCGTCTTCGTATGCTTCCGCCGTAGCAAGTATCGGGGCTTTTGGAGGCTTCTTCTCGGCCGAACCCTGAACTTTCCCTACGGTTTCCTTTGGGGGTTTTTTCCTAGAAGGTGTGTTGGTAGTACTGGGCGTAGTTCCTGCCTTGACTCTGGTAGCAGGGGGCGTGGTCTCAGTGGCTTCAGTGCTAGGGGCGGTAGGCCGTATGGGGGCGGTCCCTGCGGCCTTCGGGACGGCAGCGGTTGCCGAGCTTTGGAGAGCGAAGGCATGGGTCGGCAGGGTTCTAAGTTTGGTTTTCCGGCCTTTTCTCTGCTTTACCAACATAAGGGCGGCCTTTTCTACCTTCCGTTGGGCCCAAGCCGGCGGATCCCGGACTACATCCAACCATGCTTCTATGTATGGAATGTCCTCGGGACAGCCTGGGTTTCCCTCAATTATAACAATATTCATGACCGCCGCCACTTTTTCATACTCGAATGACCCTTCCGGGGGCCATCCAGCAATTCCTAGCCCTGGCCACATAAATTGACATCTCTGTATCATCCCGGCCCTGCTACATTTATCTAGGTCGAACACTTCGCTAAAGTGTTCCGTCATTAAATCTAACGGTGAGGACCCACCCCCGCCCATCCTAACCTGAGTGCCAAAGGACAGGTGACGGACAAAGGGGGAAAGGGGAGGTGGAGGAGTAAGGGGTCTCGTTCCACCAGACACAGAAGGGTCAACACTCGGCCTGACCAGGACGCGGTCGCCCGGCCTGGAACTGCAAGCCCATTCACACACTTTCATACGCCACAAGAAACCCTCCCGTTCGCCGCTCGGTTTCGTCGTCGGAGCCTAGTGAGTTTCGGGACCTAGTCGGATACCAATAGTCCGTATTAGTCACTGGCTAAAAGAGGGTGATCACGCCTCTTCTTCGGTCCTTACTGGGCCGGTCACTACGTAGAGTATACTCGCCTGTCCGCCGGGGTCGCAGGCTGCGCCGTCGTACGCTTCTCTCTGAAATGGAAAAAGGTGCCTTGTCGGAACCACACAGCCCCCTCCACAGTCAGGCGGAGTGGATCGGCCCTCCTCCGGGAGATGGACGCTGAAATCAGCGGTGGCCACTCACCACCTTCTCAGGTGGGGGTCGATGACCCGATCCGACCGCAGTGGGGGAGGGGAAGAATATAATCCGATTCCCCTTTCTACTTCTGTCCCATCTGGGTCGCCAATGAAACAGGTGGGAAATCAGGAGACGAAAGGCAAATTTTGGTTCCAAACAAGGTAACTTTATTGCTAGCAAGTGAACAGCACCGAGTAGCCTCGGGACACTGTGTGTCATAAATCATCTGACGCTTACATTTATACTTCCCTACTGGGCCTGCGCATTTGGCCCCTTACACGTCACAACTGTCATGCGCAGTAAACATTTGTAGTTCTTACAGTACAAAATTGTAGTCCCAGTACGTACACACGTCATAACACTGAAATGATACTGGCAAGAAAAACGAAACTTAGCAGCTTATTCTGTACACACACACAATGCTCCTTTCTAGCACAGGAGATAAGGTGCGGCTCAGGAATGCAGGGGGGGTGTCAGCACCCTCCAAGGTCGCCTATTCAGATGGCGTTGCTACGTGCAAGCTGGTCTTGTATAGGCCTTGCAAACTACTGTTACAAGCTATATGTCTAATAGCCCTGCATTCTGTCTGTACATTAGTAAACAGCAAACTTCTTTTGTTAGTAAACAGTAAAACTGGATAAGGCACAAATGTCCAGTGCAGTAATAAGGTGTGGCCAAACAGCCAAAAGCAGAGGTAGAGTGCATAAGTAAAAGTCCATCAGTAGGCACAAAACATGAGGTTGTCCTGTTGCTCAGTAGTATTCAGGTAGTACCGGCGTTCCACTCCTTCAAAACTAGATCAGCGTTTTTCAACCAGTGTGCCGCGGCTGGTCAGCAGGTGTGCTGCAAGAGTTGAGGGTCATTTATTAGTAGGGCCAGCTTAATTTCTGCCGGAACGGAGTGTATCTTTTAAAAGTTTGCTTCTTTCTAGTGGTTGGTGCCAGCGAACAGCGATTCATACAGCATGCTTGCGCCAACTCTGGAGCCTTCTCTCCGATGTAACTTCCTCCTTTCACATAAGTAGGAAGTTACATCAGAGAGAAGGCTCCGGGGTTGTCACGAACAGCCTGTATGAATCACTACTTGTTACCGCCGATCACTGGAGGGGGGAGGGGTCAGAGTCAAGGGAAGATGCCTAGTTGCTGGCTGGAGAGGAAACAGGAGGGAGAGATACTGGGCTATTTGTGAGGATGGAGGGGGATGGAAGAGAAAGTAAATGCTGGACTATATAATGTGGGGAGAAGGTAAAATGCTGGACCATGTGTGGGGGTGCAGGTCATGGGGGGGGGGGGGGGGGAGAAGGGAAAATGCTGGATCATGTGGGTGGTGGGTGGGGTAGAAGGTAAAATGCAGGGCCATTCGTAGAGGTGTGCCTTGACAATTTTAGCGCCATGTAAGTGTGCCATGAGATGAAAAAGGTCGAAAATCAGTGAACTAGATGATGACCCAGTGCCAGTCCAGTCTGTAAGCAGGACCCATAAACCCTTGCTCCGTGGGTTGGCCTCAGCAAGGCCAATCAAACAAGGATGCACCTAACAGAGAGAGCCAAGACAAGAACTCCAAGAGGGCACACTCATCCCATGAAGAAAGGGGAGGGATGGGAGCACAGCTCCTCCTAGAGGCAGGGAAGCTCACTGCCGACATGACACAGAGCTGCACCAACTGCCTACCTCCCCACCTGCCCTGACACAACATTTCTCAAGTAAGCCCTTGTTTCTCACAATGCATACAAGGCATGTTTTCCTAACCAAGAGCTCTCTGTTGATATATCTAATGCCAGATTATAACACATTACAAACTATATCCCAACTGTGTGTGCTTACCCAAAGTTAATTATGTGTCCAAGATATAGTGAATGCCTATTTATCCATAGATCATTCTCCATGTCTCTAAGAATAAGCAACTCATTCACTACAAAAGCATGCAACCTACACTATGATTGGGTAATCAGTTTGTTTTCTTGTTGTACTAGGAACCAAAATGTACCAATGACAAGGAACAAAATAGGAAATAAGCTGCTTAACTTGTCTTCTCATTGTGAAGAAATAATGGGTTTCGGCAGCTGAGCTTTGCTAAGTAAGCTGTATCCACTGGAAGTGTAAGTGGCAATAGCCTATAATAGACTTTTATTGAGGCCACTGTAGGCTGAAAGCTTCTGCTTCATTTGAGATTTATAGTTACCCTGCCACTTGTTAAAAAAGAAATCTATGACTTCTGAAGGTGGGGTGTGTAAACGTATACTTTGAAATTGCTCATTTTTCATGGCTTACATCACTAATGGTTTGAAGGGTTTCCCCCCCCTATATCTTTTGGGGGAACGTGAGTTGGGATATGCAGGAGAATGACGAGGTTTCAGCTTGATTATTTTTTTTTCTCATCTACCCCTACTTGTGCAATAGAGACATCAAAAGGTTAACCCACTTCTCAAGTGTCAAGTTTATTTAGAACTTGCTATACTGCATATCAGGAACCATCTAAGCGGCGTACAATACTAAAAAGAAAAGGGGAACGGGAGGTACAGTAGTAGAGAAAAGATAGAGGGACTGAAACGTGCGACAGAAAGAGGTACAGTAGTAGAGAAAAGATGGACTGAAACGTGCGACAGAAAGAGGCACAGTAGTAGAGAAAAGATAGAGGGACTGAAAAGTGCGACAGAAAGAGGTACAGTAGTAGAGAAAAATAGAGGGACTGAAACGTGCGACAGAAAGAGATACAGTAGTAGAGAAAAGATAGAGGGACTAAAACGTGCGACAGAAAGAGGTACAGTAGTAGAGAAAAGATAGAGGGACAGAAAGAGGCACAGTAGTAGAGAAAAGATAGAGGGACTGAAAAGTGCGACAGAAAGAGGTACAGTAGTCGAGAAAAATAGAGGGACTGAAACGTGCGACAGAAAGAGATACAGTAGTAGAGAAAAGATAGAGGGACTAAAACGTGCGACAGAAAGAGGTACAGTAGTAGAGAAAAGATAGAGGGACAGAAAGAGGCACAGTAGTAGAGAAAAGATAGAGGGACTGAAAAGTGCGACAGAAAGAGGTACAGTAGTAGAGAAAAATAGAGGGACTGAAAAGTGCGACAGAAAGAGGTACAGTAGTAGAGAAAAATAGAGGGACTGAAACGTGCAACAGAAAGAGATACAGTAGTAGAGAAAAGATAGAGGGACTGAAAAGTGCGACAGAAAGAGGCACAGTAGTAGAGAAAAGATAGAGGGACTGAAAAGTGCGACAGAAAGAGGTACAGTAGTAGAGAAAAATAGAGGGACTGAAACGTGCGACAGAAAGAGATACAGTAGTAGAGAAAAGATAGAGGGACTAAAACGTGCGACAGAAAGAGGTACAGTAGTAGAGAAAAGATAGACTGAAACATGCGACAGAAAGAGGCACAGTAGTAGAGAAAAGATAGAGGGACTGAAAAGTGCGACAGAAAGAGGTACAGTAGTAGAGAAAAATAGAGGGACTGAAACGTGCGACAGAAAGAGGTACAGTAGTAGAGAAAAGATGGACTGAAACATGCGACAGAAAGAGGTACAGTAGTAGAGAAAAGATAGAGGGACTGAAACGTGCGACAGAAAGAGGTACAGTAGTAGAGAAAAGATACAGGGACTGAATCGTGCGACAGAAGGAGGTACAGTAGTAGAGAAAAGATAGAGGGACTGAAACGTGCAACAGAAAGAGGTACAGTAGTAGAGAAAATATGGACTGAAACGTGTTACAGAAAGAGGTACAGTAGTAGAGAAAAGACAGAGGGACTGAAACGTGCGACAGAAAGAGGTACAGTAGTAGAGAAGAGACAGCAGGAACTACAATGAGCTACAGGGAAGCAACAAGTCAATGATAGAGGGCAGTGGTTGTGTCTAAAAGGTGTCCCCGAGGGAGGAATCCTCGCACATCAAGGCTTAAGCATCAGCAAAAAACTATGCCTCAAGCTTAAAGGTTTGTAGTGAGTCCAGTTGACGTAAGTGACTCCTGGTCTGCATTTTACCAGAATGAGCAAGTGGACAGGCACTTCAAGCCCTTAAATGCAGAGAGGGAATCATAGGAAGAAAACATCACATGAAGACACTTCAAGGCTAGTGCAAAGGTATCAGGTACTCTAGGTAAACTTTTAGCCTTGCACCTCCACCCCATAAACTTTCAGGTCCCTAGGCCCCTTCCTCTACTAATTGTTTCTTATAGTGCTGCTGGATGTACACATTGCTGTGCTCTTATATGCAGGTACTTTCTCTGTCCCTGGAGGGCTCACAATCTAAGTTTTGGTACCTGGGGCAACAGAGGGTTAAGTGACTTGCCCAAGCTCACAAGGAGCTGCAGTGGGAATTGAACCCAGGTTGCCAGGCTCAAAGCCTGCTGCGCTAACCATTAGTCCACTCCCTCTTCCTCAAGAGGGAGTGGCCTAATGGGGACTCTAAGCTGTGGTAAGCACTAGTGCATGCTTACTGCAGGTTAAAATGCACTACCGCAGGATGCATGCAGATGTCCCATGGTAGTTTTTGCACATGTGTGCACTACCCATGCACTAAAAAATAAATTTACTTTTTAGCCCTGGGGGTGAAGGGTGAGCACAGCTATGCTAATCGGTTAGCGCATGGGGAATGGATATATGAAAGAGACATTTAAATAATGCAAAAAAATACATCTTTTTAAATGGAAAGGTATTTCTAGAACAGGGGTAGGCAACTCCAGTTCTCAGTTGCCATAAGCTGGTTGGGTGTTTGGGATATCCACAATGAAATATATTTTATTTAGATTTTGCTCACACCTTTTTCAGTAGTAGCTCAAGGTGAGTTACATTCAGGTACATTGGGTCTTTCCCTGTCCCAGAAAGACTCACAATCTAAATTTGTACCTGAGGCAATGGAGGGTTACGTGACTTACCCAAGATCACAAAGAGCAGCCGTGGGATTTGAAGTGGCCACCGCTGGACAGCTAGACTGGTGCTCTAACCACTAGACCACTCCTTCACTCCAAATGAGATGCATTTGCATACAGTGGAGGCAGTCCATGCAAATATATTTAGCCTGGAAACCTTCAAAACTCGACCAGCAGCAGAGTCAGGACACAGCCAGAAGTTAAGCGAGTATGGCCAATACTCATATCTAACCAGGCAAAGTTAGAACTGGTTTTTTACTTCTGTGGTCCGAGTTGCCCAGTTATGTAGGCAAGCATGGCACTGAATATTGCTACTGCCAGGAAGAAATGGATCCACGGAATCTTAGCGGAGATTGGGTGGCAACAATGGTAATTGGGAAGCAAAACCAGGACTGGGTAGACTTCTATGGTCTATGCGTTGATCATCGTGACTCAGTAGATATGGATGGGCTTGAGTGTAACTTTTAAGGAGCTTCGACGTTAGCTTCAGCACTTGTAGTCCAAGAAGAGTGCTGGGCAGACTTCTACGGTCTGTGCCCTGAGAATGGCAAGGAAGGACAAATCAAACTCAGGTATAAAGTATCACATACCATGTAAAATGAGTTTATCTTGTTGGGCAGACTGGATGGACTATGTTACTCTTTGGGGTTCTACATGGAATGTTGCTACTAATTGGGATTCTGGAATCTGGTAACTCTTTAGGATTCCAGAATCTTCAGCACTTGTAGTCCAAGAAGAGTGCTGGGCAGACTTCTACGGTCTGTGCCCTGAGAATGGCAAGGAAGGACAAATCAAACTCAGGTATAAAGTATCACATACCATGTAAAATGAGTTTATCTTGTTGGGCAGACTGGATGGACTATGTTACTCTTTGGGGTTCTACATGGAATGTTGCTACTAATTGGGATTCTGGAATCTGGTAACTCTTTAGGATTCCAGAATCTTCAGCACTTGTAGTCCAAGAAGAGTGCTGGGCAGACTTCTACGGTCTGTGCCCTGAGAATGGCAAGGAAGGACAAATCAAACTCAGGTATAAAGTATCACATACCATGTAAAATGAGTTTATCTTGTTGGGCAGACTGGATGGACTATGTTACTCTTTGGGGTTCTACATGGAATGTTGCTACTAATTGGGATTCTGGAATCTGGTAACTCTTTAGGATTCCAGAATCTTCAGAACTTTTAGTACAAGAACAGTACTGGGCAGACTTCTACGGTCTGTGTCCTGAGAATGGCAAAGACAAAGCAAACTCGGGTATACATATAAAGTATCACATACCATGTAAAATGAGTTTATCTTGTTGGGCAGACTGGATGGACTATGTTACTCTTTGGGGTTCTACATGGAATGTTGCTACTAATTGGGATTCTGGAATCTGGTAACTCTTTAGGATTCCAGAATCTTCAGAACTTTTAGTACAAGAACAGTACTGGGCAGACTTTTACGGTCTGTGTCCTGAGAATGGCAAAGACAAAGCAAAGTCGGGTATAAAGTATCACATACCATGTAAAATGATATGGTGCTTGTTGGTCAGACTGGATGGACCGTTCAGGTCTTTATCTGCCATCATTTACTATGTTACTCTTTGGGGTTCTACATGGAATGTTGCTACTAATTGGGATTCCGGAATCTTGTAACTCTTTAGGATTCCAGAATCTTCAAAACGTTTAGTACAAGAACAGTACTGGGCAGACTTCTACGGTCTGTGTCCTGAGAATGGCAAAGACAAAGCAAACTCGGGTATACATATAAAGTATCACATACCATGTAAAATGAGTTTATCTTGTTGGGCAGACTGGATGGACTATGTTACTCTTTGGGGTTCTACATGGAATGTTGCTACTAATTGGGATTCTGGAATCTGGTAACTCTTTAGGATTCCAGAATCTTCAGAACTTTTAGTACAAGAACAGTACTGGGCAGACTTCTACGGTCTGTGTCCTGAGAATGGCAAAGACAAAGCAAAGTCGGGTATAAAGTATCACATACCATGTAAAATGAGTTTATCTTGTTGAGCAGACTGGATGGACCGTTCAGGTCTTTATCTGCCATCATTTACTATGTTACTCTTTGGGGTTCTACATGGAATGTTGCTACTAATTGGGATTCCGGAATCTTGTAACTCTTTAGGATTCCAGAATCTTCAAAACGTTTAGTACAAGAACAGTACTGGGCAGACTTCTACGGTCTGTGTCCTGAGAATGGCAAAGACAAAGCAAACTCGGGTATAAAGTATCACATACCATGTAAAATGAGTTTATCTTGTTGGGCAGACTGGATGGACCGTTCAGGTCTTTATCTGCCGCCATTTACTATATTACTAGGTTAATATGCCAGCAAAACACCCAGCTCCACCCTGGCTCCGCCCACAGACTTCCCCAGCACTGCCCAGATTATGCCTGGTCACTGTGGATATCCAGTGACTCAGACCGGTAAAGCGCAGCCTGGTGTAATCAGGGAGAAGCTTAAGCCACAATGAACATCTACCCCCAAACCTCTCTGCCTGCCATTGGGTAAAACCAATATTGCATCAACTTGTCCTAGAATAATACAAATGGAATCAACTGAGTCATTTTGACCCTAATTCAGCTGTAGTGAGTTGGGAAATTCAGAGAGAAATCCAGGCACCCAGGATGTTACACAACACATCAGAAGTGCCTAAGGAAGAGAGCGGGAAGCTTTATAAAGGATTGCTCTTAGTGACTTAAGATGGCAGGATGAATATGTTTGCCTGAGTAGCCTTGGGTTACTTCTCGAACCTCCAAATAAAAGCTGTAACAGAAAAGCATCATAACAATACTTGAATCAATAAAAGACTGTCATCCAAAAACAAGAAGCACTGTAAATCAAAGTCAGGGACTTATTGGTGTTCCTGAAATCTAACCGACACTGTCGTTCGGGTAAACACATTGTATAAGCTAAGACAGTGCCTGTTCCCTCAGCGATTTGGAAAGTGCTCTTGTAGCCCACAAATAAAAGAACTGGCAGAGGCAGGGACCACAGTGAGCAGGGAGACTTCTGCAGAGGCTGGGAGTGGGGGAGGGGAGAAAGAAGTGCAAGGGCAACCCAAGGGCGTATTGATGGACATTCATTTCTCATCAAGACAGTTCCAAACAGCATAGCACTTGTAAAATTCTACGCTGTTTATGTGGGGGAATTTTTTTTTTTGTTTATTGATCTGCAAATGTCTTTCTGTTTGTTTTTTTTTAAATTATTTCCAGCACAATTCACAGCAGCGTCCACTGAGCTAAGGTGCCATAAGCCTTCATCAGCAACTGCTTGGAATATTATGCAACAGCAGTTCTTGGCAAGGGGGAGAAGGGGGAGGGTGGCACCTACCAAAACTCCTGCCCCAGAATATTTCAATTTGGGGCCTTTCCAGTCTTTAGGGAAAGGGAAATGGGAGTTGATATACTGCCTTCCTGAGGTTTTTGCAACAACATTCAAAGCAGTTTACATATATACATATACTTATTTTGTACCAGGGGCAATGGAGGGTTAAGTGACTTGCCCAGAGTCACAAGGAGCTGCAGTGGGAATTGAACTCAGTTCCCCAGGATCAAAGTCCACTGCATTTACCACTAGGGTACTCCTCCACTAGCAACATTCCACATAGAATCTCAAATAGTTGCAACATTCCATGTAGAATCTCAAATAGGGAAAGGGAAATGGGACTTGATATACCACCAGCGGTTAAAATAGTATATACAGTTTCTTATTTGTACCTGGGGCAATGGAGGGTTAAGTGACTTGCCCAGAGTCACAAGGAGCTGCAGTGGGAATCGAACCCAGTTCCCCAGAATCAGAGTCTGCTGCATTAACAACTAGGCTACTCTTCCACTAGCAACATTCCATCTAGAAGCCTGCCCTTGCAGATCACCAATGCGGCCGCACAGGCTTCTGTTTCTGTGAGTCTGACGTCCTGCACATACATGCAGGACGTCAGACTTACAGAAACAGAAGCCAGCGCAGCCACATTGCTGATCTGCAAGGGTAGGTTTCTACATGGAATGTTGCTAGTGGAATGGCAACATTCCATGTAGAATCTCAAATAGTAGCAATAGAATCTCAATAGTAGCAACATTCCATCTAGAATCTCCAATAGTAGCAACATTCTATCTAGAATCTCAAATAGTAGCAACATTCCATGTAGAATCTACAAATAGGGAAAGGGAAATGGGAGTTGATATACCACCTTTCTGTGGTATTTTGCAACTACATTCAAAGCGGTTTACATATATTCAGGTACTTATTTTGTACCAGGGGCAATGGAGGGTTAAGTGACTTGCCCACAGTCACAAGGAGCTGCAGTGGGAATCGAATGCAGTTCCCCAGGATCAAAGTCTGCTGCACTAACCATTAAGTTACTCCTCCACTTTAGATGTCTCCACTGTGAGTGCGTACTGCACACTGAAAGGGACTCCCTACTACTCGGGGCTGGCGTTAGGGGATGGCAAACAGAGCAATTGCCCTGGGCCCCCATACAATAAAGGGCCCCAAACCTGCCTCAAAATAAAGAATGCATAGGCTGCTGAAGGCCAGTTTTTGGGCCCCCCTCCCCGGTTTCTGTCCTGGGCCCCTGAATGTCTAACACCAGCCCTGCTACCACTGCTACTCTTCTCTGGCCCTCTTCAAATCCATTTCATTTATTTTAGATTTTGATCACACCTTTCCCAGTAGTAGTTCAAGGTACGCTGGGTATTTCCAGGCTAAAAGCCCACTTTTTTGGACTGGTTTTAACTCCTAAGCCCTATTCACCTGTTCAGTACCCATGTCCGTTTTACTCATTCCCACGATAAATAAGTCCCTAGTCCAGTGGTTCCCAAACCTGGTCCTGGAGGCACCCCAGCCTGTCAGGTTTTTGGGATAGCCACAATGAATATTCATGAGAGATATTTGCATGCACTTGCCCCCATTGCATGCAAATCTCTCTTATGAATATTCATGATGGATATCCCAAACACCTGACTGCCACAATGAATATTCATGAGAGATATTTGCATGCACTGCCTCTATTGCATGCAAATCTCTCTTATGAATATTCATGGTGGATATCCCAAAAACCTGACTGCCACATTGAATATTCATGAGAGATATTTGCATGCACTGTCTCCATTGCATGCAAATGAATATTCATGGTGGATATCCCAAAAACCTGACTGCCACAATGAATATTCATGAGAGATATTTGCATGCACTGCCTCCATTGCATGCAAATCTCTCTTATGAATATTCATGGTGGATATCCCAAAAACCTGACTGGATGGGGTTCCTCCAGGATCTGATAAATGGGTTTGCAGTATTACTATTAAAGATTTATTTAGTTTATGGAGGGTAACATTTGTATCAGTAAAATTCAAAAAGTCTGAAGTTATAAGATGTTAACATATGGGTGTTGAAACTGTTGAATATCGAAGCACTAGATGTGCTACCTTACTTGTTGTACGTTGCATTTTTTTGCCATGTTTCAATGATCAATAAAGATTTCATGCAAATTAAAAAAAAAAAGAAGAAGGAGGAAAGCCTGAATCACGAATGCCCTGCTTAGGGTGTATGAGCTGAGAACAGAAGATGTGCCACGGTGGATGAATCCCAAGGAGCATCAAGCCCGGCATCCTTTCCCCCTGATAGCGGCCAATCCAAATCAGTAGGAAGTACCCAGCAGAGCCCGAAGAATAGATTAATTTCTTGCAGCTCCCTCCCAAGGTTGAGTGGTTAATAATTCTCTCTTCTTGGAATTTCTCCACACCTGTTTTAAACTCATCTGTTGTAGATTCCTTGATCACAACCTCTGGCAACAACTTCTAAAACTCGAAAGAAACACCTCCTGCGGGTACAGGTAAGAAGGGAAGTCCAGAGAGCAAAGTAAGACTCAGGATTACTCTTAAGTTCTCCAAGCTTCTATCTAGCACAGCATATGAAGGGAAGAATACAAGGAGACCACGGGGAATCAGAAGAGCAATATTATCAGTTTTTCTTCTGTAGTGAGGACATAGACTCCACTGTGAACCATTAACTATAGACTGGCGTTTCACCTCAAAGGCTTTGTACACTGCTTCCAAAGAATCCTCCAGCTAGGCTCAGGGGATGGAATCTGGGTCCTTCTACATCTGGTTCTCATCAACACCGCTGGATCACTAGGCTGGTCTTGGCTTTTCTTTTGTTTTGCTTTGGGTTTTTTTTAAAGAAATTTGCAGATTAGAATGTGCAACATTTGTTGAGAAATTCAAAGATTTTTGTACCAACTTGGCATATCACCAGATTTTGAAAATGGAACCCAGCGAAACAGGAGTATTAGGTATGCCGAAGATTCATTTTCACAGATCTCACGGATGGTATAACTGGGAGTCTAGGATTGTAAGAAAAGGCCTGAGCAGTTTCAATTTTAAAATGTCAGCACTGGGGTATTATCAGCAAAAGGAGGGACTTTTTTCCTGTTTTTTTTGTTTGCATAGATGTTTATTTTATTTCTAAAAAATGAAATTAAAATAAACATCAAACAAACTGAAAAAGATATTTTAAAAGAGACATATTTACGGTGACCTCCTCTATCAAGTATGTCATCGGTATACAAGGATGTCTTCAACTTGTGACATCATTCTAATGCAGATATTTCGATCTGACAGTGTTGTATTTCAAAGCAACTCACTGAACATTTCAAATCACAGTTAACAGTGTACAATGAGGGTACACAGATATACAGTGAGATGACAGCAAGAGACAACCCCTGTTAAAAAATATTTGTAAGGTCACTGTTAGGTTTAATGGCTTCGTTTCTATGCAAAGCAAGCTTGACAGGGGAAAAAAATAAATGAATACATTAATGATTCTGTCAAGCTGTGAGGCTCACAGGTTCACCTTGAATCCTTTGCTTAAGACTTCATTGTCTAGCTAAGTCTGAAAACATGAAAAAAAAAAACCCCAAAGAAATTAACAAAAAAAGCAGCCACGATAAAGCAAATCCTAGAGAGTAATTTGCATTATCATTTCTTATCAAGCAGATATATCCCTGTCTTGCTCCTCTGGCATATTCTAAAAGAAACAGATTTCCAGTTATCGTTGAGGAAACCAATTGTGATATTTCACGGCCAAGTAATCACATCCTATCTAACCAGATAAAATATCTCCTTGGAGCTAGAGCCATTAGTCATGACGGTTGTTAACTCCACGCAATGCTCATTTTAATAGTAATCATACAACGCCTTTTCCCTTTTGACTTGTTGCAGAAATATTGTAATACTCAATGCAAACTATCATATTTATGGGTTATTCATGCGCTACGGGAAAATGTTCATTGCTAGCTTCACTGTCAAGCTTTTTAACCAAAAGGGGGAAAGATTCTTCAGCATGTTTTTCCTTTAAAGCATCAGCTTTTATCTACGAGTGTTAACCACAGATCAAACAGAAACAATAATATTGTGTAGCCAATGGACTCTACTGGTCTGCCTTCACACATGATCCTCTCCAAAAGATGGTGTCGAGCACCAAGTTTCATCATAGGCATTACTACTGTATCAAGCATTGAGATACATCAGAGGGAAGATACAATGGAACATCCTACGTCAAACACCAAAGGATAGAGTATGGCTTAACCCTTCTAAAATCCATCATTGTTATCTGCTTAGCTCGTCCATACAATCTCTTGCCCATTACAATGTCCGACTGCTAGTATGATTGAACGATGATCAAACAGCCGAGCCGTACCAGTTCAACACATCTGAGTGACTTGCTCTGTTAGAGTTGGTGACACGGTGGGCTAGACCTGGTGATTGACTCCCATGATTTCTGTCTCTACAAATGCCTGACAACAATTTTCCAATTTTGCGCTAGCATCTCAAAGAAAACGCCCTGGCCAAGAAGCCAGCAGTGTCCTGCAGGGAGTTGTGACTCTCTTTAAAAGAGATTTACTACCTACTTATTAAACAAGTTTTCTTCGTTTAAAGAACAACCTTTCAAAATGCATATGGGGGTTGGGGACCCCTACCAGCCAAACCAGGGGAACAGAGCCAATTTGCATCCTTAAAAAATAAAATCTGCAATTGACAGGTCTGTTGAAGTCCACCTTGGGAATTATTCTCGAACAGCCAAAGTGGATTTTTTTGGTCCATCACTCTCCCCACCCTCTGATCTGCCATAAAAGCAAAACTCCAGATTTTCCCTATGAATCCAGTCTGACGACCCAAAATTGAAATCTACTCTGTCTGAAATTGAGCTCAAACTGTTTACTGGGCTCCAGGACTAAAGGGATACGTTTAGGAAAAAAAAAAAAGGAATATTACAAATCCAGAAGCTGACAAAGGGGGAGAAAGAGAGTAAAAAAACAAACAGAAGAAATGTTAATGAAGAAAAGAAAGACGATTGGGCTATGTAGATTGTCTTGAAACACATTGTAAGACCTTTTCCACTTCGTTATATAACAGCTTGCCTACAATACGGGCACCAATTTGCACTCTCAGGTTACAGAACACTAGCATTTACACATGCGAATATTACAGAGTCACATGAAAGTGCTAGTTGGGCGTTAAGAGCCGGATTCTATATAAGGTGCCTAAAAAATCCACGCAGCAAACATTTCCGCCTAAGCGTATTCTATAAGCGTGCCTAGATTTAAGTGCAGTTTATAGAACACGCTTAGTTGGTATCCCAGGGCCTAAAACTATGTGCCTCCATTTACACCAGTGAAAACATGGGGTAAATTCAGGGCCAGCAAGAGACTGAACTGGGCCCGGGGCAGGGCCGCTGCCGCCCCCGCCCGATTACTGCCGCTGCTGCCCCCTGATCGCTGCCGCTCCCCCCCCCCCGATCGCTGCCGCTGCCTAAATACCGTGGCTGGTGGGGATTCCAAGGCCCCACCAGCAGAAGACATCTTCCTCCAGCGCTGACTGCCTGCCCTGAGGCTGCTTTTCCTCTCAGGGCATGCTCGGTTTCAAAACTGAGCATGCTCACCTGAGAGGAAAAGCAGCCGCTCAGCAATGGACAGAAGAGCAGCGCTTGAGGAAGCTCAAAACTAGGGGGTCCTTTTACAAAGGCGCGCTGAAAAGTGTAGGTGCGGGTTTCGGGCACACGCAGAATCATTTTTCAAAAATGAACGTGCGGCAAAATCAAAATTGCTACGCGTCCAGTTTGGGTCTCTGACCTTACCGCCAGCCATAGACCTAGCAGTAAAGAGTTTGAGCGATAAGGACCTACATGCATCAGATGCCATTTGGCGTGCGTCCGAAAATAAAAAAATATTTTTCAGACACGTATAGCGGACGCGCGCCAAAAATGAAATTACTGCAAGAGCCACGTGGTTGTCGGGTGGTAAGTCCATTTTGGCACGCATTGGGCGCACATAGGCACCTACGCGGCTTAGTAAAAGGGGCCCTGGGACTGGCCAAAAAATTTCTCTCCGGCAGCCGGGTAACTTGACAGCTCTAATGCTTCCCGTCCACAAGATGTCAAGCGTAGCCAGGTTGCGACGCCAGAGTGTGTACTACGTAGGCATGGCGCACACTGTGGACATAGGTGCTGGCACTGTCAGAAGTCATTTTGGGGGAGCAGTCGCTCCCCTGCCGCCCCACCTAGCTATGCCTCTGGTCTCACATTGTAAACTTTTCATAACTGAAGAGCAGCGTTGCCTGACAGCCAATTTTGGGTGGGCACAGAATTCATGCTTCCTGGCTCCACTTTCTGCCCCTTACTGCCTGCCCACCAACCCAAAATATTAAATACCTGAGCTGGCAGAGATCCCCAAACCCTGTCAGTTGAAGATCTCCTCCTTCTTGGGCAGCCAGCGCTGTTCAAAATGGCAGCTGGCAGCACTTGCCTTGAGCTGGCAGCTCCACCAACAGGCCGTGCATGCTCAGTACTTGTGCATGTGCGGAAACTGAGTATGTACAGAGGGGCTGGTGTTGACGTCAGCTGGAGGCAAGTGCTGCTGGCTGCCCGAAAAGGAAGAAATCTTCAGCTAGTGGGGTTTGGGGATCTCTGCCAGCCACAGCCATAGGCGCTGACTCCGTGGGTGCTGTGGGTGCTCAAGCACCCCCAATATTCCACCCACCGGAAGTAGTTTGTTCCCTCCCTCTGTCCCAGTTCCAGGGTCATCGTCCCTCCCTTCCTCCTTCCTTCCCTCCCTCCTTTCGAGTTCCAGGCCCCCTCCCTCCCTCTGTCCAAATTTTAAAAGTGAGGGAGGGGACCCTGGAACTGGGAGGGGGGGAGGGAGGGAGGGAGAGGGGACCCTGTAGAACTGGGAGGGGACCCTGGAACTCAGAGAGAGGGGACCCTGGAACTGGGAGGGAGGGGGGACCCTGAAACTCGGAGGGAGGGGAGGGAAAGGAGAGAGGGGGAGGGAGGGGGGCCTGGAACTCGAAGGAAGGGAGGGAGGCCTGGAACTCAAAGGGAGGGGGCCTGGAACTCGGAGGGAGGTGGAGGTGGGATGAGGGCGAGGGCGAGAGGGAGGGGGGAATGCACCACCTGTAAAAAAAAAAAAAATGTCGGCACCCCCAATCATTTTGAAAAGTTGGCTCCTATGGCCACAGCAAGAGTACCACCAGCCCTCCCAGGCTCACCCATGGCTACCCCACTATAACTGAATCCAACTTTCCCAGATTTACTCCTTAGGAGCAAATGGAGCTAAACTTGTCTGCACTCTCTCTCTCTCTCTCTCTCTCTCTCTCTCTCTCTCTCTCTTTTCCTATGGATTTCTTTTCCCCTTTGAGAAGCTGCAGGAATTAGAAAAAACTGCAGGCAAAAGACACAGCATTTCATAACTGTGCTCGGCTTTTGCAGTAACCTTCGGCCCCTTCCCCCACCACACATAATTTTCCCATCCTAGCACTCGGTTAGTGCCAGCCACAACTTTGCACTAATTAAATCTTGTACTGTATAGAAAAATAAAAGTAAAGCTGGGTTTTTTTTTTGTCTGTATCCAAGACTGAATACATTATTTCTGTGCTGTTTATATATGCAGCTGGAATTTATTCCAAAGTAACACCACATGACGAATGCAGGATAGAAGGGATTTTTATAACTAAGTGAAGCAACTGATCAATGTTCCTTCTCGTTGTGAATTCATTAGGAGGAGACTGAGCACATGTAGCTTGAGGGACCTTAGACTCTTGACTATTATTCTTATTAGTGCTAATTTATTTTCCGCTTTTCCCTGGGAAGCTCAAGGCATGGTATGACAGTGAATGCATAATATCAAAATCATAGCATAGAATTAACAGCAACAAATTGTATAAAAATCAGCAGTGAATTAAAGAACAATGTTCCCTCCGTCTTTCAGATCCCTGAGACATATACAGTTGGGCATCTTATTCCTAGGTCAGCCACCAGCCTAATCCAGTCCTGGGTTTATCCCCACTGCCTGCATGGGTTGTCCTTAGAATTCCATGAGGAAATCAGAACAACACCTTGCATGCCCGTTAGTTTCCATCAGGACTGAATCAGTCCTTTCAGTTGACTTGAGACGACAACACTACCGAGCATTGGAGAAACCCAGTCACCACATCAGCCAGAGAGATTTCTTTTTCATATCATGATGGTTCACTGTTTACTAAAGCCAAGTGAGGAAAGCATGCAAAGCATGGCTCGTGGAATTCTTTCCAACTCCTCTGCATGAGTGTGTGTGTATGTAGGTACATGAGTGCATGTGTGTGTCTTGTGCCTGTGCATGTATCTCTACAGTGTCCCAGCTCACCTCTTTCCTTTCTGTGAATAGAGAAGCTTTCTAGTGCTCCTCCAAACTGTTTTTCCATTGGCTGGATCCTACACTCAGTCTCTGTAACTAGAGCAGCCTAGTTACCTTCTGCTCAGTGTGCTGCTGCGGCTCGGAAAGCGAATAGAATGTTGGGTATTATTAGGAAAGGTATGGAAAACAGGTGTGAGGATGTTATAATGCCGTTATATCGCTCCATGGTGCGACCGCACCTTGAGTATTGTGTTCAATTCTGGTTGCCGCATCTCAAGAAAGATATACTGGAATTGGAAAAGGTGCAGCGAAGGGCGACTAAAATGATAACGGGGAAAGGACGACTTCCCTATGAAGAAAGACTAAGGAGGCTAGGGCTTTTCAGCTTGGAGAAGAGACGGCTGAGGGGAGACATGATAGAGGTATATAAAATAATGAGTGGAGTGGAACAGGTGGATGTGAAGCGTCTGTTCACGCTTTCCAAAAATACTAGGACTAGGGGGCATGCGATAAAACTACAGTGTAGTAAATTTAAAACAAACCGGAGAAAGTTTTTCTTCACCCAATGCATAATTAAACTCTGGAATTCGTTGCCTGAGAACGTTAGCTTGGCAGAGTTTAAAAAGGGGTTAGATGGTTTCCTAAAGGACAAGTCCATAAACCGCTACTAAATGGACTTGGGAAAAATCCACAGTTCCAGGAATAACATGTATAGAATGTTTGTACGTTTGGGAAGCTTGCCAGGTGCCCTTGGCCTGGATTGGCCGCTGTTGTGGACAGGATGCTGGGCTCGATGGACCCTTGGTCTTTTCCCAGTGTGGCATTACTTATGTACTTATTGAGCATTACCCCAGAGGCAGCTACAAAATGGGTAAGTGGTGTCGATGGTCAAAAATATATTCCAACTCAAACAGCACACAGACAAGTAAAGAATCCCATGCTAGAATCACATTTGTTTATTTATCAACTTTTTTAAATATACCTTCTTCTTGGCTGTGGCTGTCAAGCAACAAAGAATCAGCTAACATGGACTTGCATGCCTATAATGTTTGGTTATTGATAAAGGGTTAATAGTGTTACCTACCGATACCAAGTGGGGAGTGTTTGCCCCCACTACATGGGGCAGTTTGTGCTGTCTGCTTGTGACAGATTATATGTCTATATATTATTAAGCTACGTATAAGAATCAGATCACTGAATTTCTGCAGTCCTCTGTGTTTAGACCTTATAAACACCTGTGTTTTGCTCTCAATGTTTTCTTGAGCTTTGTAGTGCCTGCTTGCCTCAATGCATGCTGGGAGGAGCGGAATTTCCCCCTCCCTCTGATTGTTCTCCTTAGGAGAAAGAGAGATGGAACCTGTGCCTAGGTTATAGATCCAGCGTATTGAGAGACCTTAATCTCTCTATGCTGAGACAATAAACTACTGCTTGTTTTTTTTCCTCCCAGGGTAGGAATTGATAGTGAATTTTTCCTTGTGCAGCTGTGCAATTACCTGTGCTGTGCTGCGGTACTGTTAGTGCTGTGTTTCAGTATTTCAGGCACCACTCACTGACAGTTCTTCCTTCTGCAGAGGGGCTGATCACAGACTCAGACTCAATCTATATGTACCGAATCCTAATCCATCTCAGCGCAACTGTAAGTAATTGAGTTGTTTATCTTGTCATCAATTGTATTAAATAAAGAATGGAATCAAGGATGAGAATCAGTTCTTAGTAACAGGCAGCTCCAGGCTTAAGCCTTTGGATCTACAGGGCCAAAGTTAACGCCGTGCAGAGACCAGAAAAATTAGCATCGTATCTATGCTATTTGAATGTTCTATTGCATTGCTTTTTAGGTGTTTCATTGGTATTATGCTGATGTGATCATATCTATGTTATATGAATGTTCTTCCATGCTGTCTATTATGGTATAGTTTGTATTGTACCGACATCTTAATTCCAAGTTTACCTCATTTATTATATTTATGTTTATATGTGGCCATTTTAATCTTGTTAATTTTTATGTTAAACTGGGCCTTCTGTATACCACCTTAGGTGAATCTGTTCCTATCACACAAAGTACACATTATTCACAAAGAGTGTGTGCCCTTTTTCACAAAGAGTACGCACTATTCACAAAGAATGTGCACTTTCACACAGAGGATGCACTATTTACAAAGAGTGTGCACTTTCACAAAGAATCCGCACTTTCACACAGAGTATGCACTATTCACGAAGATTGTGCACTTTCACACAGAGTATGCACTATTCACGAAGAATGTGCACTTTCACACAGAGTATGCACTATTCACGAAGAATGTGCACTTTCACACAGAGTATACACTATTCACGAAGAATGTGCACTTTCACACAGAGGATGCACTATTTACAAAGAGTGTGTATTTTCACACAGAGGAAGCACTATTCACAAAGAGTGTGCACTTTCACACAGAGTATGCTCTATTCACGAAATGTGCACTTTCACACAGAGTATGCAGTAAGTGTGCCCTCTTCTGGAAAGAGTGTGCACCATCAATGATATTGCTCCCATAAATTGAAAAAAATGAACACAATGAAAGTTCCCATAAACAATGCATTAAATAATACGAAATGAGTATTTTGGGCTCTACATTCGTAGTATGATAGTTGTAAAAAGAGTCAAATAACTTCATTAGAGAAGCAGATCTTGGTCTCCTCTGAACAGCATCATTCACTTCAGACTTCACCATCATTCACACCCTTTTCAGGTACCAGATAGCTGGGAAAAGAAATCTTCTTACTCCCTCTTATAGTCGCAGCTCAAGATGAGTTACATTCATTTACGCTAGGTATTTTACCCTTGTAAACTTAGGTCTTCTATTTGCACCATCCCACAAATAGATTTATTTTATTTTTGTTACATTTGTACCCTGTGCTTTCCCACTCATGGCAGGCTCAATGCAGCAGGCAATGGAGAGTTAAGTGACTTGCCCAGAGTCACAAGGAGCTGCCTGTGCCTGAAGTGGGAATTGAACTCAGTTCCTCAGGACCAAGGTCCACCACCCTAACCACTAGGCCACTCCTCCACTGTTGCTACTATTTGAGATTCTACATGGAATGTTGCTATTCCACTAGCAACATTCCATGTAGAAGTCGGCCCTTGCAGATCACCAATGTGGCCGCGCAGGCTTCTACATGGAATGTTGCTAGTGGAATAGCAACATTCCATGTAGAATCTCCAACAGTAGCAACATTCCATGTAGAATCTCCAATAGTATCTATTTTATTTTTGTTACATTTGTACCCTGCACTTTCCCACTCATGGCAGGCTCAATGCAGCTTACATGGGGCAATGGAGGGTTAAGTGACTTGCCCAGAGTCACAAGGAGCTGCCTGTGCCTGAAGTGGGAATCAAACTCAGTTCCTCAGTTCCCCAGGACCAAAGTCCACCACCCTAACCACTAGGCCACTCCTCTACTAGATAACGGGTTAACCGGCCAGAAATGGTCCCTGGCCGATTGAATAGTCTGTTTGGCGCTAGCCAGCTCCAGAAACCCGGAAGTTCAATGTCGGTTCCTGGGCATGGCTTGGCATTGAGTTTCTGGGTTTAACACCAATGGCCGCTCTTTGATCCAGAGCAGTGTCTGTTGACAAGCATAACTTTTTTTGAAGGGGTATGTTGATCACCCCTGATTTTTAGTTTTACCCCTGACGCAGCCTGAGGGCGAAACGTGGCCACGTCGGGTACTGCTTTTATCTTGGTTTGAATAAATTATCTCTTTGTTTTTATATATGTGTATCGGTCTACTTTTTATAATAGACTTAAATATCACCACTATATAGATCGCAGGTGCCAGCTCTATGGGTGCAGTGGGTGCTAAACATCCCCAGAATTGAGCAGGTGCCTTCACTTTGTCCATGGAAGAAGTCATTTGAGTTGTGGTTAGATCCTCAGTCAATTGGAAAAGGTGGTTGGTGCCTATAATGAATTTTTAGCCCTGCTCCAAGAATGTCTCTGGTATTTTGGTGATTCATTGACTTGTCCATTCAAAATTTATCTATTAGCTGGCACCGAATTAAAAAAAAAAAAAAAGCAGCATTTATGCACTTAGCCTCAGGCTGTGACCGCTTAAGTGCTTTTCAGTATTGACCTATTTTATTCTAATAGCCCGAAGCACAGTGTGGTGTGCAATACAAGTAAACGGATCATCTGGATCCAGGGAAGAAGCCAGTTCCCCACTGCCTCCTTTATTATCATGAAACCCAGTGCTACAGATGCTAAAATCATTTTATTTCTCCCTTTGGCCTGGTAGTGTCCCCCGCTCCTTGTGAGCATCCAGTTAGGTCAGAACCAGTTTCTACAGGACTAGAGCCATGAGTCTTTTTAATGAGTTTTAAATTTCTTTAGGTTGAGATGTACTACTAGTCATAGGAGCCAACTTTTCAAAATTATTGGGGGTGCTAAGCCCAATGGAAATAACCCCTCCCTGGACACATACAAGGAATTTTCTCAATATTGGGGGTGCTCAAGCACCCACAGAGTCGGCTCCAATGCTACTAGTATTTCCTCACTTGGATTTCAGGGCTCTGTTCTTTCCTGGTTTTCTTCTTATCTCTCCCATCATACTTTTAGTGTATACTCTGGTGGATCCTCCTCCACTTCTATCAGTTGGTGTACCTCAGGGATCTGTCCTGGGACCTCTTCTCTTCTCCATCTATACTTCTTCTGTTGGTTCTCTGATCTCATCCCATGGTTTTCATTACCACCTTTACGCTGATGACTCCCAGATCTACCTCTCCACACCAGAAATCTCAGCAGGAATCCAGGCCAAAGTATCAGCCTGCCTGTCTGGCATTGCCGCCTGGATGTCTCAGCGCCATCTGAAACTAAACATGACCAAGACTGAGCTTCTCATCTTTCCCCCTAAACCAACCTCTCCTCCTCCCCCATTCTCTATTTCTGTGGATGACACTCTCATCCTCCCTGTCTCATCAGCTTGTAACCTTGGGATCATCTTTGACTCCTCTCTCTCCTTCTCTGAACATATTCAGCAGACTGCTAAAACCTGTCGTTTCTTTCTCTATAATATCACCAAAATTCGCCCTTTCCTTTCTGAGCACACTACCAGAACCCTCATCCACACTCTTATCACCTCTCGCTTAGACTATTGCAACTTGCTTCTCACAGGTCTCCCACTTAACCATCTCTCTCCTCTTCAATCTGTTCAAAATTCTGCCGCATGACTTATATTCCGCCAGTGTCGCTCCCTCTCCTCAAGTCACTTCACTGGCTTCCTATCTGTTTCCGCATACAATTCAAACTCCTCTTATTGACCTATTCACTCTGCAGCTCCTCAGTACCTCTCCACTCTCATCTCTCCCTACATTCCTCCCCGGGAACTCCGTTCACTGGGTAAATCTCTCTTACCTGCACCCTTCTCCTCCACTGCTAACTCCAGACTCTGTTCCTTTTATCTTGCTGCACCATATGCCTGGAATAAACTTCCTGAGCCAGTCTGTCAAGCTCCATCTCTGGCCGTCTTCAAATCTAGGCTAAAAGCCCACCCTTTTGATGCTGCTTTTAACTCCTAACCTTTACTCACTAGTTCAGTACCCTTATTTTATCATCCCTACCTTAGTAATCCCATTTTCCTCTTATTTGTCCTGTTTGCTGGCCTGATTAGATTGTGGAGCAGGGACTGCCTCTTCATGTTCAAGTGTACAGCGCTGCGTACATCTAGTAACACTATAGAAATGATAAGTAGTAGTATTATTTGATACTTACCTTATTGTGAACCGCTTTGAACCAATTTTTTTTGGTGTTAGCGGTATATACAGTAAATTGTAACTGTAACATTTACCATTTTTAACTGCTTCTCTCTCCCCCACCATCCACCTGCTCTTGGCCAGAAGTCATGGTTCTCTTTAGAACCTAATTTCTGTTCATCTTGGTTTTGACCATCAGGAAACGCTATTTCATGATGGGATTCCCCCTTGGTAGCCCAGAAGAATCATAATCCAATATATCATTGAGTTATGGCAAGTGGCTTGCAATTCCCAGGGATGATGTCACAATTGGAACTCATGGCTTCAGGTCACAATGGTTCTGGAACTCACCGGAGTGATGTCACAGTAGCTTGTGATTCATATTATGTCAGTGAATTATAATAGAGGATACATGAGGTCAGACTCAAAGGATCCAAAGTGTTGTTGGGGAAGGAAGAGGCACAGATAGCACATGTCACTGTCAGGACTGAAAGCTGAGGGCTGCATCTGAAAATAAAACAAAGAAATCCTCCAAGAAGTGAAATCGTGCAAGCCAGAGTGTGTTTGGAAAACCTTGAGGAAGGGGCATTTCCCTGCATTTTATGAAATGATCAGACGTCCTTCAGCACTTTGCACATTTATTTATTTATTTATTTGTTGTATTTGTATCCCACATTTTCCCACCAATTTGCAGGCTCAATGTGGCTTACATTATGCCGTAATGGCGATCGCCATTTCCGGGTGCAGTATTACAAATGGTATTGCATTAAGGTGCATACATACATGGTAAAGAAGAATACATTATGGGAGGTGGTGGAAATGAAAACTGTAACGGAATTCAAACATGCGTGGGATAAACATAAAGGAATCCTGTGCAGAAGGAATGGATCCTAAGTAGCTTAGCCGAGATTGGGTGGCAAAGCCGGTGGCGGGAGGCGGGGATGGTGGTTGGGAGGTGGGGATGGTGCTGGGCAGACTTATACAGTCTGTGCCAGAACCGGTGGTGGGAGGCGGGGCTGGTGGTTGGGAGGCGGGGATAGTGCTGGGCAGACTTACACGGTCTGTGCCCTGAAGAGCACAGGTACAAATCAAGGTAAGGTATACACAAAAAGTAGCACATATGAGTTTATCTTGTTGGGCAGACTGGATGGACCGTGCAGGTCTTTTTCTGCCATCATCTACTATGTTACTATGTTTTGCATAGAGGTTCCTGAGTGATAGATTGAATTGTAACATAAGTTAGGTCATCGACTATAGAGAGATCATTTTCGACATAAGAAATAAAGTGGTAGTGCGTATTCACTAGAAGCAATGAGGTTATTTCTAGTTTTATCTTAATTTTATTTTCCTGTAAAATGTTTTCCACATTCTGAAGCAAGAAGTCAAACCTTGAGTGCAAGTCCGACCCCTTCGGCATTGAATGAGCAGACTGAACTATAAGCAGCTTTGATCCTTGCTTGGAAATGAAGGGGCGCTTTTTAGAATATCTTGTAGATATTTTGTAAACATGGGCCTGCAAGTGAATTTCCCCTGTGGAGTTTCCTAGCGGCTCATGGCACAGCAAGTACATCTACTTGCCGACTGTCCACATCATCAATCACCCATGGGGGGGGGGGGGGGCGGTTAAAATGAAAGCCCAGTGGGGGGTCACGTGATGGCAGGGACCTGAACGGACGTCTCGAGGCTGCTCTCCTCTCCCAAGCTTGACAAAACAGCTATTTACAGCGGCACTAACGAACTTAGACCCGCGGTAACTGAAGAATAATAAAGCGCAGTACTCACTGACCCGACGTGGAGAAGGAGGAGATCCTTTGGGTGTGGACGCACCGGCATGCCGCCGAAGACTCCGCGGACACACAAAAAAAGCGGAGCGAACGCTATGAACAAGATGGCGTCCGGGAAAGAGCAGGCTGCAGACACCAACAGTCAAACCCCGCCAGTGATCGCGCTGCAGGAGGCGGCGATCAAAGAGATTATGAAGCACATGGCAGCGGTATTAGATGACAAGCTTTCTACCCTACATGCCTTTATGGACGAACTCAAAGAAAACATGGCAGTGCAGGGGAACCGCATACAACAGGCAGAGGAACGGATTTCTCAGCAGGAGGACCTCGCGAATGGAATGTCCACTCAGCTAATTGCGTTGGACAAAAGGTGCAAAGTGCTGGAAGACAGAGTTGAAGATCAAGAAAATAGGAGCAGACGCAATAACATCAGGTTGGTGGGGGTCCCAGAAATTGTAAAAGAAAAAGATTTATGGGACTTGGTTGAAACGTGGCTACCTAAAGAACTGGGCCTCGTGATGGAGGGACAGCGTCTAAAGGCAGAAAGAGTGCACCGCGTGGGAGTGCTGAAAGAACAACATAGCAGGCCTCGCCCGGTAATTGCACGCATTTTCAACTATGCGGACAAGGCCCAGCTGATGGAGAAATATCGCCAGCGCAGGAGTTTGGTCTATAATGGAACCAGTTTACTGATGTTTCAAGATTTTTCCCCTAGAGTGTCGGAGCTCCGCCGGCGTCTGTCTCCTTATTGCTCTCAGCTCTTTAATAAGGGAATTAAGTTTTCACTGCAATACCCAGCCCGGGTAAGAGTGCTACATGAGGGTCGCGTTCTATTCATGGAAAAACCTGAGGAGCTCCAATCATTCATGGAGCAATTGAAATGAGGGGCAACCTAAGAAAGCAGTACCACAGAGGACAACTAATGGGGGATGCAGATCTGGATCACTTGTGAGTTTATTCACGGACTTTGATCGTTTGGCCAGAAGGGGGTACTCTCCAGAAGGGAGCTCTGATTTTTTGCCGACTTACTACAGCAGTGGAGCGTTGGTGAGAGGAACGCTTATTTTTGGCGCCAGAATCAAGTAGGGCTAGTGGATTTTACTGGGAGACTCAAGAACAAGCCCCAGAGATATGTTCATTTGAAAGGATCAAGGCAGTTTGGCCAACAGATGTTCGGATGCTGTGTACAGCCTCTCCTCTTGCTGCTCAGACATGTTATTTAATTTTTCTTCAGTGGCAGGTGTGCGGGACTCCCTCGCACCTGCTCACTGCACTAGTTAAAGGGGCAGCGAACAATCAATATGTACAGGCCTGTATAAAAACGCATGAGGGAGGGGAGGGGGTGTATATGAAGACTGTGGTAGATGTTTTTGCAAAGGGGAGACGATTCAAGTTGTTATAGTTAGCCTGTTGTATGTTAATCTTAGAAGTTGGTGCCTTACAAGGGGTGCATGGGGGAGGGGAGCAGCTTTCTTGAACAGGGTTGCAACACTGGTTGTTCTAGGGGGGAGGAGGGGGGATAGCGGGGAGAGAGTTGCACGGAAAGGGAATGAAGAGGAACTTAGGAGGTGCGTTGTTTGGGATTTGAATGTGGGAAATGAGCAGCTTGATGAGAGTGATTGTGGGGAAACAATGCTGTGGGATAGGGCTGGAGGAGGGGATGGGAAGGGAAGGGAAGATGGGAAGGAAGGGGATGGGAGGGAGGCTCCTGGAGAAATGGGGATCCAACCGAAAACAAAATCCTGGATTTGGCAAGTTGTACTAAAGGGAAATAGAAGGGGGGTGGTGAGCTGGGACATCACCCCAAGATACTGTAAGGGCTGCTTGAACCCTAAAGTGATGTTGACCAATGAGTAAATTAAGATTTGGATCTCTTAATGTTGATGGGATTCATTCACCTGTCAAACGTTCCAAGATCCTGTCTTACTGCGCTAGGATGCACATCGATGTTTTATTCCTGCAGGAGACTCATCTCTCTCAGATTGAACACCAAAGCTGAAACGGGGATGGGTAGGGGAGGTGGTCTCGTCTTCATATAATAGCAGACAGAGAGGAGTGGTTATATTATTTCATAAAAAACTCCATGTAAGCATGCATAAGTTAGTCCAAGACCCAGAGGGCCGATTTATTTTGTGGCTGGGGGAGGTAGCGGGACAGAGGGTCGCCCTTTGCTCTGTGTATGCACCCAATGTGTATTCCCACTCCTTTTTCTCCAACCTGTTAGCGCAGTTGGTCTCGATCGCTGGATATCAGTTGATATTAGGCGGAGATTTTAATATCACGGCGGACCCCTCGATTGACTGCAAGCCAGCAAAAACTAGAACATCTGCTTGGGAAGGCAAGGGGGTGCAATTTTTGATGCGTGAATTAGGGCTGTTAGATATTTGGAGGGTATTACACCCGGAATCTTATGAATACACTTTTTTCTCGCAGGTCCACGGAGTCTATTCCAGACTGGATTACTTGCTTTTGGACCCATCTTTTTTAGCGAGAGTAGGAGAAGCAGATATTGTAGATGGAGCTGTCTCAGATCACTGTCTGGTATGGGTGGAGATACATTGGCGGCAGGGGGAGGAGGTGCGACAGTGGCGTATGAACCCAACCCTTTATTTAGATCCTGACTTTAGAGCGTTCCTGTTGCAAAAATGGGACAACTACCTAAAAGAGAACGATCCTGAGTCGGTGGGCCCCATAACATATTGGGAAGCCGGGAAAGCAGTGATGCGGGGTCATATCCTAGCCTACACAGTGAAAATAAATAGAGAGAGGAATAGGCAACTGATTACATTAACTAATCAATTGCAGCAGCTGAGGGGGCAGCATATTCGCACTAGGGAGGAGGGAGTAAGGCGGGAGTATTGGGCGGTAAGGAGGCAGATAAATGATATTTTAAATGCCAGGGCAGCCCACGACATTAATATGTACAAATACAATCTTTTCCGCTGGGGAAATAAGGCAGGGAAGTTGTTGGCCACATTGGTGCGACAGCGAGGGGCAAAGAAGATTATCAGCAAGATCAGATCGGCCGACCGGAGAATGGTGACGTCGATAGAGGACATACAGGAGGAATTTGTAAAATTTTATAAAGCATTATACAGCAAAGGAGAGATAGATAGAGAGCAGAGGGAGTCCTTTTTCCGTGATCTTGCCCTCCCTCAGTTGACGCAGGCACAGCGGGATGTACTAAATGCCCCGGTGATCGGAACGGAGGTTTGCCAGGCAATTAAGAGATTGAAATTGGCAAAGGCCCCTGGACCTGATGGGCTAGGCCCAGAGTGGTATAAAATTCTGGGAGAAAAGTTGTGCCCTCCGTTTCAGGAGCTGTGCCATCATTTGTGCACTGCGGGAGGGGGTGACGGTGGAGGGCTGACTCATGCACACATCGTGGTGCTCCCAAAGCCGGGGAGAGACATGGAATTGTTGGGATCGTATCGCCCGATTTCACTCTTGAACCAGGATATAAAGCTTTTTGCAAATATCATGGCACATAGGCTGGGAGCAGTCTTACCAGCATTAATACATACGGATCAAGCAGGCTTTGTGCCGGGGCGATACGCGTCATCCAACGTTCTTAGAGCCTTGTCGGTATTGCAGAAATGGGGGACTGTGCCGGGAGATGCCATTATCACCAGTTTAGACGCGGAGAAAGCCTTTGACAAGATCCTGTGGGATTACTTGTTCTGGGTGCTTCCCCAATTTGGCATCATGGGAGAGTTTCTAGGGGGCATACGAGCACTGTATAGTAACCCTACTGCCCAGATCTTAATTAACGGCACGCTGTCCCAGTCCTTCTCTCTAGAAAGGGGCACACGGCAGGGGTGCCCATTGTCGCCAATGCTGTTTGTGCTATCGCTTGAACCCTTTGCCATTAAAATTCGACAGTCCAGGGAGATTACAGGAATCAAGATGGGTGTTCAAGAATTTAAAATAAATATGTTTGCGGACGACATGCTCATATACTTGGATAATGCCACCAAGAATGTACCTAGATTAATAACGTTGCTTTTGCAGTTTGGATCCTTCTCCGGGCTGCGTATAAACTTCGACAAGTCGGAGGCCCTGCCGGTGTCGTCGCCCTGTAAGTGCCAGCAGGTGCATTCTTTTCCCCTTGCGTGGTCCACGGGCACTCTAAAATATCTAGGAGTGTACCTACACAGAGACTTGAGAGTAATATACCGCAAAAATGTCCAGGACAAATTGGATAGTATACGGAAGTTGTGTCATCAGTGGCGCGACCTCCCTCTCTCTTTGCTAGGAAGGGCAGCACTGGTTAAAATGGTCATGTTGCCAAAGATATTATATCCTATACAGATGTTACCTTTATGGATTACGAGGAAGGATGAATCCTACTACAAAGGGTTCATTGGAACTTTTCTATGGGCAGGGAGACGGGCGCGGATAGGTCTTGCCAAACTGACACTGGATAGGGCAAAGGGAGGGATAAATTTGCCAGACTTGCGCTTATACAACGTGGCGGCTATGCTGCGCTGGATCCACGAATTGCATTCGGGGAACTCCAAATTTGCGCCGCAGGCTATATGGCAGGACGAGCAGCTTCAGCAGTCGGCATTCAACTTTTTGCAAGGGGGGAGGAGCAGGAAAGGGAGTATCGGGTTTTTGCTCCACCCATTGAGTCGGGCCTGGGCTTGGTGGAGAAGGGTATTGGGGGGAGCGGTGGGTGCGTCACCCTTCCTTGCAGCAATTGGAAACCCTCAATTCCCAGCAGGACAAGGAGGGTCGCGGTTCAAAATCTGGGCCAGCAATGGATGCCGATATGTGGGAGATTTTACAGCACTGGGGGGCGGGCCTTTCCCTACATTCGAGCAGGCAAAAGTTCAATGGAATCTGTCCCAAGCAGATGTTCTGCCCTTTTTACAATGGAGGCATTACTGTGCGTCCCTGACTGCGGTACGGTCCCAGGGGCCGACTTTCTCCCGGCTAGACAAGTTATTTTGTCAAATGCCGGAAACGGCTAACAAACTAGCAGTGTGGTATGCGGTGGGGAGGGAACAGAAGGAAGCGCCCTTTTTTGCTGGCTTAGCACGATGGTGGAGCGAACAATTGGGGGAGGAAATTACTACGGGAATGCTATCCAAATGCTTCCAGGGGGCGTTTAGAATGACCTCCAGTGCAAACCTACAAGAAATGCAGTTTAGACTGCTCCATGGTGTTTTTATAACGAGGGAGAAAGGTAAACGGATGGGATTATGGGAAGATGACACATGTGTGCGATGCAAACACAAAGTAGGGTCCCTTGTGCACACCTTCTTGGAGTGCTCGAAGTTGGGCACCTTCTGGACGGGGGTACTGGAGACATTGGGGCGTCTGTTGACAACGCGGGTGGAGTGGTATTACAGGGTGGTACTGCTGGGGGATGACGACACTTTGAGAGGGCAGGGATTATCTCCATCACAAATGCGCTTTGCCTGTGTAGCGTTAATGCTGGCCAGGAAATCAATACTGGCAAACTGGGTCGGTGAAGTACCCCCAACTGTACAGCAGTGGAGGGGTAGGATGACACAGATGGCGCACTGGGAAGAGGAGCGCACTAAATCTTCCGGCCAGAGGGGTCAAGCATATAGAGATATGTGGCGACTTTACGTGGCTATGAATCCAGGTTCACAAAGTTCTCCGGGAGAGGGCGGGGGGTTGGAGGGGGGAGGGGAGTAGCGGGGAAGGGGGGCTAATGGGGGGGGAGGGAGATAATGAAAAAACCGGGTGTATGGAACACTGACTGACTGATTACTGGTACATGCAGGGGCAGCTTAACGGAGGAGTAGGTGACAGCATATTAAACTGCTCTATGTACAAAGAACTTTGTTGCTGGTAGGGTTACCCTTGCTTTGGAATTGTTTGCGTTGTAATGTAATGCCGTTGGTGTTCTAGTACCTTAATAAAAATTACTTATAAAAAAAAAAAAAAATGAAAGCCCAGCAAAATGTCTGCCAGTTCTGTCCTCCCGCCAGCCTCATCCCTGCCTCTCTGTGGTACGGCACTTTTCAGACTCTTAATTTGTCCAGGTAACTGTTGCCAAGGTAAAATAGTTTGAAAAACTGCCTTCTAAATGGACTTCACCAAGAGTGGTACATCTACACAAGACCTTGTTGTCTCTCCTTATGCCCCCCCCCCTCGGGTACTCTGTTTTGTGGATAACTCTCTTGTCTGTCCCCTTCTCCTCTACTGCTAATTCTAGACTCCGTTCCTTTTATCTCGCTGCACCTCATGCCTGGAATAGACTTCCCGAGCCTGTACGTCTAGCCCCGTCCTTGGCCGTTTTCAAATCCAGGCTAAAAGCCCACCTCTTTAACGCTGCTTTTGACTCCTAACTGCTACTCACTTGCCCTGTACCCTTTTATCCCCACCTCTTTAATTCCCTTACCTCTTAGTTGTTCTGTCTGTTTGTCTGTCCTATTTAGATTGTGAGCTCTTTGAGCAGGGACTGTCTTTTCATGTATGGTATACAGCGCTGCGTATGGCTTGTAGCGCTATAGAAGTGATAAGTAGTAGTAGTAGTAGGTCAGTCACACGTATATTAAGCTTTATTCAAAAAGCGCTTTCCACCTTTCTGAGCCAATGGAGAACACAAATCCTTATTGGCTAAGACCAGGGGTAGACTGACAGCGATCTGGCCACCCCGGGCAATAAGGATCATGGGCCCCTAACCAGCCATCAAAGTGATTAAACTAGACGGATGCTAGGGAAGAATGGGCCCTGTACTGTTCTGAGCCCTGGGGCACTGCCCTATTGTCCCAATGGTCAGTCTGCCTCTGGCTAAGACCCATTTTTTTTGTCTTTTCATTTTTAGTAGTAAATGATGTGGAAAGAAAAGCATTGTAGTAATAGAGTGTATCTCATAGTTTTGCCAAAATATTTAATTTGCTAATTAAGTGGTTATTTCCACTCTCTCCATACAAATGAGGTATGAGATAAGGATAACTGGGCTCATTGTCCAAATCAGGGGATCTTTTAAAGATGGCCACAAAACTACCCTGCTGTTCCTATACCATAACAGCACTGCAATATTCAAATAGCATTTATGAGGTCCTAATTATAAGACATCCTGTTGCAATCTGAAGAACATGATGACATTAATGATAAATGTCAGAAAATGTGCTGGATGTCTCATATATATATATATATATATTTTTTTTTTTTTGTTTTTTGTTTTTTGTTTTTTTTGTTTTACAAGTTATGATCCTCGAAGAAACCTGATGCTATAAATTCCTACAGCAGAGCAGCAGAGGTCTTCCCTTGTTGACTGAGTCCATTTCAATTGACCAGGAAGGGGCAGGGGGGAAGCTGAATTTGAGCAGTGTCAAGGTGAAAGTGATGTTGACTTCATGACGTTGATCTTAACAGCCATGCCAGCTTCTCAATCTCCCGGCATGTGGAGTCTATGATCGAGACAGCTCTTACTGAAACAAAATGACCAAAGAGCCAGTGTACGCCCAAAGTCTAGAAACATTCTTGAACAAATCTCAGAGAATGCCCTCACCATACAATCCAGATACAGCATCATTTGATCTTTTATGTTGTTCTAAATGTATGTCTTGGTAACGTTAATCCTCGCCACACAAATACCAAGTTTTGAATGATTATGGGGGTTATCACTTGTGTCATGGTTTCCCGGCACACTAACAGCAGGGAGGTTTGCCAGTGCCTACCCCTTGGGCTAATACCAGGGTCTCATTTACTGGCCTAAAGTAGATGAATGGTTGAGTTAGAACATAACATAGAAACCTAAGTGTCGCCATACTGGGACAGAGCGAAGGTCCATCAAGCCCAAGTATCCAGTTTCCAACAGTGGCCAATCCAGGTTACAAGTACCTAGCAGAAACTCAAAGAGTAGCAACATTCCATGTAGAACCCCAAAGAGTAGCAAGATTCCATTCAGAATCCCAAGTACATAAGTACGTAAGTGTTGCCATACTGGGACAGAGCGAAGGTCCATCAAGCCCAGCATCCAGTTTCCAACAGTGGCCAATCCAGGTTACAAGTACCTGGCAAGGTCCCAGAACAGTAAAATAGGTGTTATCCTAGAAATAAGCAATGGATTTTCTCCAAGTTCATCTTAATAATGGCTTATGGAATTTAAGGGTGACAGAATTTCCTGTGTGACATTTGAATTCAGGCTGCGGATAGAGTAGGCAAGTGACCTACTCATTGCACCACAAGGTCTCCTTGGACTTGGTAAATGGGAATAACATGTAGAAACTTCCGCTATGTTATCAGACCTCATCCAGCATCCACCATGGGAAAATCAAGATTTATTCTGTTTCTTTTTGTGCATGTTTAGGGCCATTAATTTCTCAGGTTCATTATATTACCATAATACTGACTTCTAGGATTTCCTTCTAAGCAATACATTTAATCACCTTGAGAGCTGCATCAGCAGTTTGTATAATAATTTCATTAAAAAAAAGAAACATAACATATGATATAAACCCCGCTGGATTGATTAGATCTCATCTGTGAGAAAAATGATTAGCACAGACGAGATGATGTGAAAAGGACACTTTGGCAGTGAGAATGATGTGAATTATTTTTTGCTCATTCAGAGCAGCTCTCATTAGACCTGAGTTGATTAAATGGCCAGTGCATGGCATTACCCAGGTTGAGGGGGGGGGGGGGGGGGGGTTGGGTTTGCATTACAATGGGCGGATTATTTTGGATCCACAGACAAGCAGTGCTCTGTTTTTGGAGCTGAACCCGGTAGGGGTGTGCAGGGCAAAAACCTTCATTTTGTTTTGTTTCCTAATTGTTTAAGAGATTTTCAGTTTTATTTAGGTTTGAATTATCTTTTTTGTAACATTTCAGGGGTAATGTGCTGTCAATACAAATTAATGCACGCATCAACCTTTTCCTATATGAGCACGTAATTCTGGAACGCACTGCCACGTAACCTAAAAGCAACCTATGAACTGGGCAACTTCCGTAAACTACTAAAGACTCATCTCTTCGACAAGATATATCACAAAGACCAAAACATGTGAAACTCCCACATATACCCAGAAATGTTACTATTGTTACTATTGCCTTCTGTAATATTACTACCATGTATTCCATTACTATGTAACTCAAAATCCTTCTGTAACATCAATTGTCTACTCTTTTCTCTTTTCTACTATCCATGATGTATTGTAAGCCACATTGAGCCTGCAAAGAGGTGGGATAATGTAGGATACAAATGCAATAAATAAATAAATAAATAAATAAATAGAGCACACACTATGGATGACAGCAAAACAGCCTCAGAGTTGAGGGAGTTTTCCTTTTCATTTCAAATTAGAAACAATATGAAGCACTATGGAGTGGAGGACTGGCCTAGTGGTTAGAGCACTGGTCTTGTAATCCAGAGGTGCCCAGTTCAAATCCCACTGCTGCTCCTCGTGATCTTGGGCAAGTCACTTAACCCTCCATTGCCTCAGGTACAAACTTAGATTGTGAGCTCTCCTGGGACAGAGAAATACCCAGTGTGCCTGAGTATAACTCACCTTGAGCTACTACTGAAAAAGGTGTCAGCAAAATCTAAATAAATATATGGAATGTCGCTACTATTGAAGATTCTACATGGAATGTTGCTATTATTTGAGATTCTGTTGCTACTATTTGAGATTCTAGATGGAATGTTGCTAGTGGAGGAGTGGCCTAGTTGTTAGTACAGTGGAACATGGAATGTTGTTACTACTTCAGATTCTACATGGAGTGTTGCTGCTATTTGAGATTCTAAATGAGGAGTGGCCTAGTGGTTAGAGCACTGGTCTTGCAATCCAGAGGTGTCCGGTTCAAACCCCTCTACTGCTCTTTGTGATCTTGGGCAAGTCACTTAACCCTCCATTGCCTCAGGTACAAACTTAGATTGTGAGCCCTCCTGGGACAGAGAAATATCCAGAGTACCTGAATGTAACTCACCTTGAGCTACTACTGAAAAAGGTGTGAGCAAAATCTAAATAAATATATGGAATGTCGCTACTATTGAAGATTCTACATGGAATGTTGCTAGTGGAGGAGTGGCCTAGTGGTTAGAGCACGAGCACCGGTCTTGCAATCCAGAGGTGGCCAGTTCAAATCCCACTGCTGCTCCTTGTGATCTTGGGTAAGTCACTTAACCTTCCATTTCCTCAGGTAGAAACTTAGATTGTGAGCCAGACAGGGAAATACCTGAATGTAATTCACTGTGAGCCACTACTGGAAAGGGTGTGAGCAAAATCCAAATTAAAAAAAAAAAGGGAAAATCAGTGTTATTCTCATGTCATTTATATGCACCCTTAAAATCCAGCCATGGGTCTGCACTTCTAAGCAACAACATGGTCAAATGAACACATACCCTCCCAATGTTCAAAACCATTTAACTGGCCAGGAATGGCAGCACCCATCAGCTCATATAATCTCTCCGTTTCACCTGGGTTCATTTCTGACTAAGCTTTTGAAACTTTACCCTACGAGTTACAGACCCCAACATGCAGGAACAGGGCAACAAAGGTTGGCCTTTCCTGATGCTTCGTTCACCTTAAACCTTCTTCTATTTTGCTTCATATTTTGAAAGGTTTAAAAGCTTTAAGGAAAAAGCATCATCATACGTCTAGTTTTCTAATCAATAATACACGAGTGTTCTTCAGTGAATGCGTAATATGACTACCTTTATGTGTCAGTGTAACCGCTGCTTTAATTAGAAAGTCTTCGGCATCTTATTTTATGGAAAATAAAAGAACCAAATGTATCTAATGGAAGTTAAACAGCATCTGATTGCAGTGTTGATGGAGGGTTTTTTTTTTTTTTTTTTTTACAGTACTCTTTGGACTTCGTTCTAAATTGCTGTAAAATAGGGAGAGAAAGTGCCTTGGGCTTAGCCCACATCATTGGCCTCCCTATCCATTTCCACATACAATCAGTGGTGTGCTGGAGCAGGCTTTCACAGGCTCTCGAGAGCCGTTTGTTAAGTTTTTAAGAATTTTGGGAGCCGGTTCTCCATGGCTACTTTAACAAATGGATCCCAAAATGTGGGCTTGGGCCCCTCCTGAATTCTCTTTTACTTTGCTGGCGAGAGAGAGCCCCCTGTTAACAATTTACCAGCACACCCCTGATCCAACTTCTCTTATTGGCTTACAGGTGCATTTATTCTGCAGCTCCCCGGTATCTCTCCGCTCCTCTCCCTACACCCCTCCCCAGGAACTCCGTTCATCAAGTTAATCTCTCTTATCTGTACCCTTCTCCTTCACTGTCAACTCCAGACTCCATTCCTTTTACCTTGTTGCATCGTATGCCTGGAATAGACTTCCTGAGTCGGTATGACAAGCTCCGCCTCTGGCCATATTCAAATCTTGGCTAAAAGCCCACCTTTTTTAGGCTGCTTTAAACTCCTAGTCACCTGTTCAATACCCATGTCTGTTTTAATCAGTGCTTTTTTTTGTAGGAAAAAAGGTATCGGTACTCATTATGGGTGGGGTCACCATCTATGGCTCTGCCCCTGTGGTAACCACACCCCATTATACCAGCCATGGTGCATATAAACAGGTAACATTGAAAATACTATACCAGTATAGGAGAAAAAAAATAGCGTGTGATTTTTTTCATTATAAGTCATTTCTGTAAGCTGTTACAGCTCCAATATACCCAGTGCAAAATAAGACAGCAGATGTAAATTCTCAAGTTGGACATATTCCAAACATTAAAATGAAAATAAAAATGATTTTTCTACCTTTGTTGTCTGGTGACTGTTTTTCTGATCTTGTTGGTCCCAGTCTCTGATTCTGCTGCTCTCTATCTGTTCCCTTAACTTCGCTTCCAGGGCTCTTTACTTTCCTCCTTTCTTCTTCATTTCTTGCCCTACATCCATAGGTGAAAACTGGGTCCTTCGCAGACTTGACTGGAGGAGGTATAGAGTGGATCCAGTTTTTGCCTATTTTCTCCATCCATGTGCAGTTTTTCTCCTCTTTTCCCTTTCCCTCATCTCCGTCAATATGCATTTCCTTCCTATTCTTCCCTCCCCTCCATCCATATGCATCTCCTTCCTCTCTCTTCCCTCTCATCCATCCATGTCCAGCATTTTTCCTCTCCCCCTCCATCCATGTTCATCGCACTTCCTCTCCCCTCCATCCATGTCCAGCATTTCAACTCTGTCTCCTCCCTCCATCCGTGTCCAGAATTTCTCATCTACCCTAAATCCATGTGCATCTCCTCCTCTGTCTTCCCTCCCCTCCATCCACATCCAGCATTTCTCTTCTCCCCCCTCCCCTCCATCCATATTCATCTCCTTTCTCTGTCTTCTCTCCCCTCCATCCATGTCCAGAATTTCTCCTCTCTCCCCTAAATCCATGTGTATCTCCTCTGTCTTCCCTCCCCTCCATTCATGCCCAGCATTTCTCCTCCCCCCTCTACTCCATCTATGTGCATCTACTTCCTCTGTCTTCTCTCTCCTCCATCCATGTCCAGCATTTCTCCTCTCTCCCTTCCCTCCATCCGTGTGCATCTCCTTTCTCTGTCTTTCCTTCCCTTCAACATTTATCTTCCCTGCCCTCCACTCCATCCATGTCCAGCATTTCTCCTCTGTCCCCTCCCCTCCATCCATGTGCATCTCCTTCCTGTCTTCCCACTCCTCCATTCATGTCCAGCATTTCTCATGACCTCCCCTCCATCCATCTATGTCCAGCAACTCTCCCCTGCCCTTCCCTCTTTTCAATGTCCAGCAATTCTCCTCTGGCTTCCCCTCCTATCCATGTCCAGCAATTCTCCTTTGCCCCTATCCTTCCCTCCCATCCATGTCCAGCAATTCTCCTCTCCCCCCTGCCCTCCCCTCCCATCCATATCCAGTGATTCTCCTTTGCCCCTATGCTTCTCTCCCATCCATGTCCGGCGATTCTCCTCTCTCCCCTGCCCTCCCCTCCATGTCCAGCGAGTCTCATCTGCCCTCCCCTCCATGTCCAGCGATTCTCCTTTGCCCCTATCCTTCCCTCCCATCCATATCCAGTGATTCTCCTCTCTCCCCTGTCTTCCCCTCCCCTCCATATCCAGCGATTCTCCTTTGCTCCTATCCTTCCCTCCCATCCACATCCAGCGATTCTCCTCTGCCCTCCCCTCCATGTCCAGCAATTCTCCTTTGCCCCCCATCCTCCCCTCCCATCCATGTCCAGTGACTCGCCCAGTCTCCACCTGCCACCGAGTTCATTCCAACCCCAGCCCCACCTGCCCACCCTCAGCTCCCCAACTTTCCGTTCCTGCCGCCCTGCGTTGAAATGTTTTATTTTACTTCAAGTCGCAGCGGCAGTGAAGACAGCAGGCAGGCTCGCCTCCTCGCTTCCCTTCCCTCTCAGTATCCCGCCCTCACAGAAAGGAAATTACATCAGAGGAAGGCAGGATGCTGAGAGGGAAGGGAAGGCTGGAGGTGAGCCTGCCTGCTGCTTTCACTGCTGGTTCACTGCTGCGACTCTAGGTAAAATAAAAGATTTCAATGCAGGGCGGCACGAACGGAAAGTCAGGGAGCTGAGAGCGGGCAGGTAAGCCGGCCCTGAGAAAAAAATGTGCCGGTACGGCATACCGGCGTGTACCGGCACAAAAAAAAAGCACTGGTTTTAATCATTCCCACAATAAGTAATTCTCTAATCCCTTATTTGTCTGTCTTGAATAGATTGTAAGCTCTGTCAAGCAGGGACTGTCTCATACATGTTTAATATACAGCACTGCCTAAGTCTAGTAGGGCTATAGAAATGATACGTAGTAGTACCTCTTTCAGTTTCAACTCAAAATTAGTTGCATTTGGGTACAAGAGGTATTTGCCTGTCCCTAGAGGGATCACAATCTAAGCTTGTACCTGAGTCAATGGAGGATCAATTGACTTGTCGAAGATCACAAGGAGCAACAATGAGATTTACATAGTAACATAGTAGATGACGGCAGAAAAAGACCTGCACGGTCCATCCAGTCTGCCCAACAAGATAACTCATATGTGCTAATTTTTGTGTATACCCTACTTTGATTTGTACCTGTGTTCTTCAGGGCACAGACCGTATAAGTCTGCCCAGCACTATCCCCGCCTCCCAACCACCAGCCCCGGCACAGACTGTATAAGTCTGCCCAGCACTATCCCCGCCTCCCAACCACCAGCCCCACCTCCCAATCTTGACTAAGCTCCTGAGGATCCATTCCTTCTGCTTGAACCTTGGTTCTCAGTCTGCTGCTCTAACCATTAGACTACTCATGCATCCTTGCATCTACTACTACTACTACTAATCATTTCTATAGTGCTACTGGACGTACGCAGTGCTGTACACATTATATGCAGGTACTTTCTCTGCCCCTAGAGGGCAGTGCTGTACACATTATATGCTGGTACTTTCTCTGTCCCTAGAGGGCTCACAATCTAAGTTTTTGTGCCTGGGGCAATGGAGGGTTAAGTGACTTGCCCAAGGTTACAAGAAGCTGCAGTGGGAATTGAACCCAAGTTGCCAGGATCAAAGCCCGCTGCACTAATCATTAGGCCACTCTCCCACCTGCCCTTAAGCTTATTCCAGAATAGATGGCCACAGTCGCTTTGTATAATGTGGGCTCATTTGAGACAAATGTGTTTACGGTATCCTTTGCAGATCAGGCCCAAAATGGATTTGTGAGGATATAGCAAAACACAAGTTTCTTCTCAATCAGGCATCCAGGCACCCAACTTCTTTCTTCATTGCTATGGCGACCAATAGAGCTGTGAGTGTTGATGAGCTGCAAGAAAGATGGGCAGTATGGTCCGCAGCCAGTCTCCTCATAATAATCATAAAGGATTGATGTCAACCAGCCAGGCATAATCAGGATGTAATTGTCACCGATATCAGAGACCAGGTGACTGAAGGTCAAGTGATTGGAGATGTCAACAAGAAGCTGAGATGGAAATTTTAGCTTTATTTACCTATTGACTGGCTCTAGTTTTTATTTCTGAACAGATTTTAGATGCTTGCTTTCTCCCTCTCTGACACTTTCTCTCTCCCTTCCCCCTTCTCTCCAATAATGCAGGGTTGCTTAACTGTTGCCCTCCTTTGATGCATAGTAGTCGCTTTCTACTTCATCCCTCCGGCACTTAGAATATTTTGAAGGGTTGAGGATGGGGAGCTGCAAAACAGTTATAGAAATAGTTACAATAACAATTACAGGTCAATATTCAAATACCGTGGCCGACATTTCATTTACATGCTGGCTGCAGCATTTAAAGTTATACCCAAATATTCAATGCTGCCTGATATCTGGATATTGGCACTGGATATCCGGGTATACAGGCAAACCACCACTCGTATCCAGATAAGGGTGATATTCATCTACGTTATCCAGTTCATTATCTGGCTATTGGGGTTGAATATCACTAGTCTCTCGATAAATCCCAGCTCCACCCAGGTTCTGCTTCTGGACTGACCCGTGGCACAACCGTCTGTAGTGACAGTAGCCTTATCCAGAAATGCCACTGAAAATCCATGCATGGTCCAGGTCAGCGGGACATAGCTTCCTGGATAAGTCCTTTTAAAGTTCAGGCCCATAGCTATTCCAGTCTAGGGGAGGGGAGAGATAGGGTCGGGCAAATGACACATTTGCCTCCACAACTCTTTGGGTCCTTATGGTAGCAGCTTCCTTGTAAGTCAAGCACATGCCTGTTTTATGCACTGGACAGGTAAGTGATAGACTGTTGAGTTTGTAATATTTTGCATTCATTCAGATTATCCATATGGCCCAATGTGGGATTCAGGAAGAGCAAGAAGGGAAGACCTCCAGCTCAAGCAAAACAGAACAACAGAAGAACAAGCTGACCAACAGACAAAACCAACTCGGGAGATGGTGCTTGAAAAACGTTTTATTGATTAGTTGCACAAAGGACCGACACGATCCGTGTTTCGGCAAAATAAAATGCCTGCTTCAGAGGGGGTCGCAAACGGTATTCCTAGAGTATAATAACGAACCGTGTTACCATCGAGCATACACTCTATAAAGTTAAAACTAATGAACTTTCCCACCGAGTATAGACTCGAGGGGCGGTAAAAAAAAAAAAAGACCGTTGAAAAGTAAACGTATACTTGCAACGCAGTCTTTTTACCGCCCGAAGCAGGCGTTTTATCACGCCGAAACACGGACCGTGTCCGGTCCCTTGTGCAAGTAATCAATAAAACAATTTTCAAGCACCTTCTCCCGAGTTGGTCAGCCTCTACGCCTGTTCTCCAATGTGGGATTCACCATGAAACCACAAGGCAAGTCCCAATTCCCGCAAACACATCAGCAGCGCATGAAAATTCTGTCCCAAAGCAACCCATTAAGGACGAGGTTCCGGTCAATATTGTCATCTCTGAGTAACCCATCAGCAGTGGTAAAAAAAAACTGTATATTGCCATCAGCATTCAGCATCCTAAGCTGCACAGGTTAGGTTGGATTTGTGTAGGGGAGGGGGAAGAAGGAGCAGAGGAAGAAGATTGCTTTTTTGCTTCCTCATTCTGCCTTACATATTTTAATAGCCAGAACTGTATACTACTACTACAAATCATTTCTATAACGCTACCATCATATGCAGCGCTTCACAATTGAACATAAAGAAAAGACAGTCCCTGCTCAAAAGAGCTTACAATCTAAATCAGGACAGACAGACAGGACAAATAAGGGTAGGACAGACAGATAGGACACATAGGGAAAAGGGACTAATGAAGAGAGGAAGACAAGATAAAGGTTACGAGCAGGTGATAAGTTAGGAATTAAAAGCAGCATCAAACAGGTAGGCCTTTAGCCCGGATTTGAAGGCGGCCAGGGGTGGAGCTTGACGTAATGGCTCAGGAAGCCCATTCCAGGCATAAGGTGCGGCGAGATAAAAGGAACGGAGTCTGGAGTTAACGATGGAGGAGAAGGGTGCAATTAGGAGAGATTTGCCTAGTGAACGGAGTTCCTGGGAAGGAGTGCAGGGAGCGATGAGGGTGGAGAGGTAGTGAGAGGCAGCAGAGTGAATGCACTTATAGGTTAATAAGAGGAGCTTGAACTGTATACGGAAACGGATAGGAAGCCAGTGAAGTGACTTCAGGAGAGGACTGATATGGGCATAATGACTTTGGCGAAATATTAGTCGTGCAGCAGAATTTTGAACAGATTGAAGAGGAGAGAGATGGCTGAGTGGAAGACCTGTGAGAAGCAAGTTGCAGTAGTCCAAGCGAGAGGTGATGAGAGTGTGGATGAGGGTTCTGGTAGTGTGCTCAGAAAGGAGAGGGCGAATTTTAGCGATATTATAGAGGAAGAAACGACAGGTTTTAGCAATGAATTTAAAGACTATAAAGTATAAAGATGATAATCAAAGCCAGACAGCCCACGGCTACATCACGGAGATCATTTCCCCCCAGTCTGTCGCCACAACACTGCATCACCAGGATCATGTGTCCCACAGATGATAAGTATAAATACTCCATTGTTTTCACTGCAGAAAGTACTTATAATCCATTGAGATGTTGTAATAGAAACAGTTAACATAAAGAACGATGATTACCTCCACTGTTGAACTACTATCACACTGTCTCACAGCAAAGTCAAATGAAATGTTAATGCATCTTGGTGGCTGCCCTGCTGCTTTCACAGTTTTCCTTTCTGCTTGTACATCATTGAAGTCTGGGCCGTTCTGATCACTCCCTGGGCACAGCCTCCTCACATCCATTAGAGAGATCTGACGGTAACAATAGCCTTCTCAGCTGGTCATGGAACAGCTCAGCTGTTTGCTTGCCATTGATCAGCAAAAATGCATGTCAAATCCTTCAAGAGTTCTATGCTGGGGAGAGACTTTGAGTGTATCGAGAAGTCTTCTGGAAGAGTTCTGCCACCTCACTGCAAATTTATCCCAGAGAATGTTTGTTTTTGTTACATTTGTACCCCGCGCTTTCCCACTCATGGCAGGCTCAATGCAGCTTACATGGGGCAATGAAGGGTTAAGTGACTTGCCCAGAGTCACAAGGAGCTGCCTGTGCCTGAAGTGGGAATCAAACTCAGTTCCTCAGGACCAAAGTCCACCACCCTAACCACTAGGCCACTCCTCCACTGTTGCTACTATTTGAGATTCTACATGGAATGTTGCTATTCCACTAGCCACATTCCATGTAGAAGTCGGCCCTTGCAGATCACCAATGATCGTAATAATATATTGTGGCTTTTTTTTAAATTTAGGGCAGCCCAGTTCTATGGCGAGAAGATACAGATTTTTCCTGACGTTAATAAATCTACACAGAAGAAAAGGTGAGAATTTTTGGGGCTTAGGCCTCGAACTCTCTCCTTGGGAGGAACTTTTAAACTAAAATTTGCTTGTAGATGTCTTGTTTCTTTTGGAAATGTTCATTATGTATTCTTTGATCCAGAAAAATTGAAGCTCCTCTTAATAAGGAAGTAAGGAAGGTAGGGACCCTCAAGCCTCGGTGACATCAGTAGGGAGCTAAAACCACTGGCAAAGCTTACAATTTCGTCCTCCTTATGTTTGTAATAAGAGTTTTTACTCAATGTTTCCTATGATCATTACCTTGTATCATGATTGATTTATTTGTGGTCTAAGAATGTAAGACAATTTCTGAAAATCCATGAGAATGTAATGGATGGTGTTTTTCAATTCCTTGGATGTATTTCCTGATTGCCATACATTTATTATTTATTTTAGTTACATTTGTACCCCACGCTTTCCCACTCATGGCAGGCTCAATGTGGCTTACATGGGGCAATGGAGGGTTAAGTGACTTGCCCAGAGTCACAAGGAGCTGCCTGTGCCTGAAGTGGGAATCGAACTCAGTTCCTCAGGACCAAAGTCCACCACCCTAACCACTAGGCCACTCCTCCACTATTATTGTGAATGTATCTTTTTGAAATTTAATAAAAAAAAAAAATAATAACTGCTGATTCATTCGTGCTGAGTGGTTCGCTCGTGACACTTTGAAGACGTGCTCTTTGAGTTTGGAGCTTGTCTTTGTCAGACTCCGTTTTATTGTTCACAAGTCTACTGTTCGAGCTCCAGTGACCACTGAGGAAGACTTCATGCCAAACCATGGCCCATGTAGGGTCACCTGGGTCATCTTTTCATTGCTCGTGGACTACTGTTTGTGAATCTTGGCAAATAGACTATTTTAGACGCTTGGACTTCAGTTTTGCCTGTGTCTCTTGGAACGTTTTTTCCTTCCACTAAGTTGAAATGCATTTTGCTGAGAGTCTTCTTGCGGGACCTATGCAGAAGCTTCCTGTGTGGTTACCACGGATTTAACACATCAATGCACAAAGGGTGTCAGTGTGGGTGTTAGCTCGTGTGGAAACGTTGACCACACATTGCATTGAAATGAATGCAAATGAGGTGTATTTGCTATCCTGCAGCATGCAAAATAAGTAAAAAAAAAAAAAAAAACAACATTGCCCATGTGACTACTGTGGGGAACATTACACCAGGGTTTGGGGCAGAATAGAAGGGTTGATTGAGAGGAGTGACTGTCTATTGGACTTCCTCTCTCCCCCCAACCAGACTACTCTGCCCTGGATAGCTGACATCAGCCACCCTGGTGGTCTAGTGATTTCCCTCACTTCCCATCCAGACTACCAGACCTGACAAGAAGCACCTCCCTCATCTGCAGTTAAAAATAGTCCATGGTAGTGTAGTGGTCCATCCACCCTCCCAGGCACCCTTCAAACATTTGCCCTGGTAGTCTAGATCCAACTTCCTCCCTCCTCCCTCTGTTCCCCGACCCAACCCCCCTTTCCCCAAGTTTTGAGATCTTGCCAGGTACTTGTGACCTGGATTTACCACTGTTGGAAACAGGATGCTGGGTTTGATGGACCTTTGGTCTGTCCCAGCATGGCAACAATTATGTACTTGGGATTCTGAATGGAATCTTGCTACTCTTTGGGGTTCTACATGGAATGTTGCTCCTCTTTGAGTTTCCGCCAGGTATTTGTGACCTGGATCGGCCACTGTTGGAAACAGGATGCTGGGCTTGATGGACCTTCGGTCTGTCCCAGTATGGCAACACTTATGTACTTATGCTCTTGATTTGGGTCTTGTACTTTTCCTACTTTATGCCTTTTTAACAGTGTTTTTTTTTTTAATTTTTAGGAATTTGTAGATTGACTGGATTCATTTGTTTGGTATACACGGCAGGGACTGTCCTTCTATGTTAAATTGTACAGCGCTGCGTAACCCTAGTAGCGCTTTAGAAATGTTAAGTAGTAGTAGTAGTAATAAGTTAAACTATATATAACCTTGAACTTTTTTTGTACAAACACCTGGTTATAGACAAGGTGTCGTCTGTCAGTGGCTTCTATAGAAGGAATAAAATCAAAAGAAAGGGAATTTAGGTTGTACCTTTTTTTATTGGACTAACAATACATTTTTTGACCAGCTGCGGAAGGCAGATCCTTCTTCGTCAGGAGCAGGAACGGTGTGGTGATGGCAGCTCCGATTACCCAGCAGAGGAGACATTAACAAGATATCACTCATTTACCACCTTCTCTCTTTGAATTTCTAAACACTCTGGGGGGGGGGGGGGGGGGGATGGAGGGCTATGCGAGGGCCACATGCTATAAATCCACATTTATTTTTGTCTGCCAGGCTGTCAGCTAGAGTTTTATACCTGCACATTCAAGGATCTCAGATTTATTGGAAGACAGGAGATTCAACACTCTCAATAACTGAAAACTGAGGATACATGTCGCCCATCTTTAGCCGGTACCTGAGATTTATTCAGCATTACCCGTCCCTGAATTATACTAAGAACCATCCCTCCGAATACATGTGAGATGGCAGCTCTGAACATTTGGAGCCTGCAAAACCTGCGCTGGCTTTAGGAAACCAATCACAGCTGCATTATCTTCCCCCAGTGCAAAGTTCCCTGGCTCTCTCTGTTCTAAATTACAGCATCGAGTCTATTTTTGCCAGAGTTAGGAAAATGAAATAGCATTTGGGCCAATGCGTACTACTGGCAGCCTGGGTCTGAAGCAATGCAGAAAACAATGGCTCAGCTTTGATCGTTTCCCCTTTCCATACCATAGTTTAATATCCCTGTCCTGCTAACGGGCCAGTGCTTCTTCTTCGCTTCACCGATAAAGTAGCTGTATCCCAGCTGTCAGGCTTCCGGTCCTTCTTGGAAGCTTTGATTTCGCTTTGCTAGGTTTCACAAAGCTTGCGCAAACATTTTAGGTAGTGATGGTAACATCTATTGTTTCATTTTGTTTAGAGGTAGGCATTTAGGGCGCCTTGATTTCTATATATGACGCTTTAATTTAGGCGTACATTATAGAATATGCCGAGTGCTGCTCCGCAAGGCTAAATTTAGTGGCGGTCAATTATGCCAACTAACACCTGGTATAAATCCCGACACCTACATTATTTATTTAGATTTTGCTCACACCTTTTTCAGTAGTAGCTCAAGGTGAGTTACATTCAGGTACTCTGGATATTTCTCTGTCCCAGGAAGGCTCACAATCTAAGTTTGTACCTGAGGCAATGGAGGGTTAAGTGACTTGCCCAAGATCACAAGGAGCAGCAGTGGGATTTGAACCAGCCACCTCTGTGCTCTAACCACTAGGCCACTCCTCCACTAGCAACATTCCATCTAGAATCTCAAATAGTAGCAACATTCCAGAATCTCAAAAAGTGGCAACATTCCATGTAGAATCTTCAATAGTAGCAACATTCCATGTAGAATCTCAAATAGTAGCAACAGTCCATATATTTATTTATTTAGATTTTGCTCACACTTTTTTCAGTAGTAGCTCAAAGTGAGTTCCATTCAGGTACTCTGGATATTTCTCTGTCCCAGGAGGGTTCACAATCTAAGTTTGTACCTGAGGCAATGGAGGGTTAAGTGACTTGCCCAAGATCACAAGGAGCAGCGGTGGGATTTGAACTGGCCACCTCTGGATTGCAAGACCGGTGCTCTAACCACTAGGCAAGTTGCTCCTTTTTTTATGCCTTCACTCTGAAAGAGCTGCAGTTAGAAATGTAATGAGGGTTTTGTGAACCCTCTGTGCATAGAAAGGTAGATTCATGTTGGAGGCAGAGAGGAGACTAACTCCAAGGTGCAATGCACTTCTGCACCTTTTCTTGGTTTCTCACGTTTAATATTCCTCTTCAGCTTCCTAAAAGGATGCCTCCAGGGCTGACACCTAATTTTTCCAGAAATCACTAAAGACTAACCTGTTCCAAAAGGCATACCCTACCGATCCAACTAAATGCCTGAACTCTGCTACACAACAAAACTCAAGTACGTAATGGACATACCTCAACTCTTCCATTGTCCGACTCCCTAATGTGACTGTGCTACATGAACTCTATCCTATCACAACATTACCTTGTATTTGTTCACCGGAGACTTCAAATCCTCTCCGGTACTGTGTAAGCCACATTGAGCCTGCAAATAGGTGGGAAAATGTGGGATACAAATGTAATAAATAAATAAAATTCAGTAACGTGCCGAAAAGTCCTATTTTAGATAGAACGTAGCAATCAGAATTAAAGACATCCAGGTCAGGACGTATCAGTTTTCAGTAATATTTTAGAAAAGAATTTGCCTTCGTCTAAAACATTGTCGACGCTTCCACATGTATGTTTGTTTGTTTCAGAGCATAGACATGCTAAGTGGTGACACATGGGGATGGATATGAACGTGGGTTACTGCTGAGCTGGATTATTTTACCGCAAGTCATGTTATTTCAGCACAGGATCCCGTTCTAGGCAATGAGACCCTCTGCGAAAATAGTATGACTTGTGGTAAAGTTCCCTTCTCAACGGTAGCCCACATGGATTATACCCTGCTCTTTCCCGCTCGATAGCAGGTTCAGTGCGGCTTACAAAGTGTGGTACAAAGTATCACAGAGATAATACAAAGTATAATACAAAGTATCACAGAGATAACACAGTTATGTAGGATATATTCTCCATATCGTTAAACCCTGCCAGTTCGGACATATATAGATTTTTTTTAAGGGTTAAAGCAAATTTCGTACACAGTCCAAGCAGAAGTTACATTATTAAGCCATTATTAACATGGACCTGAGAAAATCCACTGCTTATTTCTAGGATAAATGAACTTTAAACGGGCACACTTAAAGATTCATCTGATTTGGAAGACGGGGGCAATTATATGTCCAACAATCAAAACACTTGGCCCAGTGTCTTATGATTTATAACAAATTCTTCACTTTCCACAATTTCTTGAAGAATTATATATAAAACATTTTTTTTCGCTAAACTTAGCCTTGTGAAATCAATTGAATGACTCTGTGTAAGGACCGTCGGCCGACATGCGTCATTGTTTCGCTAATGCTGCGTCAGGGTTCGGTCCACGCATTGAGCGCCATAACCAACCAGGATAAGCAGCATAAAATCCGTTTTGCTGTTCTGGGCTCTTGCCAGGTATCTTTCCTGGGATCTTGGAAACAAGACACTGGGCCTGATGGACCTTCGGTCTGTCCCAGTATGGCAATGCTTATGTTCTTACTACTGCTACTACTTGACATTTCTAGAGCGCTACTAGGGTTACACAGCGCTGTACATTTTAACAAAGAAGGACAGTCCCTGCTCGAAGGAGCTTACAATCTAAAGGACGAAATGTAAGGTGGGGCAGTCTAGATTTCCTGAATAGAGGTATGGTGCGTAGGTCATTACTGCCCGGCTACCACGTGAGACTTTACCATGTCTATGATTTGGGGGTGAAAAACAAACAAAAAAAAATTAATTAAAGGATCCTGGCTGTCAGCCATTAGCCTATCGCCTAGATAGCAAATTGAAGTTTCAACATGCACATCTGTCAAGGACAATAGTTAACAAGATTATATTCTAGTGTTGTCACAATCCATCCTTCTAATATACTCTGAAAATCTAATATAACTTCCTTTTTATTTTCCTCCCCCAATGGGCAGTTCCTCCATTGGAAAACCGATAAAACCAAGAAATAAAATGTTGCTGTACCTTACTGTGTGTTTGTTAGTGCTTTGATAAATGAACCAGCCATACTGTAAAGAAGGACCTTCCTCTACAGAACATGGAAAGACTTGCTTGCTCAGAGACATTAATATATAAGTACACAAGTACATAAGCATCGCCATGCTGGGACAGACCAAGGGTCCATCGAGCCCAGCACCCTGTCACCGACAGCGGCCAAGAGAACAAGCAATTTGTCCCGCCCATCCTAGAAATACTGTATTATTCCCTCGTCCATTCAATAACATTCTATGGCTTTTTCCTCCAGGAAGCTGTCCAACCCTTTTTTGAAGTCCGCTACGTTAACCGCCTTAACCACCTTTTTCCGGCAGCGAATTCCAGAGTTTAACTACTCGTTGAGTGAAGAAACATTTCCTCCGATTCGTTTTAAATTTACCACACTGCAGCTTCATCGCATGCTCCCTTGTCCTAGTATTTTTGGAAAGCGTAAACAGACGCTCCACATCGACCTGTATTAGTCAGTCACGCCTAGGGGCCCTTTTACTAAGCTGCGTAAGCATCTACATGTGCCCAACGTGTGACAAACTGGAGCTACCACCCGGCTACCGCGTGGATCTTGCAGTAATTTCATTTTTGGCACGCGTCCGATACGTGCATTCAAAAAATAATTTTTATTTTTGGATGCGCGTATCAGACATGCACCGAGCGGCATTTGACGTGCGTAGGCCATTACTGCCCGGTTACCGCGTGAGACTTTACCACTAGGTCAATGGCTGGCGGTAAGGTCTCAGACCCAAAATGGACATGCGTCATTTTTGATTTTGCCGCACGTCCGTTTTTGGCAAAAGTTTTTAAAAAGGCATTTTTTTGCAGGCGCGCTGAAAAATGGATCTGCGCGAACCCAAAACATATGCCTACGCTACCGCAGGCCATTTTTCAGCGCACATTAATAAAAGGACCCCTCAGTCAGTCAGGGCTGGTTATTTCCTGTCATATGTCGTGTAAAATTTGATGGGGGTGATTTGTTATTTCTTGACCTTGAGCAATCGTTGGAGTTTTTGGTGGCTTGGGAGGGAGGTCCGACTGAGACGGTAGTTTCACGTAATAGGATTCATTTGCCTTGTTGCTAGGTTTTTTTTTTTTCCTTTTTCTAAATTTGAATTTCTTGCTTGACTCCAACAATATTGTGAACTAATGGATGATATTTATTACCTCTATTAAGGGGGTTCCCCTATATTTCTTTACATTTCATTGTGTTGCATTGGCTGCCATTAAAGGCTAGGATACATTTAAATTACTGTTGTTCATCTTTAAGATTCTATATGGTCTAACTTCCAAATGTCTTCAAGATATCATTTTTATTTCCCTTCTAGAGCATTGCTTTCTGCTCAGGAAGTTAAATTATGTATTCCAGCAATATCAACTTGTCGGAAATCGACGACCAGACAGAGGGGCCCAGTTTTGTGGAACGAATTGCCAGGTAGTATCCATAATCTCACTTGTTATTACACTTTCAGGAGAATTGTTAATGGCTTTCTTTTTACCTTATATTTGACAGGTATCTAGACTCAGCATGAATTATGATAACTATTATGGAAATATACTGTTATAAGAGGGATTATCTCTTTTGTCTGTACCTTGTGAAGAAGGGGATAAGGGAACAGAGGGGGGGGGGGGGGGAGTACCGGCGGAGCAGAAGATAAGGCCCAGAGGTGGGGACAACCCAGATTCTTAGCTCAAGGAGTTCCACATGTCAGGAGAAGGCATAGATCATTTTCCCCAGAGGGCCGGAGGCAGGGTAAAAACTACGATTCCCAGCAGCCCTTGGGGAGGTCTTACAACAGAATCAAAGACTGGTCTCCAGGACAGATTTGAGAACCACTGCCTAAAACGCTTCCAAAGAATTAATGCAAGATGCTTTAGCAGTTACATTGCTTGAAAATGAGGTTGCCCATTAGCAGGGCAATTTTCAAAAAACATTTATCCTGGTATCTTAGCTCTCTGAAGGGTTCTTTTACTAAGGTGCGCTGAAAAATGGCTTGCAATAGCTTAGGCATGGATTTTGGGTGCACGCCATTCCATTTGTAAGCACGCCTGTAAAAAAAGCCCTTTTAAAAATTTTTGCCGAAAATGGATGAGCAGCAAAATCAAAATTGCCGCACGTCCATTTTGGGTCTGAGACCTTACTGCCAGCCATTGACCTAGTGGTAAAGTCTCGCATAGTAACCGAGCGGTAATGGCCTATGCACGCCAAATGCTACTTGGTGCACGTAACTGACGCGCGCCAGAAAAGTATTTTGTGGGTGTGCGTAGCAGACACGCCAAAACTGAAATGACCACAAGGGCCATGTGATAGACGTGCGGCAGTTCCATTTTGGAGTGCATTGCGCACCGCGTAGACGCTTACGCGGCTTTAGTAAAAGGGCCCCTGAAAATATCGCAACCTTTTCCCAGATAAAAGTCTAGGCAAAGCTCAAGCAGTGGCGATCGATTAAAGGAGGCACCAGGTGTCTGTAATTTTGCATTTTGAAAGCATGGTGTTTTCCTTGGGAAAAGTACCATTAGAGAAAGCAGGTAGAGATGGAAGGAAATGGACTTCATCCTATGTAACTCACTAGCCCAAGTGAAAAGCACACTGTACCATGAAGATACTGACCAATCAGAAAGTCAGCTATCATTAAAAGCCAAGAACACTAAGACGCTTCCCAGAAGGCAAGGAGACAAGGGAAATTTTGTGAATGTCAGACGCTATACATTTTTTAAAACTGTTCTACCAGAATAGGTACATTAGACTTATAAAAACAGAATTCATCCCTACCAGCAAATGAATTTACAGAAAAATATGGCTGACCCTACCTTAATCAGTCAACTCTGGGAAATCTTACCACTGGTGACATTTACAGAACAGATGAACTCAACGGAGATCATAATTTGCTGATTAAAAAACTAATCCCCAGCTTAAGGTCATAAAACATCAAAGAAATGTCAGCAGTATGACAGTAGAACAGCACAGGATAGTGTTTTGAAAGAGCAGTGTTAAAGAAAATAGAGGTGAAAAAGCCAGTGTGGTCTATAAGCAGGAAGGGGAAAAATTTCCACAGGCTCTCCTGGTGTGGTTTATTTTGTACCAGGGGCAATGGAGAGTTAAGTGACTTGCCCAGAGTCACAAGGAGCTGCAGTGGGAATCGAACCCAGTTCCCCAGAATCAGAGTCCGCTGCACTAACCATTAGGCTACTCCTCCGCTAGCAACATTTCCACATAGAAGCCTGCCCTTGCAGATCAGCAATGCAGCTGCGCAGGCTTCTGTTTCTGTGAGTCTGACATCCTACACGCACAGAAACAGAAGCCTGCGCGGCCGTGTTGCTGATCTGGAAGGGCAGGCTTCTACATGGAATGTTCCTAGTGGAATAGCAACATTCCATGTAGAATCTCAAATAGTAGCAACAGAATCTCAATAGTAGCAACATTCCATCTAGAATCTCCAATAGTAGCAACATTCCATGTAGAATCTGAAATAGGGAAAGGGAACTGGGACTTGATATACCACCTTTCTGAGGTTTTTGCAACTACCTTCAAAGCGGTTTACATATATTCAGGTACTTATTTTGTACCAGGGGCAATGGAGGGTTAAGTGACTTGCCCAGAGTCACAAGGAGTTGCAGTGGGAATTGAACCCAGTTCCCCAGAATCAAAGTCCACTGCACTAACCACTAGGCTACTCCTCCAAGAAAATAGAGGTGAAAAAGCCAGGGGAAATTTTTCCATAGTCTCTCCTGGTGCACTCTTGTACTCATTAACCTTGTAGTCAGAGCTTAAAGGAAGAAGAACGTGGAGCTAGGGGCAGTCACTCCCTCCTGCTCTTCCCTGCAGGCTGCCTGGAACGGAGGGGCTGGAACACTCTTACCCTTGGAAACTGAAAAGTGGTGCACCTGAGCTCCAGGTCCTTCCCCCAGAAAGTAAGCCCAGCTTGTAGTAAATTTTTAAAAGGAAACAACTGCTCCAATATTTGCTCTTTGAAAATTACTTAGCTTTAGGTCCATATTTATAAAGAGCCAGATTCTATATAAGGCACCTAAAAAATCCGCACAGTAAACATTTCCAACTAAGCGTATTCTATAAGCGTACCTAGATTTAGGAATGGTATGTAGAATACGCTTAATTACGTGCGTCCATTTATACCAATGAAAATGTGGCATAAATCCCTGCACGTAGATTTGCGCGGACTGGGCCATGTTCTATAACTACGCGTGTAAATTTTAAAACGCTCGCAAAATGCCCCATTTCCCCACCCATAGGCATCCCCTTTTGAACTGTGCCAGGGTTGCCGAGAGAGGGGGGCAAAATTCCCCGGGCCCGGGCCTCCAAGGGGGGGAGGACTGGCGCCGGGGTCAGGCCGCTGGCGCTGCAGTCCCCAGTCTCACCTGCCTGCCTCCACGGCTCTGGGCCCCCTTTATTCAAAGCGGCAGTCGCAGATCGCCTCTCTTCTGGCCTTCCCTCCCTGTGTCCCGCCCTCGTCTGATGTAACTTCCAGTTTCTGTGAGGGCGGGACACAGGGAGGGAAGGCCCGAAAGGAGGCGATCTGTGACTGCCGCTTCGAATGCAGGGGGCCCAGAGCCGAGGATGCAGGCAGGTGAGACCGGGAACTGCAGCACCGGCGGCCTGACCCAGAGAATTTTGTCCCCCCTGCCCTCCCTTCTCGGCGGCCCTGCCCCGGGCCCAGCTCAGTCTCTTGGCAGTGCTGCCAACGTAGCCAGCTTCGAGAGCGATATTCAGTGATACTTGCTACGGAATATTAGAGGCTAGCCCAAACCAAGCAATTTAACCAGTCAGCAACTGGCTAAATCGCTTTGAACATCAGCCCAGTAGTTAATTGTGTCAGAGGCAAAAATAAGAGTCCTAAATGGTCTTTTCAGACTTCATTACATCTGCACATTGTACTTCAAAGAAAGCAAGAGCCCATAACACTTCTAAGTACAAAGGTAAGTGGAGAGCCAAGCAGTTTTTCACGTGTTAGATAATGTTTTCTAGGAGGTTTGGCATTGCATATCAATGAAGCAAAGCAATATCAAAGGGCATGTTTCTAGTGATGCTTTGTGCTTTTGCGACAATTAATCCGGCCTAATTGGCGCAAGAAATGAATGTTTAAGTAGTGAAAATTGACAAAACCGATTTAGACTTCTTTTAATCGCCCACTGCAGAGTCATTTGGTAGAGAAAACTGTGCAGTCTGAGCCCAGACTGGGCCACACTCGGCACACAGAGCAATTTAAGGGACTCTCAGTCAGGCTGCAATTAAGCTAAACTAATTGGAGGAAAGAGAGAAAAGCAGACCTTGTTTGACGATAAAACATTAAACATCCACTGTTCAGCCAGTAATGAGGCCACACCAAGCTTATCACTGGAGATTATGTTGGCATACGGCACTACATGAAAACCAGAGTAGCTTCCTGTTTTAATACAGACTTGATGATTTTAACACTTCCGTGTTTTATGTGTGTTCTGGTTGCTTTTAAATTGGAAGGAAGAGCAGCAGAACCTTCTAGTACCTAGGTGTCCTCATCTACACATGCACTGTGAGTATATTTCATTGTGTGTGACGGGGCTGTAGCCAGACCTTACGGTGGGAGGGGGCCAGAGCCCGAGGTTGGGGGCACATTTTGAGTGCTGCCCCCCCCCACCGCCACGCCTCACCTCGCCTCGCTCCCCCACCGCCTCGCCTCGCATACAAATACCTTTGCTGGCAGGGGTTCCCAACCCCCGCCAGTCGAAGCCCTCTTCAGCGCCGGTCTCCGGCGCAGCCACGTTCGAAGCCCTGCTCTTCTTTCTTCTTGCTCCTCCTGTCCTGTGCACGCTGACGCTCCTTCTCAGTTTCCTGCAAAGGAGCGTCAGCGTGCACAGCAGGAGCAAGAAGAAAGAAGAGCAGGGCAGCGAACGCGGCTGCGCCAGAGACCGGCGCTGAAGAAGGCTTCGGCTGGCGGGGGTTTGAGGTCCCCCCGCCAGCCAAACCAGGGGCCCAAGCCCCTGTGGCCCCTCGTAGCTACGCCCCTGGTATGTAATCATGTGAAGGATACTTTTATAATAACATAGCACCCAGGGAAAGAGGTCAACTAGGACCCCATTTTACCAAGCTGTGGCCAAAGGGGGCCTGTGCTGGTGTCGCACGGCCATTTTGAGGGAGGGAGCCCTTACCGCCCCCCATTGAGGTGGCGGTAAGGGCTCCCGCTCTAACCCAGCAGTACAAAAAGAAATATATTTTTGTAGCGCCGGATATGATGGTGTGCTGGGGGGGGGGGAACTACCACCGGGCTGCTGCGGTAGCGTGGCAGTGGCAACGTTTTAGCGAGTGGTAAGCCCACGTTGGGCTTACTGCTGCTTTGTAAAAGGGGCCCCTAATTAGATATGGGCAATGCCATAAGCCGGTGCCTAGACGTACGCATCACATAGGCGTGGCAAAGGCACCATTGATTGACAGATAGACACTCTCCCCCCAATTCTAGAAAAGTCGCCCAAAAATTGTGTATGTGCAAATTTGAGCGCGTACCCATTTTGCACATTTAATTGACTAATGAGGTTATTAGCACCAATAACTGACTTTCTAACCAGCAAGTGGCGTGGAGGGAGTGGCCTAATGGTTAGTATAGTGAGTTGCAGACCTGGGGAACTGGGTTCAATTCCCGCTGCTGCCTGATGGTCGGCAGTGGGTTGAGATCTTGGGGAATCCTGTCCAATTCCCTCTGCAGCTCCGTGTGACCCTGGGTAAGTCACTTAACCCTCCATTGCCCCAGGTACAACAATAGTACAATGTACTAGTTAGATTGTGAGCCCACTAGGGACAGACCCAGTACCTGTGAAATGAAACTGTAAACCACTTAGGTCTAAGCAGTATATAAATAGCATACGTGTATCAGAGGAAAAAAATATTTCTGCAAATTCTTTCCAGTGCTGAGCGGCTTGAAAAGCTAAAGTAAATTCTAACATCTTCAATCACTTTTTTTCCTCTAGGAGAGAGAAAAGAGAATAAATAATTACATATAGTCCTCCTAGATCTAACAGAAACTGCAAACTGGAAATGCAAATACAGATAGTTGGGAGCTAGAGCATGCAATCAAACATATAAACGGCAAGTGACCGACTCACCTGCAAATGCGCAGTAGAGACTTCCCTCTCTGTCCCGCCCTCGCGTCAAGACGTGATGACGTCAGAGGGCGGAACAGAGAGGGAAACGGAGTCGGAGTGACTGTCGGACGCTGCCGCCTGGAAACGAACATCGCGCGCACCAACCTCCCCCCTCCCCCCCCCATCCCCGCAGACTGGATGGACCGTGCAGGTCTTTTTCTGCTGTCATCTACTATGTTACTATGTTTTACAAAGCCATGGTTAAAAAGTGGCCTGCATAGTGTGGGCGTGTCTTTTTGGCATGCACTGGGCCACTTTTTACCGTAGCTGGTAAAATAATGGGCCAGGAAATGGGCATGTGCAAAAAATTAAAACTAGCATGCGTCTATTTACAGCCTGAGCCCTTACCACCAGCCACTGACCTAGCGGTAAGGGCTCATGCGCTAACCACACGGTAACCACGCAGCATGCACCAATGTGGCCGTGCTGCTGATTACCGCAAGGAACGCCCCCCCCCCCCCCCCCCCACGGTAGAGAATAGAAAAATATTTTCTACCGTGGGATTCAGCGCACACCAAACTCAGAATTGCTATAATGTCAGGAAGTATTTTTTTTTCACAGAGAGGATGGTAGATCCGTTCACAGGATAAATCCCTCCTCTCAGTACCCTTCTCCACCACCGCCAACTCCAGGCTCCGCTCATTCTGCCTCGCCTCACCCTATCCTTGGAACATCCTTCCTGAGCCCTTACGCCAAGCCCCCTCCCTGCCCGTCTTCAAGTCTTTGCTTAAAGCCCACCTCTTCAATGCTGCGTTCAGCACCTAACCCTTACCGTTCAGTGAATCCAGACTGCCCCAATTTGACTGCCCCTATCGGACCGACCATTCACTTGTCTATTAGATTGTAAGCTCTTTGAGCAGGGACTGTCTCTCTTTGTTAAATTGTACAGCGCTGCGTAACCCTAGTAGCGCTCTAGAAATGTTAAGTAGTAGTAGTAGTAAATGCCTGGAATGCCATCCTGCGGGAGGTGGTGAAAATGAAAAGCCTAATGGAATTCAAAAAATGCATGGGATAAACACAAAAGAATCATTTTTAGAAGGAATGGATTCCAAGAAGCTTAGTGGAGATTAAAAAGCCACGCTGGTAATTGGGAAGCAAAGCCAGCACCAGGCAGACTTCTATGGTCTGTGCCCTGATTGTGACTGAATAGATTTGGGTGGGTTGAAGTGGAGCATTTCAGGGGCTTTGATGACAACGTCAGAAATTTTATAGCAAGGTCAGTGCTGGGCAGACTTCTACGGTCTATGCCCAGGTATACATCACATACCATATGTAATGAGTTTATCTTGTTGGGCAGGCTGGATGGACCGTACAGGTCTTTATCTGCTGTCATCTACTATGTTACTATCAGGCTAATTTTCGAAAGTGATAGACGTCCATCTTTTGACATAAATCGGAATGTGGACGTCCATCTCCCAGGGACGACCAAATCGGTATAATCGAAACCCGATTTTGGACATCTCCAACTACAGTCCGTCGCAAGGACGTACAAATTTCAAGGGGGCGTGTCGGAGGTGTGGTGAAGGTGGACTTGGGCGTGTCTAACACTTGGACGTCTTTGCGCCATAATCGAAAAAAGCAGGGACGTCCTAAAGTAAAACGTGGACGTCTTCACCTGGACATGGACATGGTTTTTTTTTTACGGATAAGGCACAAAAAGGTGCCCAAAATGACCAGATGACCACCGGAGGGAATCGGGGATGACCTCCCCTTACTTCCCCAGTGGTCACTAACACCCTCCCACCCTCAAAAAACATCTTTAAAAATATTGATTGCTAGCCTCTGTGCCAGCCTCAGATGTCATACTCATGTCCACAACAGCACATGCAGGTCCCTGGAGCAGTTTTAGTGGGTGCAGTGCACTTTAGACAAGTGGACCCAGGCTCATACCCCCCACCACAAACCCACTGTACTCACATCTAGGTGACCCCCTTCACCCGTAAGGGTTATGGTAGTGCTGTACAGTTGGGGGTAGTGGGTTTTTTTTTTTGGGGGGGGGGGGGGTTGGGGGACTCAGCACACATGGTAAAGGAGCTATGTACCTGGGAACAATTTATGAAGTCCATTGCAGTGCCCTCTAGGGTGCCCGGTTGGTGTCCTGGCATGTCAGGGGGACCAGTGCACTACAAATGCTGACTCCTTCCATGCCCAAATGGGAGGGGGTTAATAGCCACTGGGGGAGTAAGGGGAGGTGATCCCCGATTCTCTCCGGTGGTCATCTGGTCAGTGAGGGCAGCTTTTTGTGGCTTGGTCGTAAGAAAAACAGGACCAGGTAAAGTCGTCCAAGTGCTCGTCAGGGACGCCCTATTTTTTCCATTATGGGTCGAGGACACCCATGTGTTAGGCACGCCCAAGTCCCGCCTTCGCTACTCCTCCAACACGCCCCCTTGAACTTTGGTCATCCCCGCGATGGAAAGCAGTTGGGGACGCCCAAAATCAGCTTTCGATTATGCCGATTTGGGCGACCCTGTGAGAAGGACGCCCATCTTCCGATTTGTGTCGAAAGATGGGCGTCCTTCTCTTTCGAAAATAAGCCTGAGTCTGAACCCAGCTGTTTTATCCAGTTACCTAACATGTTGTCTGGCACATCAACACCAGTTAGCACTAGAATAACCCTTTCTGGTCACCATAAAGTCCCATTAAACCAGGATAAAGCCGGTCCAAAATCTAGAGAACGAGAGGACATGAAATGAGATTTAAGGGGGGCAGACTCAGGAAAGATGTCAGGAAGTATTTTTTCACAGAGAGGGTGGTTGATGCTTGGAATGCCCTCCCGCGGGAGGTGGTGGAGATGAAAACGGTAACGGAATTCAAACATGCGTGGGATATACATAAAGGAATCCTGTGCAGAAGGAAGGGATCCTCAGAAGCTTAGCCGAAATTGGGTGGCGGAGCAGGTGGGGGGAAGAGGGGTTGGTGGTTGGGAGGCGAGGATAATGGAGGGCAGACTTATACGGTCTGTGCCCTGAAAAAGACAGGTACAAATCAAGGTAAGGTATACACATATGAATTTATCTTGTTGGGCAGACTGGATGGACCATGCAGGTCGTTTTCTGCCGTCATCTACTATGTTACTATGTTAGAAAGATGCTCATTCTATTTCCCCACTGAATAGACACCCGGGGTCAGGTAAAGTCCTGCAGTACTATTTGAGCATTTTTTCATGGCCATAAGTTTCTGCCCAGCACTGGCTTTAAATGTAGTGTTGTGTCAAAATTTGTAGCTCTTTTGAAACTACGGGAGTGAAGCAATTTCTGACATTTATGGTGTCTATTTCTGCTTGGTAGAATACCTGCAGAAATTGCACATAACCCGTTGCCTTAGACATGAATGCAAATGTCCCTGTCTTTAGAACTGGCCCAGATCTTGAAGGCTTTTTGTAAATTGGACTATTTGTCTTCCACACCTTAATTAGGTCCCTTCACCTAGTGCTATGGTAAGATTTTAAACAGTGGTCTTATACATTACAGGTGGATGTGAAGCGTCTGTTCACGCTTTCCAAAAATACTAGGACTAGGGGGCATGCGATGAAACTACAGTGTAGTAAATTTAAAACAAATCGGAGAAAATGTTTCTTCACCCAACGCATAATTAAACTCTGGAATTCATTGCCGGAGAACGTAGTGAAGGCGGTTAGCTTTGCAGAGTTTAAAAAGGGGTTAGACGGTTTCCTAAAGGACAAGTCCACAAACCACTACTAAATGGACTTGGGAAACATCCACAATTCCAGGAATAACATGTATAGAATGTTTGTACGTTTGGGAAACTCGCCAGGTGCCCTTGGCCTGGATTGGCCGCTGTCGTGGACAGGATGCTGGGCTCGATGGACCCTTGGTCTTTTCCCAGTGTGGCATTACTTATGTACTTTGAAATCAGAAGCTACTCGCCAGCTATTTCTAGAAACAGGAAATGGGTAGCCATTGGTTTGCTGTGATGAACATTAAATTATTTCTCCCGAGGAAAGACATAAATTAAAAATATTTCAGCCCTTGCCACTGAAAATGGTTAGGAGACATGCCACCTGGTCCGCTCTCTCTTAATTTGTGCATGTAAATTAATTTTCCTCAGTTACTATATAGATATTAGACATTGCAAGATTAGACAATATATCCTTAAAAGGCCACCGAGAGGGAGACAGGGGGAAGCAAAATTCCCATGGACGGCCACTAAGTGGGGGGGGGGGGGGGGGGGGGGCTGGGCCCAGCGCCGGCAAGCTTCTTCATGCATGCCTGCCTGCCTGCTTCTGGGTCGCTCTCTCCTGCTCCTGTTGCGTGCCACTCACAACCTAGATGATTGCATTTAACGTGATATCGCTTTAAAATAATCATCCGAGTCCTGACTCCCGGCACACAGGAGCAGGAGAGGACCGCAGCAGTCACAGGAATGGAAGTTAAGGAGGACTGGGAATTCTGGAGCATGAATGAAGCTCCTGAGACATATTTATTTATTTATTCATTAGGATTTATTTACCGCCTTTTTGAAGGAATTCACTCAAGGCGGTGTACAGTAAGAATAGATCAAACATGAGCAATAGGCAATTACAGCAGTAAAAATATTCAAGTAACTATACAAAGTATGGCATAGTATACGACTTTGGATACAGAAAGTGAAAGTGCCTTGGTGCTTTGTAGCTTTTACTATATGAGACGTGGGGACCCCTGACGCAGGTGCTAGTCACCGAAACACGGCCCGTGTCGGGTCTTTTTGTCAAGGCTCATTCATTAAAGAACTGTGTTCCATTTTTAAAGGCCCATGGTGCTGTTTTTTTTTTGTTTGGACTTTAGTTTGTACTTCGTTCCCTCTCTTTTGTTATATCATAGTATACGACTTACAATGTCAACACAATACGTAATAGAACATTTTAATCGATAGTGAAGGGTATAAGCAAAGATGAAACATATAGATAGGTAAGAGAGTAAGAGGAGTTAGAAACTAAGGTGACTGATTTAAAGAAAGTTGCACATGAGGTCAGAGAGATGGTTAAATATTATCTCGGCTAGGGTAGGAGTGGATAAGCATGTCCTGCTGCAGTATGTGCAGCCCGTGTCACTCCTTGTGTGCGTGAGCGAGACTAACAAGTTAGTTACTTCTTCCATGAAAGGACTGGTTGAAGAGCTAAGCTTTCACCTCCTGAAGTAGGGATAGTCTTGTGTTATATTGTATATATATTGTAACTATATGTTCCCTTGTGTATATTGGATAGGCAGGTGTTTGCCATGTATGGGATAACAGGGATGTTATTCATACCACATGTGATAAAAAACCCAAGAGGCGCTCTCTGTCATGACGTGAATCTCAGACAGCGTAACTAAGTACCTGCAAAGAGTGAAGTAGCAAAGTGTGAAATCTGCACATTCCATAATCTATATTTATTTCAGATCAGACGGGTTCTGACAGACCATGAAATTTAGAGCAGCAATTAAAAGATTTGTTTTTTTTAAATGTCAAATAATGCAAGAGGGCAGAATTAAGAGGCTTCCATTAAACTGAGATTCAGGTGTAAAAGAAAAATCAAGAACGTAATTCAAATGACTGTTTATGGAATTTTTTTTAGCCTTCCACATTTCTAAAATGGAATGAAACTCTTGACTAAAATACACAGTCATGCACTTCCATCCAGAGAGACCAGGAAGGACGTGGGATGTTCACCTGGGAAAGAGATTTTAAAAGGAGAAGAAACAGCATCCGGTCATGCAAACTCTGTATTTCTGTAAGGGATAGTTTAAGATCATAATTAATGATAATAATTAACGGGCAAATGTTGAGGAGGTGTTGGTCAATGTTTTCTTGAATGCTTGATGTCACCAGCATAGACGGTCGGTGGCCCAACTGTTTGGGGAGGCTAAAGGGGGTGGGGTTAGGGGTGGAGCCAGGGGCGGAGCTTATATACATAATTGTCTGATAACACACAGAAAAAAATAAATAAATAAAAATAAAATAATCACAATTAATACCTTTTATTAAATTTAGATATTAGATATGTATCATATGTCAAAGAATAAAGTGGTTGCTCAAAGCATATTCTAAGCACAATCGCTCAACTGCAAAACACTATGCACAACTTTGTGCAAAAACACACTCAGAACCTTACTGTACCATAAATATTACACTGGGCAGAACCTAATACACAAATATACCACCATATGGAAAATGCAGACCGTCAACGATATGAAACAAGGGATCATATCATCACAATTTTCATGTAGAGCCACAAAACACCCTAATTCATGTTTAATGTGGGATAAAATGCCATAAATAAGTAAATAAATATAAACTTTTAATGTTGAGCACCTGATTCTCAAAGTGGACATATTCCAAACACTATAATGAAAATAAAATGATCTTTTCTACCTCTGTTGTCTGGTGAGTTTTTCTGATCATGCTGGCCCAGTATGATTCTGCTCAGTGCAGGTCAGGAAGTCATCCTTGTTAAATATCTCCCTGGCAACCCAGGACACCTCCAGCCAACCCTCCCCCTCTCCCAGCAGTAAAGTAAACAAACCATAAACCAATTTCTACAACTGGTTACACAAGGCTAGAGGGCTTTCACTGCAGCTCCTGCTGTGAGGATGGAGGTAAATCAACAATTTAAACCCCTCAGAGCACAGCAGGGGAGGCTTAGCCTCTCCAACCCTCTTATACTGGGCACCTATGGTCACCAGTTGAATTAGTCCTAGACCTCAAACGAAGGTATGGATAAAAATACTTAGGTTGAAACCATGATGGTCTACCTGTGTATTCGGCAGCATTTTCTGGGAAATTGAAAATGCAGGTGTGGCTCAGTCGGTGAGAGTTATCCGGGTAGAAGAGGTTCCGCAGATATTTAATGTCTCTTCTATCTGGATAAGTCCCACTGAATCTACCCCTTAATCTCTAGACCAGAAGACACCAAGCATTAAAGTCAATTTGCCCCAAAGTCACAGAGCAAATTGAAGGTGAATCTTGTTCTAATAACCCAGAGTCTTCTCCTGAATCATAGATCAATGTAACGCCTTTGTTGCTGTTTAAATTAGGGGCCTCCCTGTAGAGGTGAGGTAGGGAGGGGGTGTCCCCTCTAGAGGCTGCACTGCAAGAGCACTCCCTTCACTGCTGTGTCTGTGATCAGCCTGTTGGGGTAGAAATATTAAAAGCTGTGAGGGGACACCCTGTCTGTCACTGTACTCAGGAATAGACCATGGCTGAATGTGTTTGTTCCAAAACCAAAATACATTTACTGGCACAAAGGAAATCAGCAAAACAGCAAAATTACAGGAAAATAATATGGGCCCAATATACAGCTGATGAGGTACGTAATTTTTAAGGCACTGACCTCTGCAGGCTTCATTTGACCTGGATATTCATGTCTAATCCAGGCATCAGCACTGAACATCCGGGTTTTGCATGGTCACAGGAAGTCATCGAGTGCCATAAAAACATTTAAAAACATAAGAATAGCCATACTGGTTCAAACCAATGGTCCATCTAGTCTAGTATCCTGTTTCCAACAGTGGCCAATACAGGTCACAAGTACCTGGCAAAAACCCAAATAGTAGCAACACTCCATGATACCAATCCCAGGCAGTTGCTTCCCCATGTCTGTCTCAATAGCAGACTGTGGACTTTTCCTCCAGGAACTTGTCCAAACCTTTTTTAAACCCAGGCATGCTAACCACTCTTACCATACCCCAGAGGTGGACTGACCACATAGGCAACTGCGCACTGCCTGAGTGCCTCTCTCCCCCTCCTGTACACTACAGCCCCCTGTGTGGGCCCTCCCTGGGCCTACTTTGAAGGGCACTGGTGGTCTAGTGCCTCTTCAGAGGCAAGAACCCCCCCCCCCTCCACACACACACACACTCTTTCCTGCCTACTGCCATTGCTCTGTCTTCACTATGTCACTATATCTTCAAAATGGCTGCCGAGATTTCCTGCAGCAGTTTCATGAGACTGCCAAGAACCATAAGACTACCCCAGGAAGTCTCAGCAGACATTAACAAGAAGCGGCAGTGCCGGGTAGTGCAGTGACAGTGGGCAGGAAAGAGTGGGGTTCTCTCCTGCCCCCAAAGAAGCCTCTAGACCACAAGGTAGGCCTGGGGTGCTGTAGTGTGCAGGGGAGGTGCTGGAAACAAAGGTGGGGGCTGCGGCAGTGGAGAGGGGCGGAAGTGGGGGTCCTGGGCCTAGATCACTGTCAGTCTGCCCCTGCCATGTCCTCTGGCAATAAGTTCCAGAGCTTAACTATTCGTTGAGTGCCAGTTGATATTAAGCACATTAGGACAGCTATTTCCCCGATTCTGCTCCTGGATTGCTCTGGCCAGGGTTGGCCCAACCATTAGGTAAGACTAGGCGGTTGCCAAGGGAAGCAGAACAAAACTTTAGATCTTGACAGTCACACAAACTGAAAAAGCAATTTTCAAACAGCCCATTTAACTGGATACATGACTTTTTGGAAATGTGAATACACTCATGCATGCACAACAAGCATGCTCAGTTTCACTAAAAGGAGCATGTCGGACGTGAGAGGGGAAGAGCGAGCAGGGCAGGCAACACGGCGGCGCTGATACCAGCACTGGATGAAGGCTTCAGCTGGCGGGGGTTGAGGACCCCAACCAGCAAAACCAGGGGCCCAGAAAAAATTGGGGAGGGGGGCCCAGGCCCCCGTGGCCTCACATAGCTACGCCACTGGTGTGAGGAGAGCCACACGCTCTCCTACTGTTTTTCCCCAACCTGGCGCACTGGACAGAACACCACCTCCTGCCTTCCACCTGGTTCCTAGTTGACGACACTCCTCATGATTCTGTGAGTCCCTTTTATACTCCTCCCACACCCCTAGAGGTAGGCAACGCTGCCCATTATATTAAATTACTACTACAACTACTTATCATTTCTATAGCGCTACTAGACTTACGCAGTGCTGTACACTTGAACATGAAGAGACAGTCCCTGCTCCACAGAGCTTACAATCTATTTAGGACAGACAAACAGAACAAATAAGGGATAAGGACAAAGAGTAGAAAGATTCCGGAATCCTAAAGAGTAGCAACATTCTGTGCAGAATCCCAAAGAGTAGCAAGATTCTGGAATCCCAAACACTACTACTACTACTTATCAATTCTATAGTTCTAATAGACGTACGCAGCGCTGTACACTGGACATAAGACAGACCCTGCTCGACGGAGCTTATAATCTAATTAGGACAGGCAAACAGGACAAATAAGAGATAAGGGAATTACTAGGATGGGAGTGATAACATACAGGTACTGAACAAGTGAGTAAGGGTTAAGAGTTAAAAGCATCATCACACTACAGGAAATCTATTCCACTCCGGAAAGTTCCCTTCTTTCAGCTTACAGACAGATCAACACCTTGGAGGGATTCTGGGGATCTCCGTACAACGATGGCAAAAGCAATGGACAAGATTAAGACTTAAATTTAATGAAACATAATTAAATTTCCCCTCCCCCCCCCCATAATAAAAATAGAAATTCAGAGCCATTCAAGCACTCTCGGGATGCCTTTGTCTATAATTTTCAAAAGAAAGAAGCAGCCTGCTTTACAAAACAGACGTGCTTTAGATGCTGTGTGTTAATCATAAACATGCAAATATTGGTTCCATTCTAACACTGTGCCAACGAAAAGAAAAACAGTGACAGCTTTGAAAAACTAATTTACACGCCATTAGAAAACAGCTCTTCAATGCTTAGATCACTGATGCTATGATTGTCAATAGTATTCATTTTCTCCATTTCCCTGCCTTTTCTTTCAGTTCCTTAGAGGTTACGTTGAACCGCTCAGGAAGGCATAGAGGGACCTTCTATACCATCAGGATTTTAATCTGGGTGCCACGGAGATTTAGAACGTGGAAGACTTTTCCTAGATTCCTAAGGGGAAAGGGGCGAGGGAGGGGGGTTCACAGATGCCTGTCTGGTTTTACTTTTGTTTGCTGACTACTGTGAGGACAAGGCCATGGCAGGACTGGATTGATAGCGTCTAGTTATGTAGCTTAGCAATCAGATAAAGGAGCTAATCAAAGCATTTCTTCACTTGCTGTTACTATCGTGGAATGGTGGGGGTGCCGGTGGGGGAGGCAGACGCAAACATGTCTTTATTCTACAGTCTATCAATAGAAATCAAACAAAATAAAACATGGAAAAGAAAATAAGATGATACCTTTTTTATTAGACATAACTTAATACGTTTCTTGATTAGCTTTCGAAGGTTGCCCTTCTTCCTCAGATCGGAAATAAGCAAATGTGCTAGCTGACAGTGTATATAAGTGAAAACATTCAAGCATTACTATGACAGTAAAATAGATACTATTGGAGATTCTACATGGAATGTTGCTACTATTGGAGATTCTACATGGAATGTTGCTATTCCACTAGCAACATTCCATGTAGAAGGCTGCGCAGGCTTCTGTTTCTGTGAGTCTGACGTCCTGCACATATGTGCAGGACGTCAGACTCACAGAAGCAGAAGCCTGCGCGGCCACATTGGTGATCCGCAAGGGCCGACTTCTACATGGAATGTTGCTAGTGGAATAGCAACATTCCATGTAGAATCTATAGAAATCAAACAAAATAAAACATGGAAAAGAAAATAAGATGATACCTTTTTTATTGGACATAACTTAATACATTTCTTGATTAGCTTTCGAAGGTTGCCCTTCTTCGTCAGATCGGAAATAAGCAAATGTGGTAGCAGATAGTATATATAAGAGAAGCATCAAAGCATTACTTTGACAGTCTGACAGAGTGGGAGGGTGGGGGTATGCATGGGGACATCAAAGTATTTCATTGATATTCTAACAGGATGGGTGTTGGTAGGTGAGAGGAGGGTAATAAACAGAGAAATAAACAGAGAAATATAACTTTATGGTTTATAATGGGTTAGAAAACCCAGATCCTTATTAAGTCCTGTTTGTTGGGTGTCAAAATATTCAATCATTCTTATTTCAAAGGTCTTACGTTCCTGTATTGTTTTAAAATTACCTTTCAGTATTCTTACTGTGAAATCAGTGGTGCAGTGTTCTGGTCTTGTAAAGTGTTGGCCCACAGGGGTGGGAGCTTGACTGGCACCGGCTATTTTCATGTGATGTCTGTGCAGATTGAATCTTGTCTTAAGCATCTGGCCTGTTTCTCCAATATAGCATCCTTCGTTACATTTTTTTTACACTGAATGATATATACCACATTGGAAGATGAGCATGTAAAAGATTCCTTTATGTTGAATATTTTTCCCTTGTGAATGACTGTGGGGTCCTGTGAAATGTTTTGGCATAGCTTGCAGCTGGATATGTTACAGGGAAGCGTGCCCTTTTCTTTTTCAGTCGGTGTTGGGAGTTTACTTCTGATCAGCTTGTGTTTTAAGTTTGGTGGCTGTCGGAAGGCTAGCACTGGTGGGGATGGGAATATCTCTTTCAGTAATTCATCTTCCTCAGTTTCTCCAGCTCTGGGTTGTATGTCACTACAAGGGAATTCTGTCTGTGGCTTTTTTTTCTTTGTACTGTAGCAGATTTTCCCTGGGTGTTTTGAGGGAAGAGGCAATATTCTTGGAGATTATTTTGGGGTTGTAGCCTTTCTGTTTGAAGGATGCAGTCAGGGTTTCAAGGTGTCTGTCTCTATCCTCTGGGTAGTATATACACTTCTTGCAGGATGAGATAATCTCTACAAGTCTGCACTGGAAGGGAATTCCTTTATTGTTTTTTGGGGAGGAGGGAGAGGGTTTCCCCTCAAAAGCCAACTTATAACTTTCCAAGTCTTTTCCTCACAAGTATAATCCAAGTTCCTATATTTGGGGAGGGGAGGGGGATGGGGAAGTATCCTTTAACAATATCAGGCCCTTGATGTTTAAATCATATTTTTATTGAAACATTCTAAAAATAGAAAACATAATTTCAAGAAACAATCACTTTAGAAGTAGCATCATAAAAGAAGTAACTATTACAATTATTAAACTGTAATTACCCACTTCCACCCCTCCATCCCATCCCGGAAAAGAATCCACTAATAATCCACTGACAATAATAACGGCAAGCTTAGTACCGCAACATTTTACATGAACACCGCCTAATTAACCTAGGGGTTCTTTTACTAAGGTGCGCTGAGAAATGGCTTGCAGTCGTGTAGGCACGGGTTTGGGACCGTGTTGATCCATTTTTCAGCGCGCCTGCAAAAAAAGCCCGTTTATATATTTTTTTGCTGAAAATGGACATGCAGCAAAATCAAAATTGCTGCGCATCCGTTTTGGGTCTGAGACCTTACCGCTAGCCATTGACCTAGCGGTAAAGACTCACACGGTAACTGGGCAGTAATGACCTGCGTTCGTCAAGTGCCACTTGGCGCGCGCCCGATACACGCGTCCAAAAATAAAAACAATATTTCTCAGACGCAAGCGTCAGATGTGCAGCAAAAATGAAAGTAGCTGTGCAGTAACTCCATTTTGGAGCAAGTTGGGTGCACGTAGACGCTTACGCGGCTTAGCTAAAGGGCCCCCCCCCCCCCCCTAGTCTTTCTAAACTTTCCAAATTAAGCAGTGCACTCCTCAGTCCAGGCTTTAAAGAGTCCAAGAAAGATGTCCACGATTATATAAAGAAATTTTTTTTCTTAAGTCCACCTCTTTGAACCGATAAGTGTTTCATACGAAGCAAAAACTGTTTTAGGTCAAACCTTTGCTCAAGGAAGGCAGCTCGCAAAAGTAGCATAACATAACGCAATATCACATGTTTGAGACGACCCAGCTTAGGCAGAAATCGGTTCAGCTTCCAATAAATATGGACCCTGTGCCCTTGCTAAACCTTGTTAAAAGAGAATTTGCAGTGGTGAAATTATTTAAAAAGGAAAGGAATTGTTTGCTAGAACAGAGGGTGCATTTTTTAGAATCCTAGATCTTCAAATAATATAAACTTTAATTTTATGAGAAATTGAATCAAATAGCGTGGCCTGTGTTTTCCTCTCTAGAACTAATAATGGCCAGCCTCAAATTTTGATAAATCATTTTTATTTCAATAAAAGTAATCCAATTACTGTTGAATGCTAGAAAAAAAATTCCTGGGTTTTTCTTCTTCTTCTTTGGCTCGACAGAAAAGCCATAATATTCTGCAGCTCAATATCTCTGTAACATTGTGTTCTAACGTGATTAAAGACCTGAAACACACACAACTTTAAATAAGTACTTCCAAGCGAAGCTTTATTTGGATATGTTTACTGGCAGTTGGAATGTAGTAACTCCCTCAGACTAATAAAGCAGCTACATAAAAGTTATTTCTCAATCAACCTTCACTTAATTCTGGTAAGTAGTATTCAGGTGATTAAAACAGAACCAACCTAGACTGTGATATTCTTTCATAAGGTCAAACACCTATATGACATGGACATTTTCTGCAATTTTATCATCCTCACTTTAATATTCCCTTATCTCATGTTTGTCCTGTTTGTCTGTCCTAATTAGATTGTAAGCTCTGAGCAGGAACTGTCTCTTCATGTTCAAGTGTACAGCGCTGCGTACGTCTAGTAGCGCTTTAGAAATGATAAGTAGTAGTAGTAGTCTTGGGATTCCGGAATCTTGCTACTCTTTGTCCTTATCCCTTATTTGTCCTGTTTGACTGTCTTGATTAGATTGTAAGCTCTGTGGAGCAGGGACTGTCTCTTCATGTTCAAGTGTACAGCGCTGCGTATGTCTAGTAGCGCTATAGAAATGATAAGTAGTAGTAATGATTGGGATTCCGGAATCTTGCTACTCTTTAGGATTCCAGAATCTTGTTACTCTGAGATTCTGCATGGAATGTTGCTACTCTTTGGGATTCTGGAATCTTGCTACTCTTTGTCCTTATCCCTTATTTGTCTGTCCTGATTAGATTGTAAGCTCTGTGGAGCAGGGACTGTCTCTTTATGTTCAAACGTACAGCGCTGCATACGTCTAGTAGCGCTTTAGAAATGATAAGTAGTAGTAGTAATAAGGTCACCCTGCACCTGTAATGCTGCCAAGGTTAGAGATGCTCAGAGACTCCCCAACTGTCCGTCTTCCTGGATACCCATCATAAATATGTATGAGACACATATGCAGTGCATTTTGTCTAGCAAAAAAGGTGCCGGTACTCAAATGCCAGGCCACCCTTCAGGGGTGGAGTGATCATTGAGGGACTCACCCCCACAATAGCCAGGACCCCTGCAACCAGTCATAGAATCTATGACAAGACAGAATTTGTATGCAGAACCTGAGCTCTTTCATTAAAATATAAGAACCATGGGTCAAGTTTAGCAGACAGTGGAAAAAGCCCTGCACATATGCATCCCTGAGTCTTATCTTGCCGGAGAAAGTGGTGAAGGCGGTTAGCTTAGCAGAGTTTAAAAAGGGGTTGGACGGATTCCTAAAGGACAAGTCCATAAACCGCTACTAAACGGACTTGGAAAAATCCAAAATTCCAGGAATAACATGTATAGAATGTTTGTACGTTTGGGAAGCTTGCCAGGTGCCCTTGGCCTGGATTGGCCGCTGTCGTGGACAGGATGCTGGGCTCGATGGACCCTTGGTCTTTTCCCAGTATGGCATTACTTATGTACTTATGTACTTATCTTCAGGAAGAAAAGGGGGCTCATTTTCGAAAGAGAAAAATGTTCAAAAAGTGGCATAAAAGCAGCATTTGGACGTTATGCTTGCCAAAACGTTCAAATCACAATTTTCAAAATCCACATTCTAAATGTTTTGCTGTGCAGTTCGTCGGCAGTATGTTCAAATCACAACGGGGGTGAGATTTGGGCATTCCTAAGACTTGGAGGTTTTTCTGCCATAATGGCAAAAACATCTGGGGCTACAATTTAAATGTTTTGGCCTAGACTTGTTTTTATTATGACTATGTCAGAAAAAGGTGCCCTAAATGACCAGATGACCACTGGAGGGATTAAGGCATGACCCCCCTTACTCCCCTAGTGGTCACCGACTCCCTCAAACCCCCAAAGGTGTGAACGAAACAGTACATACCAGCCTCTATGACCGCTTCAGATGTTATAGCCAGTCCTATTGGAGCAGCAAGCAGGTCCCTGGAGTAGCCCAGTGGTTGGTGCAGTGCACTGTAGAGAAGGAGACCCGGGCCCATATCCCACTCTAACTGGTACACTTGTGGTGGAAAATGTGAGCCCACCGATACTCAACAAAAACCCATTGTAGCCACATATAGGTGACACCTGCATCTATAGGGGCTATTGTAGTGGTGTACAGTTGGGTAAACTGGAGTTTTGGTGGGTTTTGGAGGGCTCACCATACGAGATAAGGGGGTAATGGTGAGATGGGTACCTGGGACCTTTTATGTGAAGTCCACTGCAGTGCTCCCACTGGGATGTCTGTGTGGCCAGCCTACTAAGAGTGCTAATTCCTCCTACATTCAATTGCTTGATTTTGTGCGTTTTGCACTTGAACTTAAGTACATAAGTATTGTCATACTGGGAAAGACCAAAAGGTCCATCGAGCCCAGCATCCTGTTTCCAACAGTGGCCAATCCAGGTCACAAGTACCTGGCAGAAAAACAAAGAATAGCAACATTCCAAGTAGAACCCCAAAGAGTAGCAAGATTCTAGAATTCTAAAGAATAACAAGATTCCATGCAGAATTTCAAAGTGTATCAACATTCCATGTTGAACCCCAAAGAGTAACAAGATTCCATTCAGAATCCCAAGTACATAAGTACGTAAGTGATAACATACTGGGACAGACCAAAGGTCCATCAAGCCCAGCATCCTGTTTCCAACAGTGGCCAATCCAGGTCACAAGTACCTGGCAGAAACCCAAAGAATAGCAACATTCTAGAATTCTAAAGAACAACAAGATTCCATGCAGAATTTCAAAGTGTAGCAACATTCCATGTAGAACCCCAAAGAGTAGCAAGATTCCGTTCAGAATCCCAAGTACATAAGCATTGCCACACTGGGACAGACCAAAGGTCCATCAAGTCAAGCATCCTGTTTCCAACAGTGGCCAATCCAGGTCACAAATACCTGGCAAGATCCCCAAAATGTACAAAACATTTTATACTGCTTATCCCAGAAATAGTGGATTTTCCCCAAGTCCTATTTAATAACGGTCTATGAACTTTTCCTTTAGGAAGCCGTCCAAACCTTTTTTAAACTCTGCTAAGCTAACCGCCTTTACCACATTCTCTGGCAACGAATTCCAGAGTTTAATTACACGTTGAGTGAAGAAACATTTTCTCCGGTTCGTTTTAAATTTACTACTTTGTAGCTTCATCGCATGCCCCCTAGTCCTAGTATTTTTGGAAAGCGTGAACAGACGCTTCACATCTACCCGTTCAACTCCACTCATTATTTTATATCCTTCTATCATGTCTCCCCTCAGCCGCCTTTTCTCCAAGCTGAAGAGCCCTAGCCGCTTTTTTTTCGAAATTGATCCAAAAAGATAGATGCACTGAACACAAAAACATTTTTCAGTGCATCTATATTTAACATTGCTTTTGACTCATAACCACTTGTAACCACTCGCCTCCACCTACCCTCCTCTCCTCCTTCCTGTACACATTAATTGATTTGCTTACTTTATTTTTTGTCTATTAGATTGTAAGCTGTTTGAGCAGGGACTGTCTTTCTTCTATGTTTGTGCAGCGCTGCGTACGCCTTGTAGCGCTATAGAAATGCTAAATAGTAGTAGTAGTAGTCTCGTAACCAGAGCTAATATTGTGATGTCATAATGCCTCAGGCCACCAATAAGAGCCAACCTCATCAGTGATGTCACAATGGCTTGATTGTCCTATACTTGGCTCACTTTTATTACATAGCTCTTTGAGCAGGGACTGTCTTTCTTCTATGTTTGTGCTGCGTACGCCTTGTAGCGCTATAGAAATGCTAAATAGTAGTAGTAGTAATAGTAGTAAAAGGCCCCCTAAGCTCTTTTCAGCTGAGGTAAGCACACGCTGGTGCTCACCACAGCTTAGTAAAAGGAACCGTTGGTATGTCGCAGTTACAGAGATTGAGTTTAAATTTCCAGGCAGCTATATAAGTTGATACATAGCCAAAATTGATTAGTTTACCTTGAGTGGGGTCAGGAATATTTTGGGAATGGGGTTTCAACGTATTCTGAGAAAAGCAATATTCAACAACAACGTCCTGTAAGTGGATCACAGAAACAGCAGGCTAAACCTTATACGACCAGCTTATCTGTAGGAGTTTAGGATGGCGCATTCAACGGTCCAACTTATAGGGACAAATTGACTGAAAATCTGCATCAAGACATCTGGATAACTTTTTTATCGATCTTACTGTGGATCTGGCCCTGCTGAATGGTGCTCTCCTTGAGTTTAACCTTCAGTCCTAAACAGCACATTTCTCAATGCTGTTGAGCCTCAGTAGAGCATTTCAAACTAGAAGGGAATGAAAAAGGGCAAAGCCTCCATAGGGGAGGAAAGGAGAGGGATTTTGGCAGGTTTTAGCACATCCTTACTTGGGTCATTCCCGTGCGCTAATGTCATTTTTGCCACTGGGGTAAAATGACTGATTTTTGGAATTTTTCAATAATGGCCATGCATTAATGTTCATATTGGCGTATGATCCTCTACTGCCACCTATTTGGTGTGCGATAGGGACTCATGTGCTAAACCTGCGCTATTTGGTTAGCAACTGGCAATGTAGCTGCGCTAACCGATTAGTGCAGAACACGCCCAGCTATGCACCTGGGAGCTATTTTTTTTTTAATTTTTAGAACTGCCCCCTAGGGTGCCCGGTTGGTGTCCTGGCATGTGAGGGGGCCAGTGCACTACAAATGCTGGCTCCTCCCACGACCAAATGCCTTGGATTTGGCCGGGTTTGAGATCGCCGGCATTATTTTCCATTATGGCCGAAAACCGAGGCCGAACAATAAAAACAGCACCACGGGCCTTTAAAAATGGAACACAGTTCTTTAATGAATGAGCCTTGACAAAAAGACCCGACACGGGCCGTGTTTCGGTGACTAGCACCTGCGTCAGGGGTCACAGTGATGACGTGGAAAACTTGGGGAATAACTCAAATATATTCCTCTACAATATATTATTCCTTACCCCACGTCTCATATAGTAAAAGCTACAAAGCACCAAGGCCCTTTCACTTTCTGTATCCAAATGGACGAAAACCGAGGCCGGCCATCTCAACCCCGGCGAACTCTGACATTTGGCCGGGCCCAAGCGTATTAGCGAAGAAAAAGATGGCCGGCCATCTTTTTTGAAAATACGGTTGGCTCCGCCTGCTTATGGCGCCGGAGATGGCCGGCCAGCTATTTGGCCGGTGCCTTTCGATTGTGCCCCTCTATGCGTCTTAGTAAAAGGGCCCCTAAAATGGAAAATCTGCCATTTTCCAGCTGCGCTAAAAATGGCTTTAGCACATGAGAAAGACCTACATGAGAAGAACGCACTGAGGCCACTTTTTAGCGCAGCTTTGTAAAAGAACCGCTTGGTCATTAGAAAACATTTCTTTTTTGCTCTGACAATACGGAAGGACCTTCCATTAGAGTTTTCCTTGGTATTGATTTCCTGTGCGGCGTCTGTGGCTCAGCCCTGAGGGACTTTCTGTTCGGCATGCAGCCATTAGATGCGTAGAAGAAATGTGATGGTGGTTCCTCCTGAGGAAGATTTGTGAAATGCGCTCCTGCATTGGGGAACCGGCACAATATGAAACAGATATGGTGGACTGTTGAGTCAGTCATCGAGCACACAGCACTTGTATTTTGATGCATACAGATGATTGGAGGTGGTGCATTTAGCCAGCCAAAGGAGGGTCAATAGACACATAGAGGGGCATAATTGAACGAAAACGTCTATCTCCATGGGCGTTTATCTCCGAGAACGGGTCCGTGAAAGGGCGGACCGAACCGTATTTTCGAAAAAAAATAGACGTCCATGTTTTATTCGACAATTTGTGAGCTGGGCGTTTTTGTTTTTCAGTGATAATGGAAAATGAAAGCGCCCAGCTCAAAAACGAATAAATCCAAGGCATTTGTTCGTGGGAGGGGCCACACTGGTCCCCCTCACATGCCAGGACACCAACCGGGCACCCTAGGGGACACTTTTACAAAAACAAAAAAAAAAAGGTAAAAGAGCTCCCAGGTGCATAGCACCCTTCCCTTGTGTGTTGAGCCCCCCAAATCCCCCTCAAAACCCACTGCCCACAAGTCTACACCATTACTATAGCCCTAAGGGGTGAAGGGGGGCACCTACATGTGGGTACAGTGGGTTTGGGGAGGTTGGATGACTAAGCATTAAGCAGCACAATTGTAACAGGTAGGGGGGGGGGTGGGCCTGGGTCCACCTGCCTGAAGTCCACTGCACCCCCTAACAACTGCTCCAGGGACCTGCATACTGCTGCCAGGGAGGTGGGTATGACATTTGAGGGTGAAAATAAAAAGTTGTGAAACATCATGTTTTGTGGTGGGAGGGGGTTAGTGACCACTGGGGGAGTCAGGGGAGGTCATCCCCGATTCCCTCTGGGGGTAATCTGGTCATTTAGGGCACTTTTTGGGGCCTTATTCGTGAAAAAACAGGGTCCAGGAAAAGTGCCCTAAATTCTAGCTACAAACGCATACTTTTTTCCCATTATCGGCGAAAGGTGCCCCTCTCTCCTCAGCCGATAACCACGCCCCAGTTCCACCTTCACCACGCCTCCGACACGCCCCCGTCAACTTTGCTCGCTTCCGCGATGGAGTGCAGTTGAAAACGTCCAAAATCGGCTTTCCATTATACCGATTTATTCGTTTTTGTGAGATAAACGTCTATTTCCCGATTTGGGTCGAAATCTAGGCGTTTTTCTCTTTCAATTATAAGGTGGATAGTGTTTTTCTACCGGAGAGCAGTCATCCAGCGTCTACGTGTAAACACGATTTCAGCGACCAAGCGGAAGGCATGGCGTCTGTAGGAAGAGGGCTATTCAGCTGGCAGGACTGAGTTCTGATCCGTTGTGTATGATGTAATGTATTAGGTACTGCAAAATATATGTAAATTAAGAAACAGCATTAGTATGCAGTTTAAAATGTAAAAACAGTTGGTTTGTTTTCAAATACAGGTGGTGCAAGATGAGTGGAGGAATGAATGTGTGAGGTTTTAACATTAGGTAGCAGTGCTAGAGTGGTTAGTGAGCATTGCAATACAATAAAATGTTTTTGTGATATGAAAACTACTGGAGTCTTTGTGTAATAGATAATTGTTGTCTATTGCAACATTTTCTATTCTGTGTTTTGCAGACACAAATCAAAACGTTTTAGAAAGCATTCTAATATAAGAGACAAGGGATAGTGACGGTGGGTACGAGGCATCACACAAAACACCACTTCTGTATTTAGTGACGTGTGTACCAGGTCAGGTCAAAGAAACCGGTCTCGTTTATTTATTTATTTTTTGACCCAAGTCAATTGCACGAGGTTCAACCAGGTTAAAATGAAAAGAACAGATGAGTTGTACAGATAAACCAATTTAATATAAAAAAAAAAACATAATACGAGGAAAAATTCAATTTTTGTTCAGGGATCAACGTCTTAGTGGAACCTTGAGATTTCAATTTTAAGACAGGAAAGAAGAAGGGTGAGGGGTGGGGAGCGAGGTCAGTCGGTCTTTGTCGGAAGAAAACAGATACGCTGTGCCGTTCTCTCTTCTGGTAGAAATCTGTCAGAAGAAATCAGACTTGTGTGGATAGACAGAGCAATTTGCTGAGACTTTTGCACGATCCCAGTGGGAAACACAGATGTGCTGTACTAAGGGGCCCTTTACTAAGCTGTGGTCAAAAGTGACCTGCAGTAGTTTGGACACATAAAATTGGTGCACGCAAAGCCATTTTTTTTTTTTTTTACCGTGGCTGGGAAAAAGGGCTTTTTTTAGTGGGTCAGTAAATGGCCATGCACAAAAATTAAAAGTAATGCACAGCTATTTTTGACTGAGCCCTTATTTATTTATTTAGCAACATTTATATCCCACATTTCCTCGCACGCTAGCAGGCTCAATGTGGCTTACATTGACCGCATTGGCGAACGCCAAGTACGGCAGGGGTTAAACAGATACAATTAAAAATAGGCAAATCTAAATCTCATAAAAGAGCAATCTTGGATATCAAGTAATGAGGGATTGAAAATATAGCAATATCAGATATCCTTAGATAATCCTGAAATGTGATCCGCTGTTTAACGAGATGTAGAAGCGGCTCATATTTGTGAATATATTTTTTTGAAAACATTGAGCGGTTGCCGTTTATTAAAGTAGGAGGTTTTTTTTTTACCTATGATGATTAAAGGGTCCTCCCTTATGTTGGTTATCTAACGAAGGAGTGTTCCCCTTTTAAATTTGAGGTTTTCCTCCTAATGAATAAACACATTTCAGGATTATCTAAGGATATCTGATATTGCTACAATTAAAAATAGGGTCATTTAAGGTGGGGTAAGTGGGTATAATAAGTGACAAAGAACGATGAAATAAAATTGTCCTTTGAATCACTGTGGAGTTGAGACCTTTAAACAGAATCAGCAGCGTAGGCCTTGCAAAACAAATAGGTCTTTAAAGACCGCCTGAATTCTTGATGGCCATGTATCGTTCTCCCTCTCTTTGGTATAAGGGTTCACGTGCTATGCATGTGGTAATCAGGAAGCGTGTATCAATGTGGTCATGCTGCCGATTACTGCTGGGAACCCCCCCCCCCGCAGTAGAAAATATAAAAATATCTTCCACTGCAGGAAATAGTGTGTGCCAACTTCGAAACTTACTGCCAGGTGCCCGAGCTTGCCCAGAAGTAGTCTTGATTTGGTGTACGCTGCCTGTACATTAGCCCCTGCCATGTCTTAGTAAAAGAGCCCTTAAATGACAGCTCACATCTACGGAACAATGTGTTCAATATCAACCTATGCATCCAGTTTCTCTTATATAAGCACGCAACTATGGAATTCACTACCAATCGCCGTGAAAACAACATACGACCACCTAAACTTCCAGAAACTCCTAAAGACTTACCTATTCGAAAAGGCATTCCCCAATGATCCAACCTAAATGCCTTAACCCCGCAACACAACAATATAAAGTTCGTACTGGACACAACCAACTCTTCCCCTTATGACCCCCAATGTGCTTATCATACCCGATCATTACTTTGTCATAACCTCACTTTGTATTTGTTCATACCGGTATTGGCGATCGCCTCTACTGTACTATGTAAGCCACATTGAGCCTGCAAATAGGTGGGAAAATGTGGGATACAATGTAATAAATAAATATAATAATGCACAATTAGTACACACAGGACTACAGGGGTCAATTCAATAAAGGGTGTGAAAAAAGTTTGGTGCCAAAGTGCAATGCACTAAGGGGTGAATTCTATAATTGGCACCCAAAAAATTGGAGCTGACAAAAAATGCTTAAGTGGTATTCTAGAAGTGACACCTAAAGTTTGGTGCAGTTTATAAAATAACGCTTAAGCAGAGAGGTTGCACATAAATTTAGGCAACACCATTTGCACCAACAAAATTGTGGTGCAAACGCCTCATGCCTAAATTTATACGCGGAGCTCCCATATTTTATAATTACGTACACAACTCAAAACTGCACCACCAATCTGCTCCAAAATGCCCAGGAGGACCCTCCCCATTTCTGTGCCCCTATTTCAGGCCGCGCTTACATTTTAAGCGCAGTTCTTGCACCTAAATTTATGCACATAAGTCTAAATTAAATCTAATTAGTGCCAATAATTATTGGCACTAATTGACTTGTTATTGCCCTTTTATTAAGCCGCATAAGGCTCTACGTGCGCCCAACCTGCGCCAAAATGGATTTACCACCCAGCTCTTGTGGTAATTTCATTTTTGTTGCATGGCCCATACGCGTGGCTGAAAAATAACTTTTATTTTCGAATGTGCGTATCAGACATGCGCTAAGTGGCATTTGGTGAGCATAGGTCATTTCCGCCCGGTTACAGTGTGAGACTTTACCGCAAGGTCAATGGCTGGTGGTAAGGTCGCAGACCCAAAATGGACGCATGGCAATTTTGATTTTGCTGCATGTCCATTTTCAGGAAAAATTTTAAAAAGGGCTTTTTTTACAGGCGTGCTGGAAAATGGATCGACGCATACCCAAAAGCTGCAGCTACACTACCACAAGCCATTTTTCAGCGCACCTTAGTAAAAGGACCCCTTCAATAGTGCGCAAATCAGGCATGTGCCTAAATTTGTGCCCACGATATTTTGCAACGTTTATAGAATCAGGGGGGTGAATGTTAAGTCTATACTGGTATTTGGCTGCCCACATTCTGTTATAGAATTCTAGTGTGTCGCATTTATGCACCAACATTTTTGTGAGAAAAACGTCCAAATGCAGATTTATGCCACTTTTTGGGACGTTTTTCTCTTTCGAAAATGAGCTCCATAGTGACACTGCCTGGGTGCACAGAAATCTCACGAGTGACCTATATGAAGGCAGACGTGAAATAACCATCAGGGGCCACCTTTTCCCCTTCTTTGCTTATTGACTCTGGAGATGCCGTGGAGGGGCATAATCAAACTGGGCACCCATCTTTAAGGGCATCCATCTCTAAGGACGGCCCGGCGAAGGGGCGGGGCATCCCGTATTATTGAAACAAGATGGGCGTCCATCTTTCATTTCGATAGTATGGTCGGGGATGGCCAAATCTCAACATTTAGGTCGACCTAAGAGATGATCAACCTAAATGTTGAGATCGCCGGCCTTAGAAATGGCCGACCTCGGTTTTCGCCGATAATGGAAACCGAGGACGGCCATCTCAAATACGGCCAAATCCAAGCCATTTGGTCGTGGGAGGAGCCAGCATTTATAGTGCATTGGTCCCCTCTCACATTCCAGGACACCAACCGGGCACCCTAGGGGGCACTGCAGTGGATTTCATTAATTGCTCCCAGGTACATAGCTCCCTTCCCTTGGGCGCTGAGCCCCCCAAATCCCCCCCAAAACCCACTACCTACAACTGTACAACACTACCATAGCCCTTAAAGGGATTATGAATTTAACACTATGTTTTAATGGCTGGTTCGATAAACGTGTCATTCCTTTATTCTTTGCTTGCACTGCAGGGCTTGTTTATTATTTTTATGGCATGCAAATTTTCTGTGCCATTGTACTGTTTTATTGGAATCTTGGCAATTCACCAAGAAATGAAGTTTTTAGGTTGAGTGCATTACTGCTGTTTTAAAGCGGAACAGAGACCTAACAGTAGTAGGCAGAGAGGAAGGGAAAGTGGACAGCAGACAAGCTGATGTTTTGAGGAACAGTGAATGCAACTGTTAAATCCATTTCCATGTGTCCATTGGTCATCTGAAACTGCCTTCCCCCACAATGGCCAAAGTTCTGTGCATTGTGTATGACAGACACACTTTTAGCTGTATTCATAGGAGGAGTAAATGTGCTTGTGTGTTCGACAGGATCAGCAAATAGCACGAGCAGACTGGATTTTGGAGTCTACACATTTCCATTTTCTCGCAGTACCCATCCAAAAACTATGTGCAAAAGTCCCTGAGTAATTCGGCTTCACAGCAAGTTTCTAAGGGAAAATACTGTACACTTTGCCTTTCAAACTTAGGAGTCCTTTCACAAAGCTGAACTGGAAAATGGCTTGTGGTAGTGTAAGCGTGGGTTTTGGGCACGCGCCGATCCATTTTTTAGCGCACCTGTAAAAAAGGCCTTTCTTTGCTGAAAATAAACGTGCGGCAAAATCAAAATTGCCACGCTTCCATTTTGGGTCCGAGACCTTACCGCCAGCCACTGACCTAGCGGTAAAGAATCCGGGTGGTAATGACCTAAGCACATTAGATGCCACTTGGGGCACATCTGTTACGCGCGCCCAAAAATGAAAAATATTTTTCAGACGCATGTATCAGACGTGCGCCAAAAATGAAATTACCACAAGAGCCACCCAGTAGCCGGGCAGTAATTCCATTTTGGTGTGCATTGGGCATGCGTAGACGCTGACACGGCTTAGTAAAAGGGCCCCTAAGCACTTGCAAACATTATTCCAAAGTGGATAATCTGAAAATGACACTCATATTCTACACATTTATTTATTTATATCACATTTGTACCCCGCGCTTTCCCACACATGGCAGGCTCAATGTGGCTTACATAGTTCCAATATAAAGAATTACAAAGTTATAAGAAGAATATACAGTTTGTAGTAAATGCGAAATTAATGGGGTTAACGGAGGTAAATTCATCATGGGAGAAATTGGGAGCAGGAGGAATTGAGCGTTGGGAGGTAGGTGTAGGAAAGGAAGGGATATGGGGATAGCAAAAAGGATAATGGGAATATGGTCAATATAGCAAATGTCAATAAGAATCATGTGGACAAGTTTTGGTTAGGTTGAATCGCTAGGGTAGGCTATCTTGAAGAGATGGGTCTTCAGTGCTTTCCTGAAGGGCAGAAGGTCGTTAATGGTACAAAGAAAAAAAAGCCACAGACAGAAGAATCTCCCTTATAGTGACATACAACTCAGAGCTGGAAAAATTAAGAAAACTCATAAAAAATCTACAGCCTCTACTCCAGGAGGATGAATTACTAAAAGAGATATTCCCATCCCCACCCGTACTGGCCTTCCGACAGCCACCTAACTTAAAACACAAGCTAATTAGAAGTAAACTCCCAACACAGACTCAAAAAGAAAAGAATGGCACATATCCTTGCAATATATCCAGCTGCAAACTATGCCAAAACATTTCACAGGACCCCATGGTCATTCACAAAGGAAAAATATTCCACATTAAGGAATCTTCCAATGTGGTATATATCATTCAGTGTAAAAAATGCAACGAAGGCTGCTACATTGGAGAAACAAGTCAGATGCTAAAGAAGAGATTTAATTGACATAGACACCATATGAAAAAATGCTAGTACCAATAAGGATGTCACCTCTGTGGGGCAGCACTTTACAAAATCAGAACACTGTACCAGTGATTTCATGGTAAGAATCCTGAAAGGGAACTTTAAAACAATACAGGAACGTAAGACCTTTGAAGTCAGAATGATTAAATATTTTGACATCCACCAAACAGGACTTAACAAAGATCTGGGTTTTCTAGCCCATTATAAACCATAAAATTGTACTACTTTGTCACCCTCCTATCTCCATGCATATCTCCCTGTCCCTCATCCACCCCCATCCTGTTAGACTGTCCCTGGAACGCTTTGATGCTTCACTTATATATACTTTCATCTACCAAAGTTTGCTTATTTCCGATCTGACGAAGAAGGGCAACCTTCGAAAGCTAATCAATAAAAAAGGTATAATCTTATTTTCTTGTCCATGTTTTATTTTGTTTTATTTCTATTGATTACCTTTAAAAGTGGACTAACACGTCTACCACACCTCTCTATGGGAAGACTACAGAAATTGAGCTGGAGGAGGAATGTTATCTTCAGGGCTTAATTTCTGCAGGAAGAGCCTAGAATGCAGCTCTGCCACTTTTTTTTGTAGAGTGGCAGGTGTGCAGCCCCCTCCCTTCCAGGCAGCCTGAGGAGAAGAGGAGGGGAGGAAGAGACTCAGAAGCAGAGCATTGAAAAGTCACTCTACTCCCGATTCCAGCCCTTCTTCTCCTGTTGCTTCTGCCCAGGGGCATAGCCAGAAATCCATTTGGGGAGGGGGCAGTGGTGGATTGAGAGGGCCACATATTTTCTCTCAGCTCCCCCCTCCCCCCCCCCACCACTGTGTTTAAATCATACCTTTGCTGGTGGGGATTGGGGATGCCATGCGTGCATGCTCAGTTTCACTAAAATGAGCGTATCGGATGTGAGGGGAAGAGAGAGCAGGGCAGGCAATGCAGTGGCGCCGGAGACCAATGCTAGGCAAATGTTTCAGCTGGTGGGGGTTGGGAACCCCTACCAGCCAAACCAGGGGAACAGAGCCAATTTGCATCCTTAAAAAATAAAATCTGCAATTGACAGGTCTGTTGAAGTCCACCTTGGAAATTATTCTCAAACAGCCAAAGTGGATTTTTTGGTCCATCACTCTCCCCACCCTCTGATCTGCCATAAAAGCAAAACTCCAGATTTTCCCTATGATTCCAGTCTGACGACCCAAAATTGAAATCTACTCTGTCTGAAATTGAGCTCAAACTGTTTACAGAGCTCCAGGACTAAAGGGATACGTTTAGAAAAAAAAAAAAAAAAGGAATATTACAAGTCCGGAAGCTGCCAAAGGGGGAGAAAGAGAGTAAAAAACAAACAGAAGAAATGTTAATGAAGAAAAGAAAGACGGTATAGAATTGGAGCGGTAAGGACCTACGTGCATCAGGTGCCACTTGGCGCGCATCCGAAAAGAAAAAATATTTTTCAGACGTGCATAGCGGACGCGCGCCAAGAATGAAATTACTGCAAGAGCAACACGGTAGCCGGGCGGTAACTCCATTTTGGCACGCGATGGGTGGCATATAGGTGCTTACGCAGCTTAGTAAAAGGGTCCCAAAGTTAGGTGATGGCAAAAAGTCTCAGACTTGCTCACAGTATTAGTGTTCCTTGATCTCCTTTGTGGTGTGCTGTCACTTGAGCTCTTCTGCATCGCTTGGTCTCTTTTCTCTTGTGACAGGTTGGGCACCCTCTCAACTCCTCTGACAGTTCCTCTCAAACACTAGGGTCTTCTGCCAGCTCAAGTCTCCTCTCTCTCAGATACTCTCAGTAGTACTTAGTTTTAGGACTCTACATGCAGTTCGGACTGACCATTGGAACAATAGGACAGTGCCCTAGGGGGTCCATCTAATTTTATTTACTTATTTATTTGTTACATTTGTATTCCACATTTTCCCACCTATATGCAGGCTCAATGTGGCTTACATAGTTCCGTAAAGGCCTTCGTCAATTCCGGTATGAACAAATACAGTAACGTTGTGGTAGAATAAGGTTCGTGTGTACAGACACATTAGGGAATCGTAGAGAGGAAGAGAATTGTAGAGAGGAAGAGTTATTATATGTCCATTACGAGCTTTGGTTTCGTTGTGTTGCAGGGTACAGGCATTAAGTTGGGTCGGTAGGGTAAGCCTTTTTGAACAGGTTAGTTTTTAATGATTTCCGGAAGTTTAGGTGATCATAAGTTGTTTTCATGGCTTTTGGTAGTGTGTTCCATAGTTGTGTGCTTATGTAGGAAAAGCTGGATGCATGAGTTGATTTGTATTTGAGTCCTTTGCAGCATGGGTAGTGGAGGTTTCGATATGTTCATGTTGATCCTGTTGTGTTTCTGGTTGGTAGGTCGATGAGGTCTGTCATGTATCCCGGGGCTTCGCCGTAGATAATTTTATGAACCAGGGTGCAGATTTTGAAAGCAATACGTTCTTTGATTGGGAGCCAGTGCAGTTTTTCTCGGAGGGGTTTGGTGCTTTCAAATTGCGTTTTTCCAAATATAAGCCTCGCTGCCGTGTTTTGAGCGGTCTGAAGTTTCTTTATAATTTGTTCTTTGCATCCCGCATAAATTCCGTTGCAGTAGTGTACATGGCTTAGTACCATTGATTGTATCAAGTTGCGAAATGTTTCACTCGGGAAGAATTATATTGGCGTTGGGTTCTGTACTGGTTTTCTTGCCTTGAATTGCCGGTGACAGCCTAACATTGAGGTTCTACAGCATCCTATGCCTACCATGGTGCTTAGTCATTTCTTCATGACAAATAACGCGCACATGCTTGTAAGTCTGTCTACATGTTAAAGTTACAACATTTGGTGGTGGTTTCATTTTTTTTTCTCCTGATTTTCTTCCTGCCTTCTCCCTTCCTCTTCTCTCTTTCTGACAAAACCGCACATCACATTCTGGGATGATGCAGGTTCTCTGTGCTGCTCCAGCTGCCTTTGAAAACAAAGAATCGACTTTCATTCTCTCATCAAGATTTGCTAAGAGGTTTTACTTTCTCACTTCGGTCTTGATGCCTGCAGCCCTGACTGAGTGGAAAACGAGATAGGAAGCAGTCAATAATCAACTCAATAGCATCGTGGAACCATGCACACACGGTTCTTGAAGTAATTATCGATGCAAAAAGGGAATATTCCAACCTGGATATACATGCTTCATCATAAAATCTCATTATGCACACATTTTGGCTCCAACATTCAGCATAATAATGGTCTGGTGTAAAAACTAATTACACAGAAATATAACATGCAAAATAGGATACTTTTGGATCAATTAAAATTTGCATGAGAATCCCTTGAATGATCTTTAAACTCACACAGCTGCGACTTGACTTAGTTACGGTATATTGAGTTGAATGCCTAGAAGCTCTAAACTGAAAGGTTGACATAAGAACATGACATAAGCAAGCATCAATTAAGTCACATATGTTTGATTAGGTATGGTAATGTTTTTGTTATTCAGAGGTGAATTCTTTGTCACAAAATAAGAATTATCCAGAGACATGGTGCACATGTTTTTGAAACCTTATGAGTCAAATCTTCAGATGTCCGTTTATGCGGAATTAAATTTCAGCCTTACATTTGTCCCCCCCCCCCCCCCCCCCCCCCCCAACCAGGCGATTTCTTCTCTGAAATGTTGTTTATCTTCAGGATACTAACCTCTCAAGTATCCATACTCCTCTTCCCCCTAGGATATTGCCAATCCAATGAAATTTTAGCAGCAACATAGAAACAGAGAAACTGACGTCATATGAACAGCTAAGGCCTCTCCAGTCTGCCCATCCATAGAAACTACCACTATCCCTTCCTCTCCTTTAGAAATCCTGTGCATGTCTTATGCTTTCATTCAGGTATTGACCATCTTCACCGGGAGGCAGTTCCAGAAGTATTTTCCTAGTTTACTCCTGTGATTATATCCTTTCACCTTCATCCTATGTCTCCTTATCCCAGAGCTTCCATTCAACTGGAAGAGATTCACCTCCTGTGCATTTATGCCACTTAGGTATTTAAATGTCTCTATCATACCTCCTCTCCCTCGGCTTTTTCCAATGTATACATGTTGAGTCGTACGCTTTATGACTAATTCACTAACCAATTTAGTAGCTGCTCCCTGGACTGACTTCATCTTGTTTATATCTTTTTGAAGGTGTGGTCTCCAGAAATGTGCACTCCTCTCCCTATGCACCCAGGAATCCTTCTGGATTTTGCCATCATTTTTTCTACCTACTTAAGATCATCAGATATGATCACCCCCCCCCCCCCCCCCCCAGTTCTGCTCTTCTTTCATACACAGAAGTACTTCAATCCTTCTACTGTAGCACTTCCTTGGGGTTTTCCAACTCACACACATGGCCCTGCATTTTTTAGCATTAAATCCTAGCTGCCAATTCTAGACCATTCTTCAAGCTTCACTAGATCCCTCTCCATGTTGCTTACACCATCCATAGTGTCTCCCCTTCGCAAAAAGAGCAAACTTTACCTGACAGCTCTTTCACAATATCCCTTACAACAGTGTTAAAAAGAGCTGGACTACAACTGATTCCTGTCGTAAAAATGAAGGGTAAAAATGGTAAAAAGACTAGAAGAGGTGCAAAGAAAAGCTACAAAAATGGTATGGGATTTGTGTTTCAAACCGTACGAGGAGAGACTTGCCGACCTGAACATGTATACCTTGGAGGAAAGGAGAAACAGGGGTGACATGATACAGACGTTCAAATATTTGAAAGGTATTAATCCGCAAACAAGCCTTTTCCGGAGATGGAAAGGTGGTAGAACTAGAGGACATGAATTGAGGTTGAAGGGGGGCTGACTCAGGAATGTCAGGAAGTATTTTTTCACAGAGAGGGTAGTGGATACATGGAATGACCTCTTGAGGGAGGTGGTGGAGATGAAAATGGTAACTGAATTCAAAAATGCGTGGGATAAACACAAAGGAATCCTGTTTAGAAGGAATGGATCTACGGAATTTTAGCGGCGATTGGGTGGCAACACCGGTAATTGGGAAGCAAAACCAATGCTGGGCAGATTTCTACGGTCTACACCCTGGTCGTGACTGAATAGATATGGATGGGGTGGAGTGTAAATTTTAAGGGGCTTCAACGTTAGCTTCAGAACTTTTAGTACAAGAACAGTGTTGGGCAGACTGTGCCCTGAGAATGACAAGGACAAATCAAACTCGGGTATAAAATATCACATACCATGTAAAATAAGTTTATCTTGTTGTCCGTTCAGGTCTTTATCTGCTGTCATTTACTATGTTACTCTTTGGGGTTCTACATGGAATGTTGCTACTAATTGGGATTCCAGAATCTTGTCACTCTTTAGGATTCCAGAATTTTCAGAACTTTTAGTACAAGAACAGTGTTGGGCAGACTTCTACGGTCTGTGCCCTGAGAATGACAAGGACAAATCAAACTCGGGTATAAAGTATCACATACCATGTAAAATGAGTTTATCCTTGTTGGGCAGACTGGATGGACCGTACAGGTCTTTATCTGCCGTCATTTCCTATGTTACTATGTTCCTGCCACACACCTCTGGTAATGCTCTTTTCCTTAGGGTGAATTCCACTTACCATTTCCCTTTTTCGCCTTCTACTCAATCAGTTTTCAACCTAGTCAATCACTTTAGTACATGTCAATGGCCCTTTAATTCCATCGTTGCTGGGACCATACCTTGAATGTTAATCTTTGGCACACTTTGAGCATAGATAAACAAATAGCAAAAAACTACTTGTCACGCACTTTAAAGCTTTAAGTTTCTTGGTACTTTTCTGGAGGTTTTATTTATGCCTATGAGGTCATTGCCCATAAAACCCCAAATTCTATAAATCGTGACTAAAGTTTTATGCGCAAATCAGCACATATACACGGTTTGCGTGTGGAACATAATTGGTTAACAAGCCAATCAGAGCGATAATTGGATGTTAACAAGCAATTACTGGGACTAATTAGTATTTGCGTGCATAGCGCGCTAGGCGTATTCTATACAGTAATGCATGGTTCTCGAAAGGGGGCGTGGCCATGGGAGGGGCATGGGTGGGTTGTGGGCATTCCTAAGGTTTACACACAGTTTTATCTGTGTCCCTTGTTTTGCCCTGTTCATCACTGGACGTTTCAGTTTCTAAAATGCAGGTCCATTTCTCACGTATTTTTGAACAGGCTGTATGTATGTCAGCAGATCCTGTTCTGAAACACGAGAGAAATGGACATCCATATTTTAACCCTAGAACGCATATTGGGGGCCTTTTAGGCCCCCATGCTTACATTTTTGCTATTATCTGCAAAATTACTTTAGTTAGAATTTTGAAACTCAAGGTATTACTCAAGTATGTCATTGTTGATAATATCCAGTTGTTCATATAATTTTTTTTCATAGGCATTATGGTGTAACAATGCTTGTTTGGTGAAAACTACATCTGTACGAATTGGGGGCCTTTTAGGCCCCCGCTGTTTTTATCATGTTCTCAGAAGTGTTTGTGTCTCAAGTTACTTTATTTGTACTCAGTAATGCTGGTGGAGGGGCCAGGGTGTGGATAATAACATGTGAGGATGTCATGTGATTTTTGGAGGGAGTGATAAGGCCATGACATCACCTCAGGTCCTCTGAACACTGAGGACAGTATACACTGTGAGCTAATTGCTGAAGGACCTGTGATAAGATAAGCTGTTGAGAGGAAATCTGTTTCATTTTCTAACATCTAGTCAGCAATGGCACAGTCTTCCTCCAAGTGTCTGACTGACCAAGAGATTGAAGTGATTATGTTTCAAAGCGATGATGAAAGTGAACTATCTTTGTCTGATGAAGAATATCTGCCACCAGCTAATCAAACATCCTCATCCAGTGATTCTTCTGATGATGAAGAAGTGAATCTAGTGGATCCTCAAGAAGTGATAAGTAGAACATCCAAAACGAATGTTTTTTGGGACAGTAATCCTACATTAGTCGGACGTACTCCAATACACAATATTGTGAGACAGGCTCAAGGAGCTGTGGGAAGTCCCAGTTACTTTACCCCTAAAGATGTATTCTGTACTTATTTTTCTGACAATATTGCAGAAGAGGTCCTATTATGTTCAAACCTAGAAGGAAGACGTATCGCTTCAGCAAAAAATAAGTCCTGGAAAAATATCTCAAAAGAGGAACTTTATGCATATATTGGACTTTTCCTGCTGGCAGGGAGTCAAAAATCGTATGATGTCCCAATACGAGAATTATTTCTGGACCCACTTTCTGATCCACACTATAAGGCGACAATGTCAGTGGGCAGATATGAGGAAATTAGAAGGATCATTCGCTTTGATGATAAGCGAACTCGTGCAGCGAGGTTTGAAACAGACAAATTAGCCCCTATCAGTTATATCTGGAACATATTTATCAAAAATTGCACAAAACTTTACAATCCTAGTACTAATGTTACTGTAGATGAGCAACTTGTACCGTTCAGAGGACGCTGCAAATTCATACAATACATGCCCAGCAAGCCAGCCAAGTACGGTATAAAAATCTTCTGGATGTGTGATTCTGCAAATTATTATGGCATAAATGGCGTAATCTACTGTGGCAAAGAGGTTGGTGCACCAGTACAGAAGGATCTGGGGTCTGAAATAGTCAAAACTCTTGCTGTTCCAATATTCAATTCAGGTAGAAACATCACCATGGACAATTATTTCACCAATGTTGAACTAGGCAATTTTCTGCTTGCAAAAGCTATTACACTTGTTGGTACTATAAAGCAAAACAGACGAGAAATTCCAGCAGCACTCAAACACAATCGTCAGCGAGCACTTTATGAGAGTGTCTTTGGATTCAATAACAAAGCGACTTTGGTATCTTACAAGGCAAAGAAGGAGAAATATGTAATTTTACTCAGTACCATGCATCACGATTGCAGTGTTGACAGCAATAACCAAAAATTGAAACCAGAAATCATCCTGCATTACAATGCAACAAATGGAGGTGTAGATAAAATGGATGAGATGGTGGGAGAATATTCGTGTAAGAGGCAAACAAAACGATGGCCTGTAGTACTATTTTCAAATATGCTTGATGTAGCAGCCCTAAATTCATTCATTATTTATACAGAAACTCATCCTGAATTGCATGCACAGAGGAAGGACAGGAGACGCTTATTCTTGAAGGACCTTTGTCATGAACTTGTAATACCTCACATGATAGAGCGAAGCGACTTGAAATGCTTGCCAAAGAAAACTAAAGAAGCAATGAAACGGTGTGGCGTACAGTTTCAGATTACTCCAGAGCCAGGAGAAAGAAAACGAAAGCGTTGTTTCATGTGTCCAAGAAACATAGAGAGGAAAACTGAGCGATATTGTTCCACTTGTAAGGAAACTGTTTGCAAAGAACACTCTTCTGAAAAAATAACATGTCAGAATTGTTTGGAAGACTAATATAATAGAAAAGAAAGTTAGAATAAAAATGTAGCTGCAGCTAGTTTGCTATAGATTTCTATGCATTTTTGTGTGTTTTCATGTCTTTGCGTGAAATTTGGGAAAAAAAAGATTTTTTGGTGTTTTCTGTGAAAAATTATAATTAAAATGTTGTCCACTATTCATATTTTATTGAGCAATTTTGAAATAAACTTGTGAAAGTTATTTAAGTGTGTTTTTCTACATTATGTGCATGGGGGCCTAAAAGGCCCCCATGACGTTAATATGTATATTTTTAACGTCATGCATTCTAGGGTTAAGTCGGATGTCCTTTTAAAATGCCATTCCATAAGTCTTGGTCCTATAAGGTGCATATAGATGTCGAGAGAAGCTTTTGATGGAGCACTTGGAAAGGCTACAATCAAAAGGGCTCCTTTGGGTTATTTAATTATTTATTAGGATTTATTTACTGCCTTTTTGAAGGAATTCACTCAAGGTGGTGTACAGTAAAAATAAATCAAACATGAACAATAGGCAATTACAGCAGTAAAAATATTCAAATAACAATATAAAGTATGGCATAGTATACGACTTACAATGTCAACACAATATGTAATAGAACATTTTAATTGACGGTGTAGGGTATAAGCAAGGATGGAACGTATAGATAGGTAAGAGAGTTAGAGGAGTTAGAAAGTAAGGTGACTAATTTAAAGAAAGGTGCACATGAGGTCAGAGAGATGGTTAAATATTATCTCAGCTAGGGTAGGAGTGGATAAACCCTTTAAACTTTAAAAGGCTGCCCCTGCCATGGGACGTGGCGGTGGGCACATGACCAAAGGGGCAGGTCCTGCCCCTTTGGAGCAAGCCACACTGCTCTGTTCCAATGGGAAAATGTAAGGATGGTAAGAAGAAGGCTTCAGAGGTTACTGTTATTAAGGAGCCTATGGATTTACATCTTCAGGCATCTAAGATGTCAGGGTTGTCTCTAAATGTGAGTTCTCTTTCTTCCCTAAATGCCTCCCTTTCATTTGGGGGCCCCACCCCTCCCCCACAGCCTGTTCTGAGGGAAGAATCAGCTTGTACTCCGGTTCCTGGGACGGACCTCGCTCCAGGGAATGCTGCTGCTTCTAATTCTTCTATGAAAAGTCGCAGGGGCGTAACCAGACAACAGATTTTGGGTGGGCCTAGGCAAGAAATGGGTGGGCACCAAGTGTTCTTCCCAACCCCCACCAGAAAAATATCTGAGCTGGCGGGAAAACGCTTCTCTCCACCATGGCAGTCTGCAGTAGGCATGCGCTGAAAACTGAGCATGCACAGGTGCCAGTATCGTGGAGAGCAGCGTTTTAAGTCTCTCTATTAAAAAAGCTCCAGACAGTCCAGAACACAGCCGCGAGACTGATTTTGGGTAAACAACGCTTTGCACATGCACAGCCTCTGCGCTACAATCTCCATTGGCTACCTGTACAGGAACGTATCACTTTTAAAATCTGTGCTTTAACCCATGAAATTATCCATGGGCTTGCCCCGGACTATATGCTCAGCTTGACTGATCTTCCACTAAGGAATTCTGTGCCTGCTGCACGGTCATATCTTCAACTACATTTTCCTAACTGCAAGGGCGTCAAACACAAGAAGATCTTTTCCTCTTCTTTCCGCTATTGTTGCCCAAAACTCTGGAATGCTCTGCCGAAGCACCTCAAAATGCAAATAGACCACACCCTCTTCAAGGAATTGCTGAAAACGTACCTCTTTGTAAAAACGTACTCTCCAAGTTACTCTGCTGATTAATATTCCCCAATACATTCCCCATCTTGCCTAGTTTTCCACTGTTAGTTAATGCTTCCCTTGTATATCCTTTGTTCACTTTATCTGTATTTTTGCAATTTGTAATTTTTCCTAATTTTCTGTAAGCCACATTGTGCCTGCATGTGTGGGAAAATGTGGGATACAAATGAACCATAAATAAATAAATAATTACTATCGTGGGGGATGTCTTGAGCTGGCGGAGCTTGGGATCCCCACCAGCTACCACTAAACGTGTGCTACTGTTGGGTGGGCCTGAGCCCTAAGTGGGTGGGCCCCGGCCCACCCAGGCCCACCTGTGGCTACGCCACTGGAAAAGTGCAAGACTTTCTCTATAGCGTTCCGTTTACTTATAATGTTATGAGCACATTAGCCACGATTGGTGAAATTTCTTTGAAAGATATCTACGAGGCAATTGCCAATATGGACAACACTTAAAGGAAAATCTTTTACTTTTTAGTAAATTCACAGAGGACAGAGTTGCAAAAATTAAAAATGTCTTTTGTTCACTTGGGCGTGGTAAGGTCTGTTCTTGTCCTCAAGAACTCCCGAGAGCTTTGATTTTCAGGATTATTAAAATATGCAGATTCACTGGGTTCTCAGACTGAATGTATGCAAACACATATGTAATGAATATTCATTGGATGCTAAGGGGCGCTGATGTGCTATACTGTTTTGAAAACAGATGGAATAAAATACGCCCCCAGTAAAATAATGTGTCAACTTCCAATGCTTTATGGCTGCTGACTTAAAATGGCAGAAAAGCAGTGTTTTTGCTTTCGTGTGAATAAAATACCACATCATTTTTTTTTTCAAGGATTGAATGCTAAGTTTTGTTTCAAATACATTTTCTGCACAGGTGCCTATGGAAGGTCCTTTACTGTAAGAAAACCTTTCCTCTTTCCGCTCTATTTTTATTGAAATTTCACAAAGTTAAATCAGACAGACCAACACAAATTATAGAAGAGGACAAAAAAATAAGGAAAAAAAATCCATCAAAATGAGGAGTTCCAATATTTCATGACTCACCCTCATTTAGGAGGGGGCGAAAAATTAAGAACATAAGAATACCGACGCCGGTAATTGGGAAACAAAACGGGAGCTGGGCAGACTTCTACGGTCTGTGCCCTGAGAAAGGCAATGACAGATCAAACTCGGGTATACATATAAAGTATCTTGTTGGGCAGACTGGATGGACCGTAGAGGTCTTTATCTGCCGTCATTTACTATGTTACTATCGGGCTCATTTTCAAAGCACTTAGCCTTCCAAAGTTCCATAGAAACTTTGGAAGGCTAAGTGCTTTGAAAATATAATAGCCATACTGAGTTAGAACAATGGTCCATCTATCCCAGTATCCTGCTTCCAACAATGGCCAATCCAGGTCACAAGTACCTGGCAGAATCCCAAAGAGTAGCAGGATTCTGGAATCCCAAAGGTTTGCACAATTCCATACAGAATCCCAAATAGTCACGAGATTCCGGAATCCCATAGCGTAGCAAGATTTCCGGAATCTCAAAGAGTAGCAAGATTCCATGCTGCCAAACCCAGGGCAAATAGTGGCTTCCCCCATGTTCATCTAAATAACAACAGACTATGGACTTTTCCTCCAGGAAATTGTCCAAACCTTTTTAAAACTCAGATATGCTAACCACTGTGTTACCACGTCCTCTGGCAATGAGTTCCAGAGCTTAACTATTCTTTGAGTGAATCAATATTTCCTCCTATTTGTTTTAACAGTATTTCCATGCAATTTCATTGAGTGTTACCTGGTCTTTATGGTTTATCCTATCATTTTTGATTGACATAAAAGAACATGGGATATGTCATTGATATTTCCTATGTATTTTCAAACAAATGCACATCCCTGCTAGTCTCACTTTCTGTTCATAAAAGGAATGTTTTTAGATTTAAAGTAACTTTTGAATAACAAGTTCTTATCACATTCAGGGCAAACATCATGGCGTACGAGAGAAGGTCTTCTTGGGAGAATGTCTTACAGGTGTAGAATGGCCACAGTCATAATGGAGTGCAATCTTCCTTCTTCCAGACTATCTTGCATATTCCAGAAGGAAAAGAGCAAAATTGCCTCCCTATAAGGTATTTTAAGCAAGTTTCTTTTCCAAGGGTCTTTGGGGGATCATAATCTTGTCTTCCAAAAATTCGGGAGTCTTGTCTTCTTGGTTCTAGCTACACTTTTCAAAGACTATAATTTGTTGTATACTATCAGACCACACCTACAGCCTGGAAGGAGGACATTTGTGCCCATAAATTGGCTACTTGTAATTCTAGGTCTCTAAGAGGCATATTTTCAAAGCACTTTGGGAGGCTAAGTTCCATAGGTTTCTATGGAACTTTGGGAGGCTAACCAGCTTATAATCGAACGAGAAAAACGCCCAAGTTCCGACCTAAATCGGGAGATGGGCGTTTATCTCACAAAAACGAATAACGCGGTATAATCAAAAGCCGAATTTGGGTCGCTTTCAACTGCACTCCGTCGCGGATGCGGACAAAGTGGACGGGGGCGTGTCGAAGGCATGTCGAAGGCGGAACTGGGGCGTGGTTATCACCCGAACAGAGATGGACGCCCTTCGCCGATAATGGATGCGTTTGTAGCTAGAATTTAGGGCACTTTTCCTGGACCCTGTTTTTTCACGAATAAGGCCCCAAAAAGTGCCCTAAATGACCAGATTACCCCCAGAGGGAATTGGGGATGACCTCCCCTGACTCCCCCAGTGGTCACTAACCCCCTCCCACCACAAAAAAATGATGTTTCACAACTTTTTATTTTCACCCTCAAATGTCATACCCTCCTCCCAGGCAGCAGTATGCAGGTCCCTGGAGCAGTTGTTAGGGGGTGCAGTGGACGTCAGGCAGATGGACCCAGGCCCATCCCCCCTACCTGTTACAATTGTGCTGCTTAATGCTTATTAGTCGTCCAACCCCCCCAAACCCACTGTACCCACATGTAGGTGCCCCCCTTCACCCCTTAGGGCTATAGTAATGGTGTAGACTTGTGGGCAGTGGGTTTTGAGGGGGATTTGGGGGGGCTCAACACACAATGGAAGGGTGCTATGCACCTGGGAGCTCTTTTACCTGTTTTTTTGTTTTTGTAAAAGTGCCCCCTAGGGTGCCCGGTTGGTGTCCTGGCATGTGAGGGGGACCAGTGCACTACGAATCCTGGCCCCTCCCACGAACAAATGCCTTGGAGTTATTCGTTTTTGAGCTGGGCGCTTTCATTCTCCGTTATCGCTGAAAAGCAAAAACGCCCAGCTCACACATTGGCGAATAAAACATGGGCGTCTATTTTTTTCGTAAATACAGTTTGGTCCGCCCCTTCACGGACCCGTTCTCGGAGATTAACGCCCATGGAGATAGGCGTTTCTGTTCCATTATGCCCCTCTAAGTGCTTTGAAAATAAGCCTCTAAGTCATTTTCGTGCTTTCCCAACTTGGTACTTGTTTCCTTTAAAAAAGTACACATGAAGCTATGGCTTCATGTAAAGTGCTTTCTATCCTGCCCATGTCTGCTGGGCCAGTGGACATGTGGTGGTGGAGGGGTCCTGCTGTGGGAGATGAGGGTTGTTCTGAGCTCAGGAGGAGACTCCACCAGCCTCAAGGACTTCTCTTTCTCAATGGCAATCTCCAGGTGATGTTGGATCAGCACCATGTGTGTGTACATCTCCAGGTTGTTGGGGGGGGGGGGGGGCTCTCCTTCCCAGGGGCCCTGTGCTGTCTCTTCCTCTTGGCATGATCACAGTGGTGATGATCTTTGCAGGGGGGCTGCTGCTCTGCTGGGGGTCCTTGCTGCTGGTGCCTGCTTGTGGTGGCTGCCTTGCTATCCTTTTTCCCTTTTCTACTGCAGTCTTGTTCCTGTCCAGGCCACTGGCTTCAAGCAGGTCACTGCAATGCACTTGTATATATGTGCAGCTCATAAAGCCCACTTGTTACTCATGGTGAACCATAGACCACGAGGCTGTCTTTGTATTCGCCCTTTCCTCTTCAAGGACGCTACCAAAACCCTTACCCACACCCTTATCACCTCTCGCCTAGACTACTGCAATTTGCTTCTCGCTGGTCTCCCGCTCAGCCATCTATCTCCTCTTCAATCTGTCCAAAACTCTGCTGCGCGTCTTATATTCCGCCAGAGTCGCTATACTCACGTTAGCCCTCTCCTCAAGTCGCTTCACTGGCTCCCTATCCGCTTCCGCATACTGTTCAAACTTCTCCTTTTGACCTACAAGTGCATCCACTCCGCAGCTCCTCATCTCCTCATACCTTTCCGCTCTCATCTCTCTCTTACTCAACACCCTCACTTATCACCCCTACCACTGCAATTTCCCCACCCCTAGCTGTCTGTTCGTCTGTCCAATTTAGATTGTAAGCTCTGTTGAGCAGGGACTGTCTTTTCATGTTGATTTGTACAGCGCTGCGTAAGTCTAGTAGCGCTATAGAAATGTTTAATAGTAGTAGTAGTATTAGTATATCAGATGTATTCCAGACAAGCAAGCAGATATTGATACACAGCGATTATTTTTATTTGGCGACAAATCCATATTTGAGTGAAACATCAGAACGTTTAGCAATAATAATATGGACATCATATACATAAATGATGATAGGGAGGGGTGTAGTTATCAACGCAGGCTACCATTAAGACATGTTATTTTACCACTAATGCAATGAGACCAAGTTACTAATAACTGGGGTTAACAATAAAACACATCTTTAACAGTAGCTCATGTTGATAACTTCCCCCTGGAGTGAAGGAAGCAGGGTGGTTCAGGTCCTGTCCCCCTAAACGCTGCAACCTTCCTGCTGCATACTTGACCAAAGAAGGGCTTTACCTGCTATGAGCACAGTCATAAGGTCATGAAGACGCTCTCGAACTGGCTAGTGGAAAGAAAGGCATCAGAATGTAGCACTTCTTTAAGCCCACTCTGTAAGTGAATTTAGAATAGGGTATTTTCAAGATTTAAGAGGGGGATTCTATTTTTCTTTCAGCACTTGATGTACCACAAGTGATTCATAAGTACGTAAGTATTGCCTTACTGGGACAGACCAAAGGCCCATCAAGCCTAGCATCCTGTTTCCAACAGTGGCCAATCCAGGTCATAAATACCTGGCAAGATCCCGAAAAAGTTCAATACATGTTATGCTGCTTATCCCAGGAAAAAGCAGTGGATTTTCCCCAAGTCCAATTTAATAATGGTCTATGGACTTTTCCTTTAGGACGCCGTCCAGATCTTTTTAAAACCCTGCTAAGCTAACTGCCTTTACCACATTCTCTGGCAACGAATTTCAGAATTCCTGAGGGGACTATCCAGCTTATAATCGAACGAGAATAACGCCCAAGTTCCGACCTAAATCGGGAGATGGGCGTTCTTCTCACAAAAACAAATAAAGCGGTATAATCGAAAGCCGAACTTTGGACGCTTTCAACTGCACTCCGTCGCGGATGCGGACAAAGTTGACGGGGGCGTATCGAAGGCGTGTCGAAGGCGGAACTGGGGCGTGGTTATCGGGCGAACAGAGATGGGCGCCCTTCGCCGATAATGGAACAGTTTTGAGCTAGAATTTAGGACACTTTTCCTGGACCCTGTTTTTTGACGAATAAGGCCCCCAAAAGTGCCCTAAATGACCAGATGACCCCCAGAGGGAGTCGGGGATGACCTCCCCTGACTCCCCCAGTGGTCACTAACCCCCTCCCACCACAACAAATGATGTTTCACAACTTTTTACTTTCACCCTCAAATGTCATACCCTCCTCCCAAGCAGCAGTATGCAGGTCCCTGGAGCAGTTGTTAGGGGGTGCAGTGGACGTCAGGCAGGTGGACCCAGGCCCATCCCCCCCCCTACCTGTTACAATTGTGCTGCTTAATGCTACTAGTCGTCCAACCCCCCCAAACCCACTGTACCCACATGTAGGTGCCCCCCTTCACCTCTTAGGGCTATAGTAATGATGTAGACTTGTGGGCAGTGGGTTTTGAGGGGGATTTGGGGGGCTCAACACCCAAGGGAAGGGTGCTATGCACCTGGGAGCTCTTTTACCTTTTATTTGGTTTTTGTAAAAGTGCCCCCTAGGGTGCCCGGTTGGTGTCCTGGCATGTGAGGGGGACCAGTGCACTATGAATCCTGGCCCCTCCCATGAACAAATGCCTTGGATTTATTCGTTTTTGAGCTGGGCGATTTCATATTCCATTATCGCTGAAAAGCAAAAACGCCCAGCTCACACCTTGACGAATAAAACATGGGCGTCTTTTTCTTTTAAAAAATACGATCCGCCCCGCCCCTTCACGGACCCGTTCTCGGAGATAAACGCCCATGGAGATAGGCGTTTCCGTTCGATTATGCCCCTCCATGTGGCTTACAATTTCTATTACAGGTATGTTGTACTGTCAGGGCCGCTGAGAGGGGGGGGGGCAAAATTCCCTGGGCCCGGCGTCAGCAACCTTCTTCTTGCTGCCTGCTTCCGGGTCTGTCCTCCTCTGTGTGCTGCCCAGGACTTGGGCGATTGCATTAGCATGATATCTCATTAATGCAATCATCGGGGTCATGACTCCCGGCATGGACGTGAGGAGAGGACAGACCATGGGAGCAGGGACGTAGGAAGCGGCTTGCCAGCACCGAGCCCAGCCTCCCCCTCCTTGGAGGCAAACACAGAAGGATAAGGGGGCAGGTGGGAGCGACGGTGCAAGTGGGGGGGGGGGGGGCAGCTTGCAGCAGTCCAATTCTGCCCCGGGCCTGTCTCTCAGCAGCCCTGTGTACTGCCCCTATTGGGCTCACAATTTAAGATATATGCTGTACCTGGGACAAAAGAGGGCTAGGTGACTTGCCCAGGGTCACATGGAGCTGCAGAGGGAATTGAACCTGGTTCCCCAGGATCTCAACCCACTGCTGACCATCAGCAGAAACTGAACCCAGTTCCCCATGTCCGCAACCCAGTGCGCTAACCATTAGGCCACTCCTCCACTCTACTTCTACCAAAGTGTAAGGGGCAGGGGTGAGAGGAAATTATTCTATGCGCAATTAGGCTCCTGTTTACAAAGCCAAGCTAGTGGCTGGCTGTGCGGTACTGCTGACACAGCCCATTCACTTTGAATGGGCTGGGTCAGCAACGCCGCATGGCTTTGTAAACAGGGTAGTTAGCAACTTAAAAATGCCGCCACAGAAGACCACAGAATTCCGACAACAGGAAAGTTAAGAGTGAGTCCTGTTTAGAAGGAATGGATCCACGGAATCTTAGCGGAGATTGGGTACCAACACCGGTAATTGGGAAGCAAAACCAGTGCTGGGCAGACTTCTACGGTCTACGCCATGATCGGACTGAATAGATAGGGATGGACTGGAGTGTAAAATTTAAGGGGCTTTGACTTTAGCTTCAGAACTTAGTACGAGAACAGTGCTGGGCAGACTTCTACGGTCTGTGCCCTCAGAATGGCAAGGACAAATCAAACTCGGGTATAAAATATCACATACCATGTAAAATGAGTTTATTTTATTTATTTATTGCATTTGTATCCCACATTTTCCCACCTCTTTGCGGGCTCAGTGTGGCTTACAATAAGATATGAATAATGGAAATACATTTGTTACAACTTGGTTATAGGTTACATTGTACAAGTTTTGTGAAACCATCGAAGTATCATTAAGAATATAACAATGGGACATCAGTGAAACGTTGGAAAGAGACAATGGGAAGCTTAAAGGGCAGTGTTAAGACATAGAGATATATGGTGTACATATTCCTGTGAGTAAGTGTATGAGTGATGTGGAATTACGGGGGATGAGGGTTAGGAGTGGATGTATGGAGCATTGATGTTCAGTGAGTGTGGACTCTATGTGTTTTAGCTCTTGCCATAAATTGTTTCAAACAGATGAGTCTTCAGTAATTTGCGGAAGGAGGCTTGTTCGTAAATCATTCTTAAGTTGCGCGGCAGTATATTCCAAAGTTGCGTGCTCGTGTGAGAAAAGGTTGACGCGTGTAGCGTCTTGTATTTCACGCCCTTGCAGTTAGGGAAGTGGAGGTTGAGGTATGTTCTGGATGATCTTTTAGCATTTCTGGTTGGAAGGTCTATCAACTCGGACAAATAGGCAGGGGCTTCACCATGAATGATCTTGTGGACTAGTGTACATACCTTGAAGGTGACGCGTTCCTTAAGTGGAAGCCAGTGTAGTTTCTTTAGTAGTGGTGTTGCCCTTTCATATTTTGGTTTTCCGAAGATGAGTCTGGCTGCTGTGTTCTGGGCTGTTTGAAGTTTCCTCAGTACTTGCTCTTTGCAGCCTGTGTATAGTGAGTTACAGTAATCCAGATGGCTTAGGACGAGGGATTGCACTAGGTTGCGGAAGACGGATCTTGGGAAGAATGGTTTAATCCTTTTCAATTTCCACATGCAGTGGAACATCTTCTTAGTTGTGTTATTTGCGTGAGTTTCGAGTGTTAGGTGGCGTTCGATAAATTTTACACTCCAGTCCATCCCTATCTTGTTGGGCAGACTGGATGGACCGTTCAGGTCTTTATCTGTTGTCATTTACTATGTTACTATCCAGCTTATTTTTGAATGAGATCTCCGGCCATCTTCCGACACAAATCGGGAGATGGCCGGCCATCTCCTGAACCCGGCCAAATCGGTATAATCGAAAGCCGATTTTGGCCAGCGCCAACTGTGTTCCGTCGCGGAGCCGGCCAAACTTCAAGGGGGCGCTTCGGCGGGCGTGGTTTCGAGATGGCTGGCTTCGCCTGATAATGGAAAAAAGAAAGCCGACTCTGACGAGCATTTGGCCGACTTTACTTGGTCCCTTTTTTTTCACGACCAAGCCTCGAAAAGGTGCCCCAACTGACCAGATGACCACCGGAGAGAATGGGGGATGGCCTCCCCTTAAGCCCCCAATGGTCACCAAACCCCTCCCACCCACCCCAAAAAATAATAAAAAAAAACATTTTTTTGTCAGCCTCTATGCCAGCCTGAAATGTCATTCCCAGCTCCCTGACAGCAGTATGCAGGTCCCTGGAGCAGTTTTAGTGGGTGCAGTGAACTTCAGCCAGGCGGACCCAGGTCCATCCCCCCCTACCTGTTACACTTGTGGTGGTAAGTGTTGAGCCCTCCAAACCCCCCCAAAACCCACTGTATCCACATGTAGGTGCACCCCTAAGGGCTATGGTAGTGGTGTACGGTTGTAGGTAGTGGGTTTTGTGGGGGATTTGGGGGGGCTCAGCACCCAAGGTAAGGGAGCTATGCACCTGGGAGCTATTTTTTTTTTTTTATTTTTAGAAGTGCCCCCTAGGGTGCCCGGTTGGTGTCCTGGCATGTCAGGGGGACCAGTGCACTACAATTGCAGGCTCCTCCCACGACCAAATGCCTTGGATTTGGCCAGGTTTGAGATGGCCGGCCTCGGTTTCCATTATCGGTGAAAACCGATGCCGGCCATCTCAAACCCGGCCACCTCGAGATTTGGCCGGCCCCAACCGTATTATCGAACTGAAAGATGGCCGGCCATCTTTTTCGATAATACGGTTTCGGGACCGCCTTTTGCGGCTCCGGCCATCTAGATGGCCGGCGCCGTTCGATTATGCCCCTCTACGTTACTATGTATGAGTCTACCACAATGTAGATCACTCTCCACCTTATAATTGAAAGAGAAAAACGCCTAGATTTCGACCCAAATCGGGAGATAGACATTTATCTCACAAAAACGAATAAATCGGTATAATGGAAAGGCGATTTTGGACGTTTTCAACTGCACTCCATCGCGGAAGTGTACAAAGTTGATGGGGGCGTGTCGGAGGCATGGCGAAGGTGGAACTGGGGTGTGGTTATCGGCTGAGGAGAGAGGGGCACCTTTCGCCGATAATGGGAAAAAAGTATGCGTTTGTAGCTAGAATTTAGGGCACTTTTCCTGGACCCTGTTTTTTCACGAATAAGGCCCCAAAAAGTGCCCTAAATGACCAGATTACCCCCAGAGGGAATCGGGGATGACCTCCCCTGACTCCCCCAGTGGTCACTAACCCCCTCCCACCACAAAAAATGATGTTTCACAACTTTTTATTTTCACCCTCAAATGTCATACCCACCTCCCTGGCAGCAGTATGCAGGTCCCTGGAGCAGTTGTTAGGGGGTGCAGTGGACTTCAGGCAGGTGGACCCAGGCCCATCCCCCCCCTACCTGTTACAATTGTGCTGCTTAATGCTTATTAGTCGTCCAACCCCCCAAACCCACTGTACCCACATGTAGGTGCCCCCCTTCACCCCTGAGGGCTATAGTAATGGTGTAGATTTGTGGGCAGTGGGTTTTGAGGGGGATTTGGGGGGCTCAACACACAAGGGAAGGGTGCTATGCACCTGGGAGCTCTTTTACCTTTTTTTTTTTTTTTTTGTAAAAGTGCCCCCTAGGGTGCCCGGTTGGTGTCCTGGCATGTGAGGGGGACCAGTGCACTACGAATCCTGGCCCCTCCCACGAACAAATGCCTTGGATTTATTCGTTTTTGAGCTGGGCGCTTTCATTTTCCATTATCGCTGAAAAACAAAAACGCCCAGCTCACAAATTGTTGAATAAAACATGGACGTCTATTTTTTTTTTTTCGAAAATACGGTTCGGTCCGCCCCTTCACGGACCCGTTCTCGGAGATAAACGCCCATGGAGATAGACGTTTTCGTTCGATTATGCCCCCCTCTATCATTCTTTGAAAAAAAATAATACATCTGATTGCTGACTTGAGGTCATTCTTCCCATTCATTCAAGAAGAGCAAATGTTTTGATGGGGAACTGAGGATGGAGAATATATTGTAATACAAGGTAGATTAATTCTCGCATTTCAATGGAAGCTCTGTTTGTTGGCAACAAATAATCACCATTTATTTATTTTTTTTGTCTTCTTCCAATAAGTGTCTCAAATTTGCTTATTAGTTTAAGGTGACAGAAACAGTATCCAGAAACTAATTTCTTTCTTTCTCAGTGTAGACAGTACAATTCCCTCGGGCACATAAACTCAGGCTTTTTTTTTTATTTTCCATTTGATTCGTATTTTTAGACAATTACATCATTCCTGTCGACAAAGGGGGGAAAAAAAAAGAAGAAAAAGAGAAAAAAAGATAAATCCTTTTTAGCTGTCTGCAGTAATGGTTTCTTTTCAAAGCTATTGATACAACAGTTCAAATGTTTGAACTCCTGGTTTCTCAGTTTTAACCTTCAGAAGTCGCAGTGTTGAGCGAGGCAGTTTTCCTTACTCAAAAACCAGACAAATGTATTTATTTTTACAGCCCTTAGCTAACACCTTTTTATTGGTAGCTCAAGGAGAGCTGCATTTGGGTGCTGTACGTTTTCTCTGGCTCCAGAAGGCTTATGATATAAGTCTCTCTGCTGGAGGCAACGGAGGGTGAAGTGATTTGCCCCAAGGTCACAAGGAGCAGCAGGCAGAGTTTGAACTCTGGCTTTCTCACTTCTCTTTTCTAACCACTGGGATACTTTTTCAAAATGTTGAATGTATCTACAGCAACATAGTAACATACGGTACATAAAGATGTGAAGGAGGACGGCACATCCACTACTACTACTAACGAACATTTCTAAAGCGCTACTAGGGTTACGCAGCGCTGTACAATTTAAACATAGAAGGACAGTCCCTGCTCAAAGAGCTTACAATCTAAAAGACAAGAGAACAATCTAAAGACAAGTGAACAATCTAGAGGACGAGTGAACAGTTAATCTGATAGGGTGGATAGATTGGGGCATTTTATAATTTCTCGAGCGGTTAGGCGCCGAAGGCAGCATTGAAGAGGTGAGTTTTAAGCAGAGATTTGAAGATGGGTAGGGAGGGGGCATGGCATAAGGGTAAAGGAAGATTGTTCCAGGCGTAGGGTGAGGCAAGGCAGAATGGGCGGAGCCTGGAGTTGGCAGTGGTGGAGAAGGGTACTGAGAGAAGGGCTTTGTCCTGTGAGCGGAGGTTGCGGGCGGGAACATAGGGGGAGATGAGGGTGGAGAGGTAGTGAGGAGCCGCAGACTGAGTGCGTTTGTAGGTAAGGAGGAAGAGCTTGAATTGTATGCGATATCTGATCGGAAGCCAATGAAGTGATTTAAGGAGAGGGGTGATATGAGTATATCGGTTTTGGCGGAATATAAGACGTGCGGCAGCGTTCTGAACGGATTGAAGGGGGGATAGTTGGCCGAGTGGGAGGCCGGTGAGGAGTAAGTTGCAGTAATCAAGGCGAGAGGTAATGAGATATCCAAGGATTAATTTGGAGGCAAATCAGAAGTGGAAGTGGCATAGCTACAGGGGCCGCCCCCCCCCCCCCAAAATTGGCTCTGTTCCCCTGGTTTGGCTGGTAAGGGTCCCCAACCCCCACCAGCTGAAGCATGTGTCTAGCACTGGTCTCCGGCACCACTGCATTGCCTGCCCTGCTCTCTCTTCCCCTCATATCCGAAACGCTCGTTTAAGTGAACCTGAGCGTGCACGCATGCTCAAATTCATTAAAACGAGCATGCTGGACATGAGGGGAAGAGAGAGCAAGGCAGGCAATGCGGCAGCACCAGAGACCAGCACTGGACAAATGCTTCGTCTGGCGAAAGTTGGGGACCCCCACCAGCCAAGGTATGTGCGGCAGCAGCGGTGGGTGGGGAGTGATAGGGAGTCGGCGGAGAGACGGACATCACCTCCACTTTCGGCTCTGGCCCCCTCCCACCTCGAGGTCTGGCTATGCCCTGGAGGAGGTGGGTGAGCCAGGTGCATAGCCATAGGAGGGGGCTTGGGGGCCTCAGAACTCCACTGTGGGCTCAAGCCCCTTCCAAAACTGCAGCACTGGTTTAATGGATGGCTGGGATGCCCAAGCCCTGCCAGTCGAAGAGGTCTGCTGCCCGAGTTCCTGCCTGTGATGCCTGAGCAGCCTTTAAGTTGGCAGCATGCTTCAGCTGCCGATTCTGGCACTCTCTCGTGCATGCTCAGGCAGCACTGCTGGGGACTCAGGCAGCAGACCTCTTCGACTGGCAGGGCTTGGGCATCCCCACCAGCAAAGGTATGATTTAAACACAGTGGTGGTGGGGGGAGGGGTGGAGCTGAGAGGAAAATATGTGGCCCTCTCAATCCACCACTGCCCCCTCCCCAAATGGATTTCTGGCTATGCCCCTGGGCAGGAGCAACAGGAGAAGAAGGGCTGGAATAGGAAGTAGAGTGGCTTTTCAATGCTCTGCTTCTGAGTCTCTTCCTCCCCTCCTCTTCTCCTCGGGCTGCCTGGAAGGGAGGGGGCTGCACACCTGCCACTCTACAAAAAAAAGTGGCAGAGCTGCATTCTAGGCTCTTCCTGCAGAAATTAAGCCCTGAAGATAACATTCCTCCTCCAGCTCAATTTCTGTAGTCTTCCCAAATCCTCAAATTTAATCCCACCCTTCGTGTCTTGTCCAGAGGTTTTCTAATCTAAACACCAGCCAAAATGAATGAGGTTGGTCTTTGAACATGCAGAAACCTCTGACCTTCATGGCCTTACTGGATAGTACCTGATCATTACCTGGATGTTGCTAATGTGTAGAGTACGAGGGTCATTTTCAGATGATCCACTTTGGAATAATGTTAGCAAGTGCTTAGGGGCCCTTTTACTAACCCGTGTCAGTGTGTACGCACGCCCAACGCACACCAAAATGGAATTACTGCCCAGCTACTGCGTGGCTCTTGTGGTAATTTCATTTTTGGCGCACATCTGATACTGGGAAAAGACCAATTGTCCATCAAGCCCAGCATCCTGTCTCTGACAGCGGCCAATCTAGGCTTCAAGAACCCGGCAACCCCCCCCCCCCCCCCCCCAAAAAAAAAAAAAAAGAATTAATAATGTTCAATGGAGTTTTCCCTCAGGAATCTGTCCAAACCCCCTTTAAATTCCGTAAGGCCAGCTGCTGTCACTACATTCCCGGGCAACGAGTTCCAGAGTCCAACTACATGCTGAGTAAAGAAAATCTTTCTCCTATTTGTTTTAAATCTACCATATTCTAGCTTCATCTTGTGTCCCCTGGTTTTGTTGTTGTTTGAAAGTGTAAACAAACGCTTCACATCTGTCCGCTCTACTCCGCTCATTATCTTGTAAGACTTCTATCATATCATCCTAACCTTCTTAGCCTTGGCATCAGTTAGAATTTGTGTGCGCAACTGGATGCATGCGATTCTATAAGGCCCGGCACATAACTCTCATAGCGTGTATCTGAAAAGAGGGCCATGGCCAGGGGGCGTATCAGGGGTGTTTCAAAAAGTCGCATGCGGAATTACAGAATTCACCTAAGTTGGGGGCTGCATTTACACCTCCTTTTAGCAGGCGTAAGTACGGCGCCCAAAGTTAGGCGCCATATCTGCTAGTCTATAAAGGATGCCCTCCATTTATAGGATAGCACTTAGCACTCCGTTTTTTTTGGTGCCATATTTTTGGCGATATTTATTCAGTTTCCTCCAATGTGTGTACCTGCCCTAGCTGATTGGGGGACCGGCTACATATTATTTATTTATTTGTGACATTTGTACCCCGCACTTTCCCACTCATAGCAGGTTCAATGCGGCTTACATAGTAGTAGGATTACAAAGCAAAGTGTAGAGAGTACAGGCTACGCTTAGCAGAGTAAAGGAGATGCAGAGTAATGGAGATGTGTAGGTAGGTAATAATCAAACATATAAATGGCAAGTGACCGTACTCACTTGCAAATGCACAGTACAGACTTCCCTCTCTGACCCACCCTCGCGTCAAAACATCATGATGTCAGAGGGCGGAACAGAGAGGGAAACAGAGTCAAATTTTCAGAACGCCGTTGCCGCCTGGAAAGGAACATCGTGCGAAACAATCTTCACCCTCCCCCCCATCCCCATCGCCACTCCTGCCCCCTCTGATCTGCTGCTGCCTGTAGCGCTTTCACACGGAGGTGAAAGGCGCTGTCAGGTCAGTGCAGGGGGTCCGGCACGGAGGGGGGAGGGAGCGACGGCGATGAGGGTAGCTGGACATGGGGGGAGGGCAGGGGGAAGAGGCCACGGTTGCTGGACTTGGGGTGAGAGCAGGGCACAGAGGAGGGTTGCTGGACATGGGGGGAGGGGGGAGGCCAAGGGAAAGAGGAGGGTCGCTGGATATGGGGGAGGGCAGGGGGGAGAGGCCACGGTTGCTGGACTAGGGGTGAGAGCAGGGCACAGAGGAGGGTTGCTGGACATGGGGGGAGGGGGGAGGCCAAGGGAAAGAGGAGGGTCGCTGGATATGGGGGGGGGGGGAGGATCGGTGGACGGGGTGAGGCTAGGGGAGAGAGGAGGGCTGCAGTACTCAACGACTAGTATGAGGAGAAGGGGTAAGGTGGTAGGAGGAGGTGCTAGTTTTAGGCTATTATTGAAGAGTGCAAAGCAAGAAATCAAGCCACAAATGGATGGGGTTGAGAGGCTGGTGAATAATTTATCAACACACAGTCTAACAGCAACACTTTTACCCAAACACTTCTCTTATAGCCAGTACGCTTTTAACCAATTTTATTTTTATTTATTTTTGTTACATTTGTACCCCGTGCTTTCCCACTCATGGCAGGCTCAATGCGGCAGGCAATGGAGGGTTGAGTGACTTGCCCAGAGTCACAAGGAGCTGCCTGTGCCTGAAGTGGGAATCAAACTCAGTTCCTCAGGACCAAAGTCCACCACCCTAACCACTAGCCCACTCCTCCATTGTTGCTATTTTTTGAGATTCTACATGGAATGTTGCTATTCCACTAGCAACATTCCATGTAGAAGTCGGCCCTTGCAGATCACCAATGTGGCCGCGCAGGCTTCTGCTTCTGTGAGACTCACAGAAACAGAAGCCTGCGCAGCCTTCTACATGGAATGTTGCTAGTGGAATAGCAACATTCCATGTAGAATCTCCAATAGTAGCAACATTCCCTGTAGAATCTCCAATAGTATCTATTTTATTTTTGTTACATTTGTACCCTGCGCTTTCCCACTCATGGCAGGCTCAATGCGACTTACATGGGGCAATGGAGGGTTAAGTGACTTGCCCAGAGGACACAAGGAGCTGCCTGTGCCTGAAGTGGGAATCAAACTCAGTTCCTCAGTTCCCCAGGACCAAAGTCCACCACCCTAACCACTAGGCCACTCCTCCACTCAGTTCAACACTCTTTAAATCCATAAGTCCTTTCAAACACTTGCATCGCTCCAGCCTTTTTAGGTCAGAGTGAAGAAGGGCACATGTCTCAAATTCATCTCCAATAGCCAGTTTTCAATTAAACTGGACCACCTTTCAAAATTATCAGATATAAAAGCATTTGTGTAGCTCCACCACCTGGTGGGACACAAGTGGGACACGCCATGAAACTACATATGGGTCTGAATAAAACATATACCCATTGTCATATATCACATAAACACAGGCGTCTATTTAATAAATACATTATTTAATAACAGCAGAGCTGAACCTCAAAACAAACCGTGTTATTCAAACGCTCTAGTACATAAAGAAACGTTATACATATTGCTGGTGGTGTTCCTGAAGTTTATGCAGGGATTGCTTGAGAGGCTCGTCTACATTTCTTATCTGGTTTTGCGGATACAGAATCAAAATGGTGGATAATGGATCATAGTGTGGACAAAGAGGCTGTCACCTTTTGTCTGCTGGATCACTTCTTCAGCTGTATTTTTCTATAACAACCAGCAAAAGAGACGGCAGAGCCAAAAAAAACCTTCTTCTAATGAAACTGATCCAAAATCATTATTCTGTTGCATAATGTCCAGGAGCCACACTGTTGCCCCTTAAAATCTGACACCAGGGAGGTTAGATTGAGAACAGGAGCCAGTAGGAGGCTATCTAGCCCATTATATGAGTTGAAGCCAGTAGGCGTAGCTTGCTGGCAGTAGGCGGAGTCACAAGTACACCCAAAGCCATAGCAAACGCTATTGAAAGCATTAGTAAAAGGTTAGTAGAAATAATGGACTGCCTATGCATGGTCTATCTGTAAAAAGTCAAAAGCTGATCCAGTTGGATAGGCAGTGCCTTAAAAGGTGGAGGTGGGAAAGACCAAAGGTCCATCGAGCCCAGCATCCTGTTTCCAACAGTGGCCAATCCAGGTCACAAATACCCGGCAAGATCCCAAATATGTACAAAACATTTTATACTGCTTATCCCAGAAATAGTGGATTTTCCCCAAGTCCATTTAATAACGGTCTATGGACTTTTCCTTTAGGAAGCCGTCCAAACCTTTTTTAAACTCCGCTAAGCTAACCGCCTTTACCACATTCTCTGGCAACGAATTCCATAGTTTAATTACACGTTGAGTGAAGACATATTTTCTCCGATTCGTTTTAAATTTACTACATTGTAGCTTCATTTCATGCCCCCTAGTCCTAGTATTTTTGGAAAGCGCGAACAGATGCCTCACATCTACCCGTTCAACTCCACTCATTATTTTATAGACCTCTATCATATCTCCCCTCAGCCGCCTTTTCTCCAAGCTCATTTGACAGCTTTTTAATTTATTTGAAAGTGTCCCATATGTACATATAAATATCAGTAAAATGAAAACTGAATATCACTAAAACAGCTTCAAAAATTATTGTTGCTGGTGGAAAGAGCACTAATAAAGGCTGTATTTTGTGCTCATTTTCCTACACTGTTCTATACAAGACAGTAATTCATGGCCACATTTCAGTGCGGATATGGGTTCATCTTAACTGTTGCTGTAATCTACCTTGGGAAATCTGGTGTTATTAAGATGGAATATATTAAAATTAAATGGAAGTAAAATTAAACTCTCCTTTCATTGTGGCACATGGAATCACATCTTCAACTTATCTCTTTTGCACAAATGGATTATTCTGTTTTGAGCATGTTTCAGGAACAAGTGGTTTTCATAAGTCAAATTAAAAAAAAATAAATATTTTCTTTCATGTAGATCTCTTATTTGTTTAACTAAATTGGCTGTAAGTCCCTAATGCAGTCCATTGGCTTTCTTATATTTTGTCCTTGTGATGACTTATACTGTGCCAAAACTGGAAATACAATGAGACAGAATAATAGAATTCAGTAACACCCAAAACTTATTAATTAACATTATATTTGTGTTCGCATTTGGGTAATAACTGAGAAAATGCTGTTGAAAACTGACTTGTAGAAGAAATAAATATATATCAGAGAACTGGGAAAGGTTGGCACATTTAGACTGACTGGACTTCTGCATGAAGGTAGCTCTACTACTATTTAGCATTTCTATAGCGCTACAAGGCGTACGCAGCGCTGCACAAACATAGAAGAAAGACAGTCCCTGCTCAGAGCTATGTAATAAAAGTGAGCCAAGTATAGGACAATCAAGCCATTGTGACATCACTGATGAGGTTGGCTCTTATTGGTGGCCTGAGGCATTATGACATCACAATATTAGCTCTGGTTACAAGAGACTACTACTACTACTATTTAGCATTTCTATAGCACTACAAGGCATACGCAGCGCTGCACAAACATAGAAGAAAGACAGTCCCTGCTCAAAGAGCTTACATAGTAACATAGTAACATAGTAGATGACGGCAGAAAAAGACCTGCACGGTCCATCCAGTCTGCCCAACCAGATAACTCATATTTGCTGCTTTTTGTGTATACCCTACTTTGATTTGTATCTATGCTCTTCAGGGCACAGACAATCTAGTAGACAAAAAATAAAGCAAACAAATCAATTCATATGTACAGGAAGGAGGAGAGGAGGGTAGGTGGAGACGAGTGGTTACAAGTGGTTACGAGTCAAAAGCAATGTTAAAGAGGTGGGCTTTCAATCTAGATTTAAAGGTGGCCAAGGATGGGGCTAGACGTAGGGGCTCAGGAACTTTATTCCAGGCGTAGGGTGCAGCGAGACAGAAAGCGCGAAGTCTGGAGTTGGCAGTAGTGGAGAAGGGAACAGATAAGAAGGATTTATCCATGGAGCGGAGTGCACGGGAAGGGGTGTAGGGGAGGACGAGTGTGGAGAGATACTGGGGAGCAGCAGAGTGAGTACATTTATAGGTTAGTAGAAGAAGTTTGAACAGGATGCAAAAACGGATAGGGAGCCAGTGAAGCGACTCTGCCCTCATTATTTAATATCTTTCTTTTAAATAGTAGTAATAAACAATGTATTTTTATAATATACCACTGTATTCCACAAAACGAAAGGAGCAAGTTCCCGCATACCATCTTTCTCTTTTGATCTAGGCACAGGAAAAAAAAAGGTTTTAAATGCTCCCAGGTTTCAACCTAATTCATGTTTAATGTGAGATACAACTGCCATGGCCTAGTGGTTAGGGTGGTGGACTTTGGTCCTGGGGAACTGAGGACCTGAGTTTGATTCTCACTTCAGGCACAGGCAGCTCCTTGTGACTCTGGGCAAGTCACTTAACCCTCCATTGCCCCATGTAAGCCGCATTGAGCCTGCCATGAGTGGGAAAGCGTGGGGTACAAATGTAACAAAAAAAAAAAAAGTAAATAAATAGATAGATAGAAACTCTGAATGTTGAGCACCTGATTCTCATAACATGATGTCTGTTTTAGTGGCCCTTTTCCAGGAGAAACAAATATACCTCTGCATGAATATAACACATGCTAGGGTGTCCTTATAATCAGCCCCTCCAAATGACACACTGATTACGATTTATAACAAATTACTACTCTACCTACTACTACTACTTAACATTTCTAGAGCGCTACTAGGGTTACGCAGCGCTGTTCAGTTTAACAAAGAAGGACAGTCCCTGCTCAAAGGCGCTTACAATCTAAAGGACGAAATGGCAAGTTGGGGCAGTCTAGATTTCCTGAATAGAGGTAAAGTGGTTAGGTGCCGAAGGCGACATTGAAGAGGTGGGCTTTGAGCAAGGATTTGAAGATGGGCATGGAGGGGGCCTGGCGTATGGGCTCAGGGAGATTATGGCGTATGGGCTCTGGGACCTACCTCCCAGAAATGCCACAAAATCATCCCGAAAATTTCTCGACCTGCATTTCCCCAGCTGCAAAGGACTAAAATACAAGCTGATGCATGATACCACCTTCTCGTACATGGGCACAAAGTTGTGGAACGCATTACCTAGAAACCTGAAAACAATCAACGAAACAACTATCTGTCGTAAATCCCTCAAGACATATCTCTTCAACACAGCATACAATGAAAACCTAGAACCTTACTAATCCACTGCTGAAAACCTACCGTTCACTATACCTAATAAATGCCTCCCTTCTACGCTCTACTTCTTCTCTTAACTAATCTCTGTACAACAATAATTGTACCTGACATCCAAGAACAATTGTGTTAACAAAACTATGTAAGCCACTTTGAGCCTGCAAATAGGTGGGAAAAAGGTGGGATACAAATGCAATAAATAATAATAATAATAATAATAATATTCCAAGCATGGGGTGAGGCGAGGCAGTTATTCCGTTATTATACTTCCTCTGTGTACATCCGTATGCTGCACAAGTTGGCATGTTTGAAAATACAAGTGAGATTAAATAAAAATGCTACCAACAATAAAGAACGCTAACGTGGATGCGGCAGCTCATAGGTTTGTTTGCTTTGTTTTGAGTGTACGCAGAATGAATAGACTAACCTAAGTGGCTTCGACTTTTTGACATCATGTCGTCTCCTGTTCTCAATCAAACTTCCTTGGGTGGATGCCTAGTCCGCTTAGCGACAGGGCGGACCCAGAATAGAGGGCGATTCAGCTCTCATCCAACTTGGGTCAACAGTGTAAGATGCAGGGATGGCAAAGCATATTTTATCATGGGCGTATATAAGTTAAAGTTGGAAACTCTGCACGAAAGCATGCATTCGGGGGCAGCCTGAGAGAACCACATCTACACAGTGGCTCTAAGATTTGTTATGAAGATCTGAACACCATTTTCTCATTTAGCTGAAACAGAGACAAACCTACATATTTCAGACTCTGGGCCAGTCATTTCGATGTCATTGTTATTGGCCTCAAAGTTACAAAATACTAGGCAGGTGCGTGAAAGCCTTTCCTGATCTTCATTGAGCTAGAATGCAATATGAAACCTTCCCAGAAGTATGTACAGCCAGATGCTCATGGCTAAGGATGTGCATTCATTTGAAATGACATTTCCCATGCTGCTTCATGTCGGGGTTTTTTGGCCTAAAATGACATAAATAGTGCACAATTTTCCAAAAGAGTGAGCACCCTATTCACAAAACATTTGCACTCTTTCAGAAGAACGCACACGCTTCCCAAAAGATTATGCACCAGTAACATTGCTCCCCAAACAAAACGAAACATTTTTAAACTTACACAAAATGAAAAGTCCCGTAATGCTAAATTAAACAAAATGAAAACTCGGGGGCGTAGCCAGCCTTCCAATTTTGGAGGGGTCCATGGGTAGACCGAGGGGAGCAATGCATTTCTACCCCCACCCCCACGGTAAGAATATTTTGCTGGCGGGGATGCTGAAGCCCCGCCAGCTGAAGAAATTCACTGTGGAGCTGCTGCCCTCCTCCTCACGCCACTGCAGACAAGAGCAAGCTGGCCGCGAGCCTTCTACTACTACTACTACTATTTAGCATTTCTATAGCGCTACAAGGCGTGCGCAGCGCTGCACAAACATAGAAGAAAGACAGTCCCTGCTCAAAGAGCTTACAATCCTTCAGCTTCCTTCCCTCTGTCCCTGCTTTTCTACCATTTATTGTGGTTCTATTTCTTCTTCCCGTTGCTGCTTTTCCCATTCTTTCTCCTTCATTTCGTTTCTTCTCTTTCAGAATTTTTTTTTTTACAGTTGTAAGCTACATAGATATATTATTTGATTTGTGAGACAGCAAGACTGAAAATAAACTTGGACAATTGGGTTCTCCTCAGGCATGCTCAGTTCTTCAGTGAACAGATTTAGGGTTATCAATTCCTGCAGCTCTATGGAGAGTGTAACTGCTCATCTCTAACCACATACACACAGGGCCACCGGGGGGGGGGGGGGGGGGGTCAGGCCTCCAAGCTTCTTCTTGCTGCCTGCTTCCGGGCCTGTCCTCCCCTGCTCCTGCCCAGGACCCGGATGATTGAATTAGCGCGATATCAGGACTCCCAACATGGACACAGGAGCAGGAGAGGACAGACAGGAAGCGGCTTGCTGGTGTGGGCCCTCCCTCGGAGGGAAAGACAAAAAGGAGCGGGGCGGTGGTGTGAGTGGTGAGGGGCTGTGCGAGTGGGGGGGTGAGGGGCTTGTAGTGGTCTGGTTCGGCCCCGGGCCTGGCCATGTCTTTCGGCAGCCCTACAAACACATGTAGATACCCGGTGACTTTAGTACTCTGTAAATGACTATTTTCCCCTTATAAAATAGACTCTTAATTGACACCTTTAAAAGTGGACTGACACAGCTACCAGGGCACTGAAAGAGAAATGCATTGGCTCTCCCTGTAAGTTGTACAAAGTCCCGGAGCTGTTCACAGATACACAACCCTCTACCCCCATAAAATGAACTGGAGATAGTTAATCTTCCAGTTATAGATTAGTAACACAAAGCGCTTCTAGCTATAATTATTAGAATTTACAATTTGTTAAACATACCATGATAAGCATGGAAATAAAACCGATTTATGGGACTTTCCTCACACAGAGTGGATACCTCTCCTCTCTGCAGCTCTTGTGCAAATGAAATACAGGTGAATCTGCTCAGTGCAGACCAGGTGATTGAAGAAAGCTGTACCACTAGGGGTAGACTAGTGTCACCATTAATTCACCTGAATCCCAGGACGTAATTGTAACACTGGTCAATGGTGTGAAAGGCTAATGCCTCAGACACAGTCTGCACCGCGTTTCAAATCAAGTAAAGGAAAAGGATCCATAATCTTAAGTGACTCACGGGGAAGAAAGTGCTGGAAGGGAATCCCAGTAGCTCCCTTTCTAAATGCTACATAAACACAGATATATCATCAAGAAACTTCAGACAGCCCAGAACACCACAGCTAGACTCATATTTGGAAAGTCAAAATACGAAAGTGCAAAACCCCTAAGAGAAAAGCTCCACTGGCTCCCAGTTAAGGAACGTTCTGTTTTCAAGGTTTGCACTCTGGTTCATAAGGTCATTCATGGAAACGCTCCGGCATACATGTCAGACCTTATTGATTTACCACCCAGGAACACTAAAAGATAAGCACACACATTCCTGGGACTTCACTTCTTAGCTGTAAAGGCCTAAAATACAAACTAGTACATGCGTCCTGCTTTTCCTACATTGCCACGTCATCTGAAAACTATTCACGACCTCATCAACTTTTGAAAATCACTAAAAACTTTTCTTTTTAACAAGACTTACCATAATGGTCACCATAATGATCAACAATAGGAACTCTAACACATCACCAATTACTTGATAATCTAACTGTTTTCTGATATGTTTTTTGAATTGATTATATCCATTAGGTTACACCTGCTCTTTATGTAACCCGTTGTTCATCTACTCTTGATTGACGCTTGCTATGATGCATTATTGTAAGCCACATTGAGTCTGCAAATAGGTGGGAAAATGTGGGATACAAATGCAACAAGTCACTGGGCAAGTCACTTAACCCTCCATTGCCCCATGTAAGCCGCATTGAGCCTGCCATGAGTGGGAAAGTGCAGGGTACAAATGTAACAAAAATAAAATAGATACTATTGGAGATTCTACATGGAATGTTGCTATTCCACTAGCAACATTCCATGTAGAAGGCTGCGCAGGCTTCTGTTTCTGTGAGTCTGACGTCCTGCACATACGTGCAGGACGTCAGACTCACAGAAGCAGAAGCCCGCGCGGCCACATTGGTGATCTGCAAGGGCCGACTTCTATGTTGCTAGTGGAATAGCAACATTCCATGTAGAATCTCAAATAGTAGCAACAGTGGAGGAGTGGCCTAGAGTGGTTAGGGTGGTGGACTTTGGTCCTGAGGAACTGAGTTCAATTCCCACTTCAGGCACAGGCAGCTCCTTGTGACTCTGGGCAAGTCACTTAACCCTCCATTGCCCCATGTAAGCCGCATTGAGCCTGCCATGAGTGGGAAAGCGTGGGGTACAAATGTAACAAAAAATAAATAAATAGGAACATTTTTAACAAGTTGAATAGTGCACACCCTACAATATCATATAACGGCACATTTTCCCTTTCTTCCCTTTACTGACTAACCCAGGAATCTCTATATGGAGGACTCGGTTGAAACAGCCATGGTAAAGTGTGTCTCAGACAGGCAGCGGGAAATGTGATTGGGTGTCTGAGTAGTGACTGATGGTGTACACTGTACAATATGCAAAGTAACATAGTAAATGACGGCAGATAAAGACCTGTACAGTCCATCCAGCCTGCCCAACAAGATACTTTATATGTATACCCGAGTTTGCTTTGTCTTTGCAATTCTCAGGGCACAGAGGCACAGACCGTAGAAGTCTGCCCAGAACTGTTCTTGTACTAAGTTCTGAAGCTAACGTCGAAGGCCCTTAAAATACGAGGTGCATGTGTGTGAATCAGAGCTATGATGTACACATTTATTTTCACAGGGAGGAGTTAGCAGCCTGTCCAACTTCTGTCTCCCGTGCACTTTCCCTCTCCTCCTGTACTCACTCCCTGTCCCTCTCGCCCTCTTGCACTATTCCCCTTCCCTACTCTACACCACCTTTTCGCTTCTACTCTCCCTCCTCTGATACCCAGCTTGGCAATCTCTTTCCCTTCCCTGCCACCAGGGCTGGCTCAGCCTGTGGACCAGGTGAGGATCTGGCCTAGGGTGCCAGTGATAAATGATGCCCAAATCCCAGTCCGATCTACCTTCAAACTCCTAGAGGGATATATGTCGGAATGGGATTGTGGTGCCCTTTGTCACCAGCGTTGTGAGCCAGTGCCTCGCCTGGTTCGGCAGGACGAGGGACTTGAGATAGAGGGGAAGATACTGGATCACATGCGTGGAGAAATACCACTCATGACAAGTATGGGAGGGGTTCCGGGGGGCAAAGAAAAAGTTGGCTCAGGGTGCCACAGTCCCTTGAGCTGGCCCTGCCTGCCGCCTATTTTTTTTTACACTATCTTTCCTCTCTTCTCCATTCCTCCTCTAACCCCATGCATTCCCCTATGCCCCACCCTTCAAATTTCTCCTGATTTCTAATCTCACCCCTTCACTTGTGCTCCCAGGTTCACTTCTTTCATCCTCCATAATCCAATTCCTTCCCCTATGCTCCTCCCCTTTCTTTAACTTTTCTCCTCTAGCTCCTCCCCTTCCTTTCTGCTCTGCCCCACCCTTTCCCTTCACTCTGTGCTTTCTTCAATAAACACAGGTATATATGGTGGTAATCGTTCTATGGCTGTATGAAAAGGCACCATGTGGTAATGAAAAATTATATCATTTAAAAATACTGAAGCCTCAACTACACCCAGGGGATAAGTCAGCTGATCAGAATTTGATGGCAGCTACAAACCAGTGGCGTAGCCACAGGTGGGCCTGGGTGGGCCGGGGCCCACCCACTTAGGGCTCAGGCCCACCCAACAGTAGCACATGTTTAGCAGTAGCTGATGGGGATTCCAAGCTCTACCAGCTAAAGACTTCCCCCTGATGGTAATGAAAATGGTGTGCTCCACGTTACTGGCACCTGTGAATGCTCAGTTTTCAGCTCATGCGTGCTGCAGACTGCCAAGGTGGAGAGAAACATTTTCCACCAGCTTAGATATTTTTTGGGGGGGAGGGGGAGAACACTTGGTGCCCACCCACTTCTTGCCTAGGCCCACCCAAAATCTGCTGTCTGGCTACGCCCCTGCTACAAACCCCCAGTAAGAAGGTGGAACTTCTCTGCTTAAGAGCTTAGAAAAAGCATCAAAAGGTCAGGAAGGAGAGGTGGAAAAAGAGAGAGAGAGAGAAAGACAAAGACACTGGAAGAGCTTGAGATTAATCAGTGAGGGATGGAATTTCCTGATAGAACTTGCAGCCTTGCAAGGAATAAAACTCTTGCCTTTGGAACCAGTTGCCTCTTGTCTCCTGATTTACTAGCTGAGAATCCTGTTACAAAACCAGTCAAGGATCAGTTGTATTGACGGAGCTAATGAGAAGCTAATGGCCTGAATGTGGCATCAGTTTCCTGAGAGAAAAGAGGGAAAAACAAAAGGGTCCACATGACTGACAGGTGTGCATAACCTGTCACAGGAGCCAAATCCAGGTCCGAGCTTTAATTCTGCTTGGGGGGTCATTAAACAACAGACAAGACCAGCTGAAGGTGATACTTTGTTATAGAACCAACAGAAAGCAAAAGTAATTTTAGTTCAAGCTGGAGGCACAATCCAGGGCCGCAGAGAGACTGAAGGGGTCCCGAGGCCCCGCCAGCAGAAGACGTCTTCCTCCAGCGCTGCTCTTCTGCCGACTGCCTGCCCCTGCGGCTGATTTTCCTCTCAGGGCAGGCTCGGTTTCAAAACCGAGCCTGCACCCTGAGGGGAAAAGCCGCCGCTCTGCTGGGCAGACGAGCTGCACTGGAGTTGCTCCTCCGGGTCCTCCCGCCATGGTGGGGGGGGGGGGGGGCCCAGCTGCGGTGCCGAAGTTTTCTCTCTCCTGCTCCTGTTGGGACGCGATCACTCGGGTCCTGGCAGGAGCAATAGAGCGAGAGACCCCCCCTTGGAGGCCCGGGACCAGGGAATTTTGCCCCCCCTGCCCCCCCCCCCTCTCAGCGGCCCTGAACTGATCAGGCAAGATGGGCATATAATAGTCAAGGCGTGCTATGTTTTCTGAGGCAGAACAGCAAACCCAGACAGCGTTTGCACTGCATTTTTCAACCATTCTAAACTACTCGGAAAATGCTGATCCGTCTGTAGTGGAGGAGTGGCCTAGTGGTTAGGGTGGTGGACTTTGGTCCTGGGGAACTGAGGAGCTGAATTCGATTCCCGGCACAGGCAGCTCCTTGTGACTCTGGGCAAGTCACTTAACCCTCCATTGCCCCATGTAAGCTGCATTGAGCCTGCCATGAGTGGGAAAGCGCGGGGTACAAATGTAACAAAAATAAAATAGATACTATTGGAGATTCTACATGGAATGTTGCTATTCCACTAGCAACATTCCATGTAGAAGGCTGTGCAGGCTTCTGTTTCAGCCACCATTTTTAAGATACGGTGGTGTAGGGTTACCATATGTCCAGATTTACTCGGACATGTCCTTTGCCCGTCAGCCTGCCCGTTTGTCCAGAAATCCGGACAAACGGGTGGATTGTTAGCCTCCCCTCCCCTTACTTACTACTGCCCTGGTGGTCTAGTGACCGCTTCTGCCTTCGGGGCAGGAAAGAGCCCCCTCTTTCCTGCCCAGAGCGCTGCCCTGCATGCATCCTTTCTGTTCCTGATCTCGGCGCCGATTCAAAATGACCGCCAAGAGTTGAAGTGACCTCGTGAGACGTCAACTCTTGGCGGCCATTTTGACTCAGCACCGCGATCACCAACAGGAAGGATGCATGCAGGGCAGCGCTCCGGGCAGGAAAGAGGGGGCTCTTTCCTGCCCCGAAGAGGTCACTAGACCACCAGGGCAGTAGTAAGGTAAGGGGAGGGGGGGGGGTGATGGGGAGGGGGAGTGACGGGGTGTGTGACAGGGGGAGGGGAAAATGTGACAGGGGGCGGAGCGAGGGCGTGAAAAGGGGCGGGTGGGGTGTGAAAGGGGGCGTGGTGGGTGTGTGGTGGGGCGGGGTATGTGTCCTTCTTTTGGGGGGACAAAATATGGTAACCCTATGGTGGTGCCAGACAGGGGGGAATAGCAGCAGCCCAGCGGGCCGGACAGAAAAGAACATGCTCCCCCCTGCTGAGGCCACTAGATCACCAGTGACATGCCAGGCATCCAGGCAGAGCCTCTGGGCTCTCGGGCACTGCCCGATTGTCCAAATGGTCAGTCTGCCCTGCTGGGGCTACTGCAGGCCATTTTTTAGTGCTGCTTGGTAAAAGAGCCCACAGTAGGTGGGGAGAAGGCGATAGTACCTGGGGGTCTCCTATCCTATTCATTCTCAGCATTTCAAGGGAGAAGAAAAGATCTAGAGAAATGCATCAGATTTAGGCATCCAAGAGAGTCACAGTTAGATCCCTACAGGGTGCTAAGGAACCCTCAGCACCTAATCTTTTAATTTTTCTTTGGGGATACCAGAAAGAATGAGTTTTTTTGTCGACATTATTATTCAGCAAGTTTCATGGTAGTAAACTCTCTTCGGTTTGGAACAACAGAATCTCGAGTAGAGTTGTCTTTATTTCAAGACCTCCGGAACGTTTCCGTAGTCCTAAGGGTCCTGCCGGAGGAGCCTCAGAAACCTCCCTGGGGTGTTTGATGGTTCTGCAGCTCCCACATATGCCCCTTTCTCCAGTGAGGTACAGTAAGGGTGTTACTTCTGGAACATCAGATGCAAAAGGAAGGAAGGTGAAAATCAAGAAGAAAATGAAAAAAAAATATTGCAGGCCAACACTTCTCATTTCTAGTAAACAGCCTGACTGATTAATTCCACTGAGCTCTGAATTAATTGCGATTAATTGCAGGAAGGTCATGTGACAGCATCTTGATGACTGCTTTTTACACACCGTGCAGAACTGTGAAAACTTGCAAATTATGATTTATCTCTTCCGGCATAAAAAAAAATTTGTTTTACAGTTGCTCCGGAGTCCACATCCTATGTTGTGGGGGAAAAAAAGTGCAGCTAAAAATTCAATTTCTTTTTGGAAGACTATTCGTCGCTTTCTGTTGATTCTGGGCTAAGGTAAACCAAAGAAAGAATAGCAATCGTTTGGTAGGGTTTTTTCCTTGCCCTTTACCGCATGCTGATTCCCATGAATATATGTGTGTGAGTGTGTGTATAAAATTTAAATGTTATATTCATAAGTATTATGCATTAATCATTCAGATCACTTAGAAGGAAATGCAGCCAATTAGATTAGCTCGGTAAACATTTTCTAAAGAAAGAAAAAAAAAGGAAAGGAATAATACCGACCCATTTAAACCACGTTGACAGTCAAGGAAAGGAAAAGCAAGAATATATATTTTTAGCAATGATGTTTAGTCAGACTTGTTCCTGCTTCAGCTTGGTATCTTTTTTTTTTTTTTTTAAATTATATTTTTATTAAAGATTTTGCCTTACATAGAATGCAAAAGTAAACACATAATCAAACAAACCCCCCTTAAAAAAAAAAAAAAAAAAATTCGTTATTAAAAGGCAATACCTGGAGACAAATTGCAGAGTTACACAAGTTCAAGTTCAAGGCGTGCTATGTGGCTCCTGACAAAAAAGGTCTAAACGAGCCCAGGTCTTCAAAACAGACCTAATATTTCGGCGTCTATGAGCCAAAATTATTTCATATTTTCTAATCACGCATACATAACTCCACCATTCATTATAATTCAGGTACACATTATTTTTCCAATTGGAGACAATTAAATGTAAGGCAACAGCTAGCAGTATGTTATACAATTTCTTATCAGACTCCAAAAGAGGGATAGTAGGACAAGAAGCTCGTAAGATCACAACCTCATAAGAGATCGCAGTGGTCTCAGGCAAATGAAAGATACGACACATTTTTGCCCAAATTAATTGCTAGTAAGCTCTGACATTTTTACAGTAGAAAACCATATGTGCCAGTGAGCCATCTCTTTCCTGACAAGACCAGCAGTTGAAGTTGATACTCTTAGTGATTCTGGCCACTCGAGCAGGAGTCCAATAAGCTTTATGAAAGATGAAATATGAGGATTGAGATATTGCTGCTGACTTCGTGGGACGTATGGAGTTAAGCCAGAAGGTAGACCAATCAAATTCAGACGCATCCAAACCAAACTCCGCTTCCCAAGATATCCTCAATGGAGCAACTGTATCAGCATGTAGATTCTGAAGTTTTTTATATAGCAAAGAAGCCTTCTTACGACCTGATGTAATGGTGTGACAAAAGGAGATAAACTCTGAAGGGTTCGAGCTAAGTAAATTGGAGACCTGAAAGGTTGCAAAACATGTAGAGATTTCCTTCCATGTGTCGGAATCTAGCAAAGAAACATTATACAATGCAGACATAGTAGCAGGCGATAACAGGGTACCAGCAATATACAGTTGCGACAGCTGCCATACACCCCTTTCTTGCCATTCCGCTGTTTGAGACTGCAGGAGACCAGCTGGAAAACCAGAGTTATATCTTCCAAAGAGATAGCACGGATTCCAAGGCCAGCCCTAAACTTGGTATCTTTAAGGGTATGAAAGCAGGTACAGCTCTTTTTCTTCACTCTTGATAGCAAGGACCTCGGCTTCCTTTTCACTTCCTCCCCCAGATTTGGGGGTCCTTTTACCAGTGGCGTTCCTAGGATGGCTGACACCCGGGGCGGATCGCCAATGCGCCCCCCCCCCCAGGTGCAGTGCAACCCCCCACCCCGACCCCCCGGCGAAAGGACACCTCCCCCCGACAAAACGACACACCCCCCAGGTGCATTTTTACCTGCTGGGGGGGGGGGGGGGTGCTGCGCGCCTGTCGGCTTCGCTCGTTCCCTGCTCCCTCTGCCCCGGAACAGGAAGTAACCCGTTCCGGGGCAGAGGGAGCAGGGAACGAACGTTGCCGACAGACGCGCGGCACCCCCCCAGCGGCGTGCACCCGGGGCGGACCGCCCCTCCCTTGGTACGCCACTGCCTTTTACTAAGTCGCATTAGGACCTGTGCATACCCAATGCATGCCAATTCTGAGTTACCGCCCAGCTACCGCGTGCGCCGGGCAGTAATTTCATTTATGGTGCCCGTCCCCTACACGCACATCAGAAAATAATTTTTATTTTCTGGCACGCTGCGCTACCGGGCAGTAAAAGGCATTTGATGCGTGTAGACTCTTACCGCCCGGTTAACGCATGAGACCTTACCGCTAAGTCAATGGCAGGCGGTAAGGTCTCAGACCCAAAACGGACGTGCGCCAATTTTCATTTGGCCACGTGTCCATTTTCGGTCAACATTTAAAAAAGGCTTTTTTACAGGAGCGCTCAAAGATAAATCTGCGCAATGTCCATAACACGCGCCCACAGCGCACCTTAGTAAAAGGACACCTTGGTATCTCTTGCTGCCTTACCCCTTACCCCTCCCTCAACTGATTTATGTCAATAATTTTCTAGCCTGATTCCTGAAAACTCCCTTTTTCCTCATCCACAGGTCTGGTTTTCCAGAATGACCAAATGATATATTTGCACATGCATGGGCCTGGCTAATTCACATATTTGGGTGACTTCTCTGGCACTCTTGAGAACCAAATCTGAAAACCAATGCCATGTTCCACCCTGACTCTCCCAAGTCCCCCAGAATGGGCGGTTCTGATGGCTGCTTCAGTTGGTTCTGTTTGTATATTTTTCCTAGCCTGGCAGCATGGAAACACTTTCCTTTTACTAAGGTGTGCCGAAAAATGGCCTGCGCTGTTGTAGATGCGTGTATTGGATGCGCACAAGTCCATTTTTCAGCACACCTGCAAACAAGGCCTTTTTGGGGGGCCAAAATTGGACGTGCGGCAAAAACAAAAATTGGTGCATGTCCATTTTGGGCCTGAGACCTTACCGCCACCCATTGACTTAGTGGTAAGGTCTCATGCGTTAACCAAGTGGTAATCGCCTGCACGTATATAATGCCGATTACTGCCCAGTTAGCGCCACATGCCGGAAAATTTTCCAGCATGCGTAGTGAACGCACGTACAAAATGAAATTACTGCCTGGGCCACGTGGTAGCCGGGCGGTAGATCCGAATTGGCACAAATAGACGCCTACATAGTTTAGTAAAAGGACCCCTAAGTGAGAAGCATAGACGCACTAAAGTATGTCCATTTGAACCGAGAATTTTCTCCCCCCTAACCAACTATAGAGAAGGTCTTTTCCGATGTCTCCAAATAATGCCCTTTAGGCAAAAACGGTTGAATCAACTGTCGACTCCCAGTAGACCTTAAAGAACGACCTAGCCCATAACGTTTTATAATTTCCTTGAAAGATCCTGGAGCAATAACAGTTGGAGATCTTAAAAATCAACATCAGTATTTTTAAATGTTGTATCCTGTACTTCACTGGGAGCCAGTGTACATAACTACATAAGTATTGCCATACTGGGAAAGACCAATTCAAGCATATATTCTGGAACTTGCCCGTAAATTATCCTGTGAATTAATGTGCAGACCTTGTTGTGGATGCCACTTGGCTCTCTAGCGTTAAGTTACGGTCCATGCTTAAGGTAGGCACGAACGATCGCACCACGTTTCAGTTGATGCAAATGGCTTTGCCTAAAGTTAGGCCCAATTCCCCAGACGCAAGTGCTAGTGCATAAACTACACCTACCTTGATGTACAGCTTACAGAATAGCGCTTTTTCAGCGCCATAAGTAGAATTCACCCCTATGGGTCAGTATACATGGTTCTTAGATATAAAACAGTACTTAAAAAGAAAATGCAGTATATGAATGGAATCCCAGGGGGTCTTTCACTTAGGCACGCTGATGTTTTTAGCGCATGTTAAAAATAGGCGCGTGCTAAACGCTAAAGATGCCAATGTATTCCTATGGGCATCTTTAGCAACCGGCTTCTCCTACATTTATTTATTTATTTATTGCATTTGTATCCCACATTTTCCCACCTTTTTGCGGGCTCAGTGTGGCTTACAATATGAGATGAATGATGGAAATACAATTTGTTACAATTCAGGTTATGGATTACATTGTGAAGAGTTATACGAGACAAAATCAAGGTAGTGTTAAGGAATATATCAATGGAAAAGAACACTGAAACATTGGAAGGAAACAACGGGAAATTGAAGGGCAATATATAACAAAAAACATATGGTATACATTTTTCTGTGAGTACAGGTATGAGTGTGGTGAGATTAGGGGTTGAGAATTCATACGTGGATGTATTGATGTATTACTGAACGTTGAGTGTGGACTTTATGTGTTTTGGTTCTTTCCGTAAATTTTATCAAAAAGATGTGTCTTCAATAACTTGCGGAAGTTGGTTTGTTCATAGATCGTTTTCAGGTTCCGCGGCAGTGTGTTCCAGAACTGCGTGCTCATGTAAGAAAAGGTTGACGCGTGCAGCGCCTTGTATTTCAGGCCCTTGCAGTTAGGGAAGTGGAGGTTGAGGAAAGTTCGGGATGATCATTTAGCGTTTCTGGGTGGTAAGTCGATTAACTCAGACATGTAGGCTGGGGCTTCGCCGTGAATGATTTTGTGGACTAATGTGCATACTTTAAAAGTAATGCGTTCCTTGAGTGGGAGCCAGTGTAGCTTCTCTCGTAAGGGTTTTGCACTTTCATATTTTGGTTTTCCGAAGATGATTCTGGCTGCTGTATTCTGGGCTGTTTGAAGTTTCCTCAGGATTTGCTCTTTGCAGCCTGCGTAAAGAGTTGCAAAACTATGGAATGGCCTCCCCAAAGCTCTGAAAACAATACAGGACCACCTGCACTTCAGGAAATCACTAAAAACCAACCTCTTCAAAACAGCCTACCACAATGACCCCACGTAAACCTCTTCGCCCAAGCAACACAACATGACTATAATCGGAATGGACAACAGACAATTCTCACCCCTTACGACCCTCCACTTGTAACTCATACGATCAATATACAACCTTGTATCTGGGCAAACGCCTTGACGGTACTATGTAAGCCACATTGAGCCTGCAAATAGGTGGGAAAATGTGGGGTACAAATGCAATAAATAAATAAATAAATAAATAAAAGACCCCCCAAGTCAGTCCAACAAAAAGAAAAAAAATCTGTACAAATGAAATGTTAGTTATTAGTTAGACTTATTATCAATAAGAAAGTCCTCTACCGGTTTCCATATTCTCATTACAGCCAAATGTATTCTTGTTTTTTCAGATGCTTTCGTTTCGTATTTATAAGCTAAGCACACCGTATTCCACCAAAAAACTGGATTTCAAGATGATCTGCCCTTCCAATTGCTTACAGTTTGTTGAATGGTAAAATATTTAGGTAAGTTTGCAGTGGGATGCAGAGATCTGAGAAAGATGATGTCAAGTGAAGGGTCTACCTCAATCAAAATGATTAATGATCAGAATCACATGAGAAAGGGTACCCTGTGCTTTACCTACAGTGCCATCAAGATTTATCTGTACTCAGATCGGCTTTCCACTTTTTCCATGGTGACCACAAATCACTGGGCAGGGAGGTTTTGTTTTATTTATTTATTTATTGGGATTTATTAACCACCTTTATGAAGAGATTGACCCAAGGTGATGGGTAGTAGGTACAGTTTAAAACTTAGGGATCCTTTTACTAAGGTGCATTGAAAAATGGCTTGCACTAGTGTAGGCGCGGGTTTTGGCCACACACCAATCCATTTTTCAGCGCCTACACTGCCGCAGGCCATTTTTCAGCGCGCTTTTGTAAAAGGACCCCTTAAAGAGGAAAAAAATGGTCTCAGGAAGGGGACCATGAAATCCTTCCTTCCCCTAATTAATTTCTGTTGCTCATCCTTCTACATCAGAGGTATTGTGCCAGCCCCTGACTAAATTAATGGTACCCAAGCCTGAATGTGCCCATACCTGAAAGCGCATTCATGGTCTGAGTAAGATGTACAACAGACAGTTACCTAAATTATTAATCAGAGTAACACCACCCCATCTCCTCCATCTTTCCTGGTCCTTGTAACATGCTGTTTCTCTTGGCTGATTGGCAGGTGCATAGTTTCTTCACCACAAATCAATCACTCGTGTGACTGCTCTGTAAAGATCGGAGGAAGGCTGCCTGGGGAATTTCTGTGTCGATGAGACTCCAGGGTCGAGTCACTCCACTTTAGACAGGCTGCCGATCCATCTTTTCTTACATTTCAGGGTTTCCAAATACCAAAAAATTCACAGCATTTCAATCCCTCCGTGCCATGTGAGTTCTCAGCTTGCTTTCAGATTGGCCAAAATGGAGTGCAAGGTTACCAACTGGATGCATCGCATCAAACGTGATGTTTTCCCAGGAGAGAGTTTGACTCCAGTCCTTAATACTATAAATAAAATCAATGCAGCACTTTAAAAGATAGAAATCTCTGAAATGCAGCTAGTTTAGATTTCTAAGTTTAGATCCTATGGCTTTGGGGAACTTTGCAATTAACTGGCCAGTTCCCAGCATGCATTTCCTTATTGTATTTTCATGTAAGGATTCAGAGAAGCACCTGATGGACCCGTCAGCATGAGATGAACCAATATTAATAAGATGGTGAGAAGATCAGCAAACAGCAGCCCTGGCAAAAAAGGCAGCTGTGCAGGTAACAGGATCAGGGGAAAACAGTACAGATGTGTCGTTTTATTTTTTTATTGGGATTTATTTACCGCCTTTTTGAAGGAATTCACTGAAGGCAGTGTACAGTAAGAATAGGTCAAACATGAGACAATTACAGCAGTAAAAATATTCAAATAGTACAAAGTATGGCATAGTATACGACTTACAATGCCAACACAATATGTAATTAATAGAGCATTATAATTGATAGTGAAGGGTAAAGCAAAGATGTAACATATAGGTAGGTAAGACAGTAGGAAGAGTTAGAAAGTAAGGTAACTGATTTAAAGAAAGTTGCACATGAGGTTGGAGAGATGGTTAAATATTATCTCAGCTAAGGTTAGGGTTACCATATTTGGTCCCCCCAAAAAGAGGACACATGCCCCGCCCCTACCACACCTCTATCCCGCCCCCTTTCACACCCCACCCAGCCCCTGCCACATATCGCCCCTTCCTTTCACCCCACCCCCGCCCCCTCCTAAGGGTGTCCTAGCTTCCCCTCCCCTTACCTTACTCTACTACCCTGGTGGTGCGGGATGATCTTTTGGCATCCCTGGGTGGTAAGTCTATCAGGTCTGACATGTAGGCTGGTGCATCTCCATGAATGATTTTGTGAACTAGGGAGCAAATTTTGAACTGCCTTGGCATTGCCTGGATAACTTCCACCTTCCACTTAACTCTGCCCCTGGATCGCCAGTATTAACTGGGGAGCACCGCGGTGGTCTGTGCCCCTGAATTTCAGCTGTGGACCTGGCCAGCGTGATTTAAATTACACTGAATATCAACCAAAAATGAACTATTGTGTTGGTTATTTCAGGGCCGCCGCGAGGGAGAGGGCAGGGGTGGAAAAATAAACATCTTATGAAGTAATTAAATCCAGAACCATTTGAGGAGGTTGTGATCCAAATGATAACACCAGTTAGGCGGTTTTCAGAGAAAATGCCATCTCCTGGCCTAGTTAGTTATCTGCTCTGAATCTTCTTACAGGCCACAGCGCCCGGGAGACTCGTCTTATCTGAGGACATCCAGAAAGGTTTTGAAGCCGGGCAGAGGAATTTGCAACTGTGCATAAACAGAATCGCTTTGAAGCCAAATGACAGGGAGAAATAAACTGTAAATGAACATTGCTTATGATGATGGTTGTCTGTTGTCTCTGTTAACTAAAGCAGTAATTGGATTTTTAGACCCCTGGATGGGAACCGGATGATACCATATGTTCTCTGCATCACTGTAAGAAGCCTTCAGTACGCTGTTAAGTGGGGCTCCTGTAAACCCATGGACGACACGCATAACCTGATTTTCTTTCAACATATTATGCAGTTCATAAATCTTTAGAAACATTTAGGTGGAGTTCTATAAAAAAACGCCTAAGGGTGGGAGTTAATTCTGCACCCAATTTTCAGCATGGAAACACTTTCCAACAGATGCAAGGTGCCGAAACAGTGCTAAATCAACAGATCATATACATAAGTATTGCCATACTGGGAAAGACCAAAGGTCCATCAAGCCTAGCATCCTGTTCCCAACAGTGGCCAATCCAGGTCACAAATACCCGATAAGATCCCAAAAATGTACAAAACATTTTATACTGCTTATCCCAGACATAGTGGATTTTCCCCAAGTCCATTTAATAACGGTCTATGGCCTTTTCCTTTAGGAAGCCGTCCAAACCTTTTTAAAGTCAGCTAAGCTAACCGCACATAAGTGTGGAAATCCACTTATGTGCCAGTTATAGGGTAGCCCTTAAGTGTATCCAACTGCAACTGCAAAGGGGGCGTTCCAATGGGAGGGGCATGGGTGGATCAGGGGCATCTGGAAAATTGTTCGTAGTATTATAGAATACTGTGGATGTGCATCCAACTTGCATGCCAGGATTTACACCTGGTTTCAATTGTTGTAAGTCCTGACTCCCAAAATTGGGCACGAAATTCAGCACCCAACACTGTTCTATAACCGGAGCACTGGTTATAGAATACTGCTGGGTGCCAATTTTTTTCCAGTGCCCAAATTTGGGTGCTGTTTACTGAATCTAGCCCTTAGACTTTGGGAAACCTAAATACAGCCCCTTTTCTGGGTCCTTTAAGACAGACAAAGAGTACTTCAAATAAGAACATAAGAATAGCCATACTGGATCACACCAATAGTCTATCTAGCCCAGTATCCTGCTTCCAGAAGTGGCTAATCCAGGTCACAAGTACCTGGCAGAAACCCAAAGATCAGCAAGATTCTAGAATCCCATTGAGTAACAAGATTCCGGAATCTCCAAGAGTAGCAACATTCCATGCGACCAATCTGAGGGCAAGCAGTGGCTTCCCCCATGTCCATTTCAATAACAGACTATGGACTTTTCCTCCGGGAACTTGTCCAAACCTTTTTAAAACCTCTGTACATTTTGATTTTAGTATTCGGCTCATACCTTCCCAGTGGTAGCTCAAGCTGCATTACATTTAGGTGCACTACGTATTTCCCTGTCTGCAGAGGGCTCACAATCTAAGAGGCCCTTTTTCTAAGATGCGGTAAGAAGTGGCCTTAGCGTGTGCTTACGCGGGTCACTCCCATGTGTTAAGGCCATTTTTACTGTATGGGTAAAATGGACGATAGTTGTATTTCCAGCATTAACAGCCACACACTAATTTTCGCATTAGTGCGTGAGCCCTTAACTAACCCTATTTTGTAGGCTGTAAGCGCTCACGCTCTAACCACGTGCTAATCGGTTAGCGCAGAACATGCCTACTCTCTTCCCCTGACTGCCCCCAGCACTAAAAAAATAACCTTTATTTTTTTTTTAGCTGCACGCACATCCCACAATTATTACAGGATGCCTCAGCGCACTCCACAGTAAACACATTTTTGCTGTCGTAAGCACACGTTAGTTTGTAACTGAGGCAATGAAGGGTTAAGTGATTTGCCCAAGGCCAAGGGAGCAGCAGTGAGATTTGAATGCTGGTCTCTCTAGGCCACTGCCTGCTGCTTTAACCATCAGATACTCCTCCACTCTTGAGGAACCTGGAACGGAATCTGTTGCATTGAATATTTTCTCCAGCAGAAAAAGTCAATGCAGCAGGTTCTATTGCGCTGTCACAGCAACGCAGCACAGAATGGGTTTGATGGTTTCTCTCAAACACTTTTCGGACACCCTCCTTTCCTTCTTTTAGAATTTGGTCTCCCTCTGAACCCTCCCCTGGGCTCCCTGACTTCCCAAGGACTCTTTGGATACTTCTGTGCTTGTATCGCGCCCTTGTAATCCATCTATCCTCTTCTCCTACGCAACACCAGCAATTAAATACAAACATTAACACAGAAAGTGGTGGCATCAGAAAATTGAAATTATCTTAGCTATGGCTTTCCCATCTGGATGTGGCACTCTTGCAAAGGATAATCACTGTATGGTCTGTCCTTGAGATACAAATTAAGCGACAGGTTCAGGACTGTCCATGAATATGTTATTAGCCTGGGAGCTGAATATATAAGAAAATTAGCATAGATGACCCAAGCTAGGCCCAGGAAATCTGAATTTCACAACCAGCACCTATTTTACACACACTCAACTTCTTCTATACAGCCAGGCTAAGGGCTCTATTACTGGGGTTGGGAGGGGAAGGGGGAGGAGGAGGAGGGGGAGGAGGGGGAAGGGGAGGAGGAGGAGGGGGAGGAGGGAAGAGGACAAGGTAACCAGCAGGAACATATGCTGGTGAAGACAGAAAGAGTTATAAAGAGGCACTTTTTGTCAGCGGTCCCTAGTGTCTCACTGAAGCTGAGCCACCTATATAGATTAAAACCAAGCTTCTCAAACTCTTCCTGGAGGACTCCCCGCCAGCCAGGTTTTTAGGATATCCACAAGGAATATGCATGAGAGAGATTTATAGGAACCAAGGAGGACGTAAGGGATGACACAATGGCTTCCAATGGGCAAACTTGATGTTGAACCAATCTTTATTAAACAAACACCAATGCAGGACCCAACATAGACTGTGTTTCGGTGGGTAGTATCGGCTGCCTCAGTGGTAAAAAAAAAACTGTAGATGACAATTACAATATAACTGGTGCGGTTCATTATGAGCAGTTACACATGAAGCTTAATTGATCAATAGCTAATTTGGAAAATGGCTGGAAAAAAGCAAAAAAAAAAACCCCATCCACAACGTGCCACTTAAGGCAGTGAAAAGCTTCATTTCTACAAGTCATTGGTGAGGCCCCACTTGGAGTACTGTGTTCAGTTTTGGAGGCCGTATCTTGCTAAGGATGTAAAAAGACTTGACGCGGTTCAAAGAAAAGCGACTAAAATGGTATGGGGTTTGCGTAGCAAGACATACGAGGGGAGACTTGATGACCTGAACATGTATACCCTGGAGGAAAGGAGAACCAGGGGTGATATGATACAGACGTTCAAATATTTGACAGGTATTAACCTGCAAACAAACCTCTTCCAGAAACGGGAAGGTGGTAGAACTAGAGGACATGAAGTGAGGTTGAAAGGAGGCTGACTCAGGAATAATGTCAGAAAGTATTTTTTCACTGACACCTGGAAAACCCTCCCACGGGAGGTGGTGGAGATGCAAACGGTAACGGAATACAAAAATGCTTGGGATAACCACAAAGGAATCCTATTTAGAAGGAATGGACCCAAAGAAACTTAATGGAGATTAGGTGGCAACACCAGTAATTGGGAAACAAAGCCAGTGCTGGGCAGACTACTACAGTCTGTGCCCTGATCATGGCTGAATAGATTTGGATGGGTTGGATTGGAGCTTTTCAGGGGCTTTGACGACAACTTCAGAAATTTTAGAACAAGGATGGCGCCGGACAGACTTCTACAGTCTATGCCCTGAAAATGGCAAGGACAAATCAAGGTCAGGTATGCATATGACGTATCACATCATACCTTATGTGTTTATCTTGCTGGGCAGACTGGATGGACTTGCCATTATCTACTATGTTACTACACATGGAATGATAAGTATAGTGAATTTATACATACGAGGTGAATTCTATAAATGGTGCCTTAAAAAATGGACGCTGAAAACCCCCCACTTAAGTGCCATTCTCTAAGCCATGCCTAAAACTAGGCGCAGTTTATAGAACAGCACTTACTGTAAGCGCAGGGGTCAGGTGTAAATTTAGGCCCATCCATTTGCACCAACATTTGTGTGCAGAACTCCCTTATTCAATAATTACATGCGTAACTGGAATCCACACCCCCGCTCTACCCTGAAACACCCATGACCCTTCCATTTCTGCACCCCCTTTTCTGGGACGCACATTAAATTTAGGCGCGGATCATGTGCGTATGTTAATTGTTTCAATTAGCACTAATTGCTTGTGAAAAAGCCAATTATGGGTGCTAATTGGCTCACTATTCAATTACTTTGCACGTGTAATTTGAGTATGTGCCCAAATTTGCGTGCACAACTTTTAGCGTCTTTTTTTAGACTTAGGGGGATAGTACTATAGGTATAAGGCCCCCAGATATAGAAAGAAAAAAAAGTTATAGGTTTATTATGGTACAAAATGTATAATTTTAAATTAGTCACCCTTACTTTCTAACTCTCTTACCTATCTATATGTTCCATCTTTGCTTATACCCTTCGCTGTGAATTAAAATGTTCTATTACGTATCGTGTTGACATCATAAGTAGTAACTATATCATACTTTGTATTGTTATTTGAATATTTTTATTGCTGTAATTGCTCATGTTTGATCTATTTTTACTGTACACCACCTTGAGTGAATTCCTTCATAAAAGGCGGTAAATAAATCCTAATCAATAAATAAATAACTGTGATTTGAATATTGACCCCGGTGCTAATAATAATTACAATTCTTTTTGCATTAAAAACTGCTTTGCTGCAACTGAAACATCAAGAGAATTGGTTGATCAGATCATTTGTAACAGAAAAAAAATATTTATGGAGAAGTTCTTTTTTTGTTTTTTTTTGTTTTTCCAAGACAAAAGTTTGTGTGTATCAGTACTGTCATTAATTGATTGAAATCTTTTCAAATGCGCTCCTTATGTGATATGGATTATTTCACATGTGTTAAACACAATATTAGTAAGCACGGTTAAGAGCTATACATTTATATCCATGGTGTTTCTTAAGCCCACTGCGCTGACAACATAGCTGTTCCATGAGATGAAGGATTAGCAGGGTGGAAAGTAAACTCTAGTGCCTGGACTGGAGGTGGAACGGCTCATTATCTCATTGTGCAATCAATCACTTTATTCCGCTGGAACATGACAGGCTGCTCTACAGTGGACTCAGAAATCGGTCCTTGCCTTTAAAGGGCCGGGATTCCAATCTGGCACAGCAAGGACAGAAATCTACAAGGCATTTATTTAAAATGCAAGAGAATGTATTACGGGGAGACTCAACTATGAGGGAGATGGGTGTGGTGACAGTTCCAGCTTTCCAACGGTCATTTAAGGAAAACTTTACAAGAAATGGCGCTATAGTTGCCATTTAGGAAAAAATGGGTACCTGGTCAAAATAGACCTGACAAAAAAAAAAAAAAGACAAACAAAAAAGCCCCCGGCAAATCACCCCCTGAGAAAAAGGCCTGCCCACAATTTGGCCCCTGACAAATGAACCCCCCCTGACAAAAAGGCACACCCGTTTGTATCGCTCCATGGTGCGACCGCACCTCGAATATTGTGTTCACTTCTGGTCGCCGTATCTCAAAAAAGATATAGTGGAATTAGAAAAGGTGCAGAGAAGGGCGATGAAAATGATAAAGGGGATGGGACGACTTCCCTATGAGGAAAGGTTAAAGCAGCTATGGCTCTTCAGCCTGGAGAAAAGGCGGCTGAGGGAGATATGATAGAGGTCTATAAAATAATGAGTGGAGTTGAACGGGTAGATGTGAAGCGTCTGTTCACGCCTTCCAAAAATACTAGGGCTAGGGGGCATGCGATAAGCTACAATGTAGTCAATTTAAAACGAATCGGAGAAAATGTTTCTTTACTCAACGTATAATTAAACGCTGGAATTCGTTGTCAGAGAATGTGGTAAAGGCGGTTAGCTTAGCGGAGTTTAAAAAAAGGTTTGGATGGCTTCCTAAAGGAACAGTCCATAGACTGAATGCTGCCTGCTTCAGGAGTAGTAATGTCCAAGTGTCGCTGACAGTGCATCCGCTTGGACATTACAGAAAACATTCTCTAAAGGTCGTTGCAAAAAATAACTTACTGCAACCTTATTTGCGATATTGACCTTCAAATACTTGAACATTGGAACCAGACCATTAGCACTAGACTCCTGAAGCAGGCATGTTCTGCTGAAACATAGTGCTGTGTCCGGGGCTGCCAAGAGGGGGGGGGCAAAGGGGGCCAGATTCCCCCAGGACAGGGGGGCCCAGCCATAAGCATTGCTATGGGTTGACACAAATGCAAACCAGTATTAAATTCTCCCCCTGCCCCCCACCTGGTTCAGTATCTCTCTCGTCTTTCCCTCCTCCCCTCGGCACTGTTCCTAAAGGCTACTGGCAGCATCAAAAAAAGAAAGCAACCTGCCTCCAGCTGGCCTTGGAAGTGATCCCTCTGCTTGATCCCACCTCCCCTGACACAACTTTCTCTGTCTGCACAGGCAGGAGACACAGCAGAGGAAACACTTCCAAGGCCAGCTACAGGTAAGTTTGCTTGGTTTTTTTTATGTTGCCAGCCGTCTGCAGGAACACTGCCGAGAGGAGGGGAGAAGACAAGAGAGATATTGAACCGGGTGGGGGGAAGCACTTTTAGTGGGCAGGCGGGGGTGCGGTGGCAGTGAGCAGGCAGGGGCAGCGGCAGTGAGCAGGTGGGGGGGAGGCAACTGTGGACAGGTGGGGGGGGGCACATTGTTTGCCTTGGCCCGGCTTAGTTTCTCTGCGACCCTGGCTGTGTCCAGTCTTTAGCTACTATGAATAAAGAGGGGTTTTTCCAACACTTGGGTGTTCCAGGGTTTGTCAGTGGAGGGCCGTTATCCATTTCCCCACTCCATTCTTCTACTGGTGTTTCTTCCACATTTTCCTTGGTGAAGGCACAAGCAAAAATGTCATTTAATCTCTCCGCTATGGCCTCATCTTCCCTGAACGCCCCTTTTACCCCTCGGTCATCTAGCGGTCCAAATGATTCTTTTATTTGCTTCTTGCTTCTGCTATACCTAAAAATGTTTTTACTATATATTTTTGTCTCTAACACAATCTTCTTTTCAAAGTCTCTTTTTGCCTTCCTTATCAGTACTTATCAGCTCCATGGATAAATCCTTCTTATCTGTTCCCTTCTCCACTACTGCCAACTCCAGACTTCGCGCCTTCTATCTCGCTGCACCCTACGCCTGGAATAAACTTCCTGAGCCCCTACGTCTTGCCCCATCCTTGGCCACCTTTAAATCTAGACTGAAAGCCCACCTCTTTAACATTGCTTTTGACTCGTAACCACTTGTAACCACTCGCCTCCACCTACCCTCCTCTCTTCCTTCCTGTTCACATTAATTGATTTGATTTGCTTACTTTATTTATTTTTTGTCTATTAGATTGTAAGCTCTTTGAGCAGGGACTGTCTTTCTTCTATGTTTGTGCAGCGCTGCGTACGCCTTGTAGCGCTATAGAAATGCTAAATAGTAGTAGTACCCCTCTCCTCAAGTCCCTTCACTGGCTCCCTATCCGTTTTTGCATCCTGTTCAAACTTCTTCTACTAACCTATAAATGTACTCACTCTGCTGCTCCCCAGTATCTCTCCACACTCGTCCTTCCCATCACCCCTTCCCGTGCACTCCGCTCCATGGATAAATCCTTCTTATCTGTTCCCTTCTCCACTACTGCCAACTCCAGACTTCGCGCCTTCTGTCTCGCTGCACCTTACGCTTGGAATAAACTTCCTGAGCTCCTACGTCTTGCCCCATCCTTGGCCACCTTTAAATCTAGACTGAAAGCCCACCTCTTTAACATTGCTTTTGACTCGTAACCACTTGCCTCCATCTACACTCCTCTCTTCCTTCCCGTTCACATTAATTGATTTGATTTGCTTACTTTATTTATTTTTTGTCTATTAGATTGTAAGCTCTTTGAGCAGGGACTGTCTTTCTTCTATGTTTGTGCAGCGCTGCGTACGCCTTGTAGCGCTATAGAAATGCTAAATAGTAGTAGTACCCCTCTCCTCAAGTCCCTTCACTGGCTCCCTATCCGTTTTTGCATCCTGTTCAAACTTCTTCTACTAACCTATAAATGTACTCACTCTGCTGCTCCCCAGTATCTCTCCACACTCGTCCTTCCCTACACCCCTTCCCGTGCACTCCGCTCCATGGATAAATCCTTCTTATCTGTTCCCTTCTCCACTACTGCCAACTCCAGACTTCGCGCCTTCTATCTCGCTGCACCCTACGCCTGGAATAAACTTCCTGAGCCCCTACGTCTTGCCCCATCCTTGGCCACCTTTAAATCTAGACTGAAAGCCCACCTCGTTAACATTGCTTTTGACTCGTAACCACTTGTAACCACTCGCCTCCACCTACCCTCCTCTCTTCCTTCCCGTTCACATTAATTGATTTGATCTGCTTACTTTATTTTTTGTCTATTAGATTGTAAGCTCTTTGAGCAGGGACTGTCTTTCTTCTATATTTGTGCAGCGCTGCGTACGCCTTGTAGCGCCATAGAAATGCTAAATAGTAGTAGTAGTAGTAGACTCGTAACCACTCGCCTCCACCTACCCTCCTCTCCTCCTTCCCTTACACATTAATTGATTTGATTTGCTTACTTTATTTCTTGTCTATTAGATTGTAAGCTCTTTGAGCAGGGACTGTCTTTCTTCTATGTTTGTGCAGCACTGCGTACGCCTTGTAGCGCTATAGAAATGCTAAATAGTAGTAGTAGTAGTCTCTTGTAACCAGAGCTAATATTGTGATGTCATAATGCCTCAGGCCACCAATAAGAGCCAACCTCCAGTGATGTCACAATGGCTTGATTGTCCTATACTTGGCTCACTTTTATTACATAGCTCTTTGAGCAGGGACTGTCTTTCTTCTATGTTTGTGCAGCGCTGCGTACGCCTTGTAGCGCTATAGAAATGCTAAATAGTAGTAGTAGTACTTGACCTGCCATTCCTTATGCTGTTTCCTATTATTTTCAGTTGAATCCTTCGTCCATTCTTTTCTCTCTAATAGCTTCCTTCACCTCACTTTTTAATCATGACGGCTGTCATTTGGCCTTCCTCCTTTTTAAATATATGGAATATATCTGGCCTGGGCTTCCAGGACAATATATTTGATTAGCATTCATGCCTGACATAAATTTTTGACCTTTGCAGCTATTCCTCTGTTGTTGTTTTTTTTAAACCATTCTCCTCATTTTATCATAGTCTCCTTTTTGAAAGTTAAATGCTAATTTTACCCACTTCGAACTTTAAGGTGTAAGCAGGATATAAGACCAGATGTTAGGTTATGTTATGTATTGAATTTCCCGTGGTATAATCAAGAGATTATACCAAATCTGATCATATTATGATCTCTGTTACAGGGGCGTAGCCAGACCTCGCAGTGGGAAGGGGCCAGAGCCTGGGGGGGGGGGGCAATTTTGGTCTCCCGCCCCACTGCTGCCCTCCCCCCCCCACCGCTCCCCACCCACTGCTGCAGCAAATACCTTGGCTGACAGGGGTCCCCAACCCCTGCCAGCTGAAGCCGTCTCCAGCACCGGTCTCGGGTGCCGCCGCGTTGCCTGCCTGGCTCACTCTTCCCCTCACGTCCTGTACGCTCCTTCTCAATTTCACTAAAAGGAGCATGCAGGACGTGAGGGGGAAGAAAGAGAAGGCTTCAGCTGGCAGGTGTTGGGGACTCCCGCAAACAAAAGCGTTTTCCAAGGAAAATGTTGTACACTGAGCTTCTGAAATTATGTTTCCCCCCCCCCCCCCCCCCAATTACTCAAATTACAAAAAGTGGGTCAACTGGAAACCCAGGCACGTACAATAAAAACTGCTCATCTTTTTCTGGAAAAACAATTATGTATGTATCCAGTGTTTTTTCTAGCAAAAAAGGTGCCAGTAGTCAAATGCCAGGCCAGTCTTCGGGAGTGGGTGATCACTGATGGACCCACCCCACAATAGCCAGACCCCCTGCAACCAGTCACAGAATTAATGACAAGGTGTGTAGAGTCTGAGCTCTTTCATTAAGACTTGGAGACCATGGGTCAATCTTAGCAGACAATGGAAAAGATGATGGTACTCAGTACCCCCAAGTACCCCCTCAAAAAAAAGCCCTGTATGCATGGCCGCCGAGAGACTGGGCCGGGCCTGGGGCAAGACCGTCCCCGGGGCCCCGCCCCTGCTGCCCCCCCCCCCCGAGGTCACCACCGCCGCTCCCCCCTCCACCCCCACCCCCCGAAGTCACCACAGCCACCGCTCCCCCCTCCACCCCCCCCCCCTAGGTCGCCGCCACTGCTCCCCCTCTACGTCCGCCACCGGGCCGGGCCGCCTGCATTGAAATCGCAGTCTCACCTCTGTGAAAGCAGCGCTGCAGGCAGAAGAACGCCTCCCTTCGGCCCTCCTTCCCTCCTTGTGTCCCGCCCTCGCGGAAGTTACATCAGACGAGGGCGGGACACAGGGAGGGAAGGAGGGCCGAAGGGAAGCGTTCTGCTGCCTGCAGCGCTGCTTCCACGGAGGTGAGACTGCAATTTCAATGCAGGCGGCCCGGCCCGGTGGCGGACGGAGGTGAGACTGCAATTTCAATGCAGGGGGCAGTCAACCACGGAGGGCAGGTGGGACTGCGGCGCCGGGCCCGGGAAATTTTGTCCCCCCTGCCCCCCTCGGTGGCTATGCCTTTATGTATCTATCCTTATACCTCCTGTATAAGCAAATCTATGTGCCTCTCTAATGACATCTAAATTCTGTGCATGTAGGGAGGGGGAGATCCTCTGGGATTTAAATATGATCAGTCTTCCTTCTGAAATCATTTCCAAGGCTATGTTTTCTAAACAAGGTTGATAGAAACAAAAGCCCTGGACAGGAAGGCTGGTTTTGCTCGAGAGCCGCCTGTTAGGACGACACGTTTGACCTCGTCTCATTCTCGGAGAGCTTGGGGATTGCTTTCGTGCTCGGGAGCCGTATGGAGAGGAATATAGATGAAATCCTTGCTGGAGACGGAATACAACCGCCTGACCTTGGAAACAATGAGCAACCTCTAAAGCTGAGAGAATGAGGCACGGACTTGTGGGGTGCACAAGCTGTATGGGAGGATGGGAAGGGAAGCAAAATGGCTCCTTTTGTAGTGATAGAGATCATGGGCTGATCGGTCACTGTTGTCCATCTGCGAAGTTTTACCCGGACCCAGCGAGGGGGTTTGGATTGTGAATCATCGTGGAATCCTGAAAGGATGATGAATCGTAGATCAGAAACGTAGGAGAGAAAGGACGAGACAGACAGAACAAATTGTACCTGTATCTGCCTCTTAAGATTAATCCTTTCTCAATTCCCTTCATTTTGACTCTCAAGAGCAGTTAACAAGTGGAGGAGTCGTCCAGTGGTGAGTGCAGTGGACTTTGATCCTGGGAAACTGGGTTCGATTCCCACTGCAGCTCCTTGTGACTCTGGGCAAGTCACTTAACCCTCCATTGCCCCTGGTACAAAATAAGTACCTGAATATATGTAAAACGCTTTGAATGTAGTTGCAAAAACCTCAGAAAGGCAGTATATCAAGTCCCATTTCCCTTTCCCTTATGACATCACAATATCAGAAGTGAGCCAAGTATGGGGCAATCAAACCATTGCGACATCACTGATGAGGTTGGCTCTTATTGGTGGAATGAGTGGAGGAGTAGCCTAGTGTTAGTGCAGTGGACTTTGATCCTGGGGAACTGAGTTCGATTCCCACTGCAGCTCCTTGTGACTCTGGGCAAGTCACTTAACCCTCTGTTGCCCCAGGTACAAAACAAGTACCTGTATATACTATCCAGCTTATTTCCCCCCCCCCCCCCCCCCCCCCCCGTGGATTCCTGAGCTAGTCTGGGTTTATTTCCAGCATGGTGGTTTTGGGGTAAGGTGTCTCACTTTGTTAATTCATAGTATGAGTGAAGGAGAGTTTTTTTTTATACCATTCGTTTTTCTCATATATTCATGAGTTTTTGCGCCTGGTTTTTTTTCCTCCCTTTTTCTCTTTCACTGGAGCCAATGATGTTACTCTACTCCTTAATACAATAGTGGATTTAGCAACATTTGCAGTGTTTTCCCTATTAGGAGCTTTGAGGTTCCCGGTTGCTTAATTTGAAAACTTGATTTGTACCTGCCATTTTCAGGGCACAGACCGTAGAAGTCCTGCCTCCCAACCACTAGCCCCGCCTCCCAACCACCGATGCTGCCGCCCAATCTCTGCTAAGCTTCTGAGGATCCATTCCTTCTGAACAGGATTCCTTTATGTTTATCCCATGCATTTTTGAATTCCGTTACCGTTTTCATCTCCACCACCTCCCGCGGGAGGGCATTCCAAGTATCCACCACTCTCCCTGTGAAAAAATACTTCCTGACATTTTTCTTGAGTCTGGCCCCCTTCAACCCCATTTCATGTCCTCTAGTTCTACCGCCTTTTCGTCTCCGGAAAAGGTTTGTTTGCGGATTAATACCTTTCAAATATTTGAACGTCTGTATCACATCACCCCTGTTTCTCCTTTCCTCCAGGGTATACATGTTTAGGTCACTAACCAGCTTATAATCGAAAGAGAAAAACGCCCAAATTCCGACCTAAATCGGGAGATGGACGTCTTTCTCTCGCGGGCGCCCAAATCGGTATAATCGAAAGCCGATTTTGGGCGTTTCCAACTGCACTCTGTCACGGGAACGAATAAAGTTGATGGGGGCGTGTCGGAGGCGTGGTGAAGGCGGGACTGGGGCGTGGTTATCAGGCGAGGAGAGATGAACGCCCTCGGCCGATAATCGAAAAAAGAAAGGCGTTTTTAGTGAGAATTTAGGTCACTTTTGTTGGACCCTTTTTTCTCACGAACAGGTCCCACAAAAGTGCCCTAAATGACCAGATGACCACCGGAGGGAATCGGGGATGACCTCCCCTGACTCTCCCAGTGGTCACTAACCCCCTCTCCCACAAAAAAACCCAACTTTAAAAACCTTTTTTCCCCAGCCTGTAGGCCAGCCTCAAATGTCATCCCCAGCTCCATCACAGCAGTATGCAGGTCCCTGGAGCAGTTGTTAGTGGGTGCAGTGGACTCCAGGCAGGTGTACCCAGGCCTAGCCCCCCCCACCTGTTACACTTGTGGTGGTAAATGGGAACCCTCTAAACCCCCCCCAAAACCCACTGTACCCACATGTAGGTGCCCCCCTTCACCATTAAGTGCTATGGTAATGGTGTAGAGATGTGGGGAGTGGGTTTTGGGGGTTTTGGGGGGCTCAGCACCCAAGGGACGGGAACTATGCACCTGGGAAGTAATTTAAGGTTTTTTCCTATTTTTTAAAAGTGCCCCCTAGGGTGCCCGGTTGGTGTCCTGGCATATGAGGGGGACCAGTGCACTACGAATCCTGACCCTTCCCACGACCCAAAGCCTTGGATTTGGTCATTTTTGAGCTGGGGCGCTTCAGTTTCAATTATCGCTAAAAAACGAAAACGCCCAGCTCAAAAAACTACCAAATCCAAGGCTTTTGCCTGGCAGAAACCGTATTTTGGAAAAAAAAGATAGACGTCCATCTTTTTCAAAAATACGGTTCGGCCCGTCCCTTCACGGACCCATTCTCGAAGGCTTTTGCCTGGCAGAAACCGTATTTTCGAAAAAAAAGATAGACGTCCATCTTTTTCAAAAATACGGTTCGGCCCGTCCCTTCACGGACCCATTCTCGAAGATAGACGTCCTTACACATAGGCGTTTGCGTTCGATTATGCCCCTCTAAGTCTCTCCTCATATGTCTTTCAACGCAAACCCCATACCATTTTCATTGTTTTTCTTTGAACCACTTCAAGTCTTTTTACATCCGTAGCAAGATACGGCCTCCAAAACAGAACACAATACTCCCAGTGAGTCCTCACCAATGACTTGTACAGGGACATCAACACCTCCTTTCTTCTCTGGTCACACCTCTCTCTATACAGCCTAGCAACCTTCTGGCTACGGCCACCGCCTTGTCACACTGTTTTGTCGCCTTCAGACCCTCAGATACTATCACCCCATGATCAGAAATGTGCGTGTGTGTGTGTGTGTGAGGGTGAAAGCAGCGATCCTCCCTTGCAGTTTGGAGAGCCAAAGGGCGCCTCCTGGAGACTAGAAAGCAGGAGTAGGGGTGTTGGGCCAGCATGCAAACAGTGTCACCCGACGACAGCCTTAAAGTGGGAGGAGGCTCCTTCAACCTTTGGCACTATAGGCAATTGCTTATCTTGCCTATGCCTATATATGGCCCCGCCCAGGCATTCTCCCTGGCTGTTTTACACCTCGGTCCCAAATACTGCAGTTAAGTCCTGAAATGATGACCATGCATCAGGGTCAATGACTGGAATCACCTCATTGAGAGCAGCTATGAGAGTTGCTTGTCTGGCTTTCACAGCCAGCCCGAGCTGGGGATTGAACTCTGTGTGCAGAAGTTAGCTTTGAAAATATGCTGTTATCCCAAATCACAGCCTGCTGTCCATTTCAATAATTATTTAAAATAAAATGTTTAAAAACTGGGGAGGTCCCCATCTAAGAGAAGAAGCTGAGACCCAGAGAGGACACAGCTGTGAAGGAACGTGCATGGATTCATTTTCTAATTAAAAGAATGGGTAAGCTAGACACCACCTCCCTCGACTTTTTCAATGATGTGCAGAGTGTCATCTGCAGGAATCCCTTATGATAACAGTGGAAACCAGCAGCATTAGTTAATGTCTTCACTAAGCATCATGACAATTATTATAATTAGATATTATTATAGAATGCACATTACCGCACCTGTCCTGCAACCTATTAGAAGAAAATATTAGTTTGATTTTCAAAATCATTCTCCTTCTCAACAAGAGTGGGCGTCTGCGAATGGCTGGTGCTCAGTACTCTCCAAATCTAGGAATTTAAAGTGCCCACGGTACAAAGCGACTCCACTGTGTCACTCAGATGTAGCATTATAGAAATGTGAGTGTGGGAGATAAACAGAATAGCCTAGGAAGGAGTGGCTTAGTGGTTAGGGTGGCGGACTTTGGTCCTGGGGAACTGAGGAACTGAGTTTGATTCCCACTTCAGGCACAGGCAGCTCCTTGTGACTCTGGGCAAGTCACTTAACCCTCCATTGCCCCATGTAAGCCGCATTGAGCCTGCCATGAGTGGGAAAGCGCAGGGTACAAATGTAACAAAAATAAAATAGATACTATTGGAGATTCTACATGGAATGTTGCTACTATTGAAGATTCTACATGGAATGTTGCTATTCCACTAGCAACATTCCATGTAGAAGGCTGCGCAGGCTTCTGTTTCTGTGAGTCTGAGTGCAGGACGTCAGACTCACAGAAGCAGAAGCCTGCGCGGCCACATTGGTGATCTGCAAGGGCCGACTTCTACATGGAATGTTGCTACTATTGGAGATTCTACATGGAATGTTGCTATTCCACTAGCAACATTCCATGTAGAACATTAACTATTTGGTTCTAATTTGCTTTACAGAACTTCAGTAATGTAGGAAAAGATGCGTATCAAAGATGCACCAAGTCAGAAGAATTACAACATAACCATTAAAATGTCTTGGACAGGGAAATTGCATTAAAATATCAAACCATTTTCTTCCTCTCTTCCACAAAAACAAAAAGAACTAAAATCTTCAACACTAGCCCTGCTTTTTCTGGTCTTAGATGTTTACTTGAAATCATGTTTCTTTAGCACTGCACCTCTGGACCTCAAAATCTTCTTGGTGGGCCTCCCTTGAATGTCTTAAATCCTGAAGCACTTTGAAGGCTGTGCAGGCTTCCGTTTCTGTGAGTCTGACGTCCTGCACGTACGTGCAGGACGTCAGACTCACAGTCACAGCCACATTGGTGATCTGCAAGGGCCGACTTCTACATGGAATGTTGCTAGTGGAATAGCAACATTCCATGTAGAATCTCAAATAGTAGCAACAGTGGAGGAGTGGCCTAGTGGTTAGGGTGGTGGACTTTGGTCCTGGGGAACTGAGGAACTGAGTTTGATTCCCACTTCAGGCACAGGCAGCTCCTTGTGACTCTGGGCAAGTCACTTAACCCTCCATTGCCCCATGTAAGCTGCATTGAGCCTGCCATGAGTGGGAAAGCGCGGGTACAAATGTAACAAAAAAAAAGTGGGGGGGGGGGGCTTGAACCCTTCCCTTCTTTATTCTCTTACGTTTCTTCTTCTCAGTAGACTCTTGCACGAGTGGAGGAGTAGCCTAATGCAGGGGTTCCCCAACTTTTTTCGGTTTGCGGCACCTCTCCCCCCAGCCGCGTGGGTCTCCGCACACCCCCGGGTCTCTGCACCCCCCACCCCCGCTGGCCACATGGGTCTCCACACCCCTCCCGCCACATAGGTCTGCCTACTCTTTCCCTGCAGCCCCCTCCTCTCACACCAGCACACCTTCCCCAAATCCAGCATCGCTCCTACCTTCCTTCCTGCAGGCCCAGGATCGCTGCCACTTCCTTCTCCTTCCCCCCGCCGCCGCTGCAGTGCTTGCAGCTTACATTTTCAGGCCATCCGCATTTCACACAGACACTCCGGTGGCTTCCCAGTCTGCCGCGTCTGGCCTTCTCTGATGCAACTTCCTGTTGCGAGGGCCGGACACGGCAGATGGAAGTCTCCGCTGTGCCTGTGTGAATGGCCGATGCCCAAAAATGTAAGATGCAAGCACTGCAGTGGCGACGGGGGAAGAAGCAAGAAGCAGCAGATGCCAGATCTGCGGGAGGAGAAAGTAGGGAGCGTTGCGGAGTTCGCTGCGGTGCACCAGGATGCCGCGACGCACAGTTTGGGAACCGCTGGCCTAACGGTTAGAGCAGCAGGCTTAGAACCAAGGAAGTCAGTTCAAATTCCACTATTGTTCCTGGTGATGTCGAGCAAGTTACTTAGAACCCAAAGCTCAAAACTCCGGCGCTGTTCCGAATAGCGCTGTAAAACAACACTGTAACAGTGCAGAAAAACAGCACACTAATGCTCAGTGATAATGAGATGCAAATATAGGCGCGCTCATAGCATTGAGCATCAGGGAGTTCGGCAGGGGGACTGTGCTTTGGCGTGGGAGGCTTGCGACTGACACATGCACGGAATAGTTCTGTTCTAACTAGGGGCGGAGCTAGACCTCGGCGGGAGGGGGGTTCAGAGCCCAAGGTGGGGGGGGGCACATTTTAGCCCGCCTCCCCAGCCGCCAACCCTCCCCCGCCAATTCCAACCCCCCCCCCCCCGCTGCCGCCGCTGCCAAGTACCTTTGCTGACAGGGGTCCCCAACCCCTGCCAGCCTTAGTCTTCTTCAGCGCCGGTCTCCGGCGCGTTCGCTGATCTGTGCTGTGAGTTTCTGACTGACGTCCTGCCCTCTATTGCCAAAAGTACGAAATTAGATGATAAGTCCTCCAGTTAAGGGAAAATGCCTACTGTAACTCAAAAAGGCATAAGTTAAATCCCAAATCCCTTCCCTTCCAGTAGGGGCGGACAGAGAGTACACTGGGCCCCCGGGCACCGAAGGTACTGTGGATCCCCCCCAACCGCTGCAGCCCCGCCACCGCTGCTGCCCCTGCCCCCTACCGCCACCGCCCCTCCTGCCCCTGCCCCCCTACACGCTACCGCCATCCCCACAACCCTTACTTTCCTCTATGTCCAGCAACATGTCCTCCGATCTCCCATTTCCCACCTTCTTCTATTCCCTCTGGTCCGTGTGCATTCTGAAAACCAGACCTCTGGAGGGGGGGGGGGGGGGGGGGGGGGGGGGAGGAGGAGGAGGGAGGGCTGTGAGACCTGCAGTTAAGAAAAGTTCAATTTGGGAAAGAGAGAAGTCAGTGTCAGTAGCCTTAAGCTCTTCCCCATATAAATTTCCTTTCCTGAATATAATTTTACATAATTGCTGCTGTCCTTACAGTGATTATGTCTCACAGTAATGCTGACATGTGCTTCCAGTGATAAACAGAGCAGTGGCACCCTGAATTACTTACATCTATAGTGATGGGAGTAACAATGCCAGAGGAGTGCATGCAAATCTCTCTCATGAATATTCATTGTGGGTATCCTGAAAACCTGATTGGCTAGGGAGCCTCCAGGACCAGGTTTGGAAAACAATGCACTAGACTACTCCTCCACTCCTGGGCTCCCTGAGATGAGTGCTCTTTATAGAAAAGCATTGGGAGGTGAATTATGCACTGTGAGAAGTTACAACAACTGGACTCTGGAACTCGTTGCCGGAGAATGTAGTGACAGCAGCTGGCCTTACGGAATTTAAAGGGGGTTTGGACAGATTCCTGAGGGAAAAGTCCACTGAACATTATTAATTTTTTTTTTTTTGGAGGGGGGGGGGGGGGGGGGGTTGCCGGGTTCTTGAAGCCTGGATTGGCCGCTGTCAGAGACAGGATGCTGGGCTTCATGGACCCTTGGTCTTTTCCCAGTATGGCGGTGCTTATGTACTTATGAAACCAGGTGTAAATCCTGGCGTGCAAGTTATTCTACAAGACTGCGCGCAATTTTCTGGAACGCTCCTGTTCCACCCATGCCCCTCCCATGGGAACACCCCCTTTACAGTTGCACTCAGATACACTTAGGTGCTACCCTATACCTGGATGCTTAAGTGTACTTCCGCATCGATCTGCGTTTTCAGCCCAGTTTGGCACCTTGCGTCTGTTAGAATGCGTTTCTGTGATGGAAGCTGGCTGCAGGATTAGCAGCTACCTTTAAGCATTGTGTACAGAGTTCCCTAGATGGTTCTTTTGTGATGTGTTAAACATGTCAGTGAACCAGCAAAGGAGATCATTACACCACCTGTTCTACACTATGTCCATCTATAAAAGAATCCCTGCTACTATTTTCCAGTCACTCAGCATCAAAGAGACAATGTTAGGAGGAGAGGCTACTACTACTACTACTACTTATTTCTAAAGCACTACTAGACGTACGCAGCGCTGTACACTTGAACATGAAGAGACAGTCCCTGCTCGACAGAGCTTACAATCTAATTAGGACAGACAAACAGGACAAATAAGGGATAAGGACAAAGAGTACCAAGATTCCGGAATCCCAACGAGTAGCAACATTCTGTGCAGAATCCCAATGAGTATCAAGATTCTGGAATTCCAAAGACTACTACTACTACTTATCATTTCTAAAGCGCTACTAGACGTACGCAGCGCTGTACACTTGAACATGAAGAGACAGTCCCTGCTCGACAGAGCTTACAATCTAATTAGGACAGACAAACCGGACAAACAAGAAATAAGGGAATATTAAAGTGAGGATGATAAAATAAGGGTTCTGAACAAGTGAACAAGGGTTAGGAGTTAAAAACAGTATCAAAAAGGTGGGTGTTTAGCTTAGATTTGAAGACGGTCAGAGATGGAGCTTGACGTACCGGCTCAGGAAGTCTATTCCAGGCTTATGGTGCAGCAAGATAAAAGGAACGGAGTCTGGAGTTAGCGGTGGAGGAGAAGGATGCAGATAAGAGAGATTTACCCAGTGAACGGAGTTCCCGGGGAGGAATGTAGGGAGAGATGAGAGTGGAGAGGTACTGAGGAGCTGCAGAGTGAATGCACTTATAGGTCAATAAGAGGAGTTTGAACTGTATGCGGAAACGGATAGGAAGCCAGTGAAGTGACTTGAGGAGAGGGCTAATATGAGCATAACGACCCTGGCGGAATATTAGTCATGCAGCAGAATTTTGAACAGATTGAAGAGGAGAGAAATGGAAAATAATGTGCTTCTTTTCATCATCTTAGAGGGTAAAGGGTCATGGATTTGATGCACTGCCTTTCTGTAGGTACAACCAAAGAGGTTTACATTTAATATAAAGCACCCTTATGGCAATTTAAATGGTGCTTTTTGTATTCCAGGCTATAAAATCATCCAATATGTCATAATCCAGTGAACCAAACAAACTCTAAAGAGTGGGTGAAATGACCTTAGAAATGTCACGCAGTGATCAAATGTTTTTTTTTTTTTTTATTACAGCGAATTACACACCAGAATCGTCACTGGTCTCACACCACCTCCCTTCCCTTTGAATCTAAAAAGTTTTTTTTAAATTTTATATATCTAAATTTAAATTATGTCCAAGTAAAACAATTTTTACTCATCTGAATTGCTGGCGTTTGCTGCAGTGTCGGCTTAGGGGAATTTAAATCCGACATGGCACTTTTTGCTAAATGCTTCCTCACGGACATCCCCTAAATAAAACACAATGAATTTAGTGGACTATTCCTAACTGTACTATTACTATATGTCTAAATAAGGTAAAAATAACACATACCTTTCGTTTGCTCTCACTCTTCTTGCCGACAAAAACTGATGGAGCCAAGGTGGTGATGGCATCTTCCCACAATGCTTCATTCTTCCAGCTGACAATGACCTGAAAAACCGCCCAACAATCAACACCAACAATCTACCCAGCCGGGCTGATCCAGTGCTAGGTTTATCCTAGGTTTATGAACGAACTTTCAACGAAATACCACACTTTCTCTTATTCCTAACATGAACTCTTTATACTTGACCGCTTAATCTACTGTCCAGCTTATTTTCGAAAGAGAAGGCCGGCCATCTTCCGACACAAATCGGGAGAAGGCTGGCCATCTCTCAAGGCCGGCGAAATCGGCATAATCGAAAGCCGATTTTGGCCGGCCTCAACTGCAGTCCGTCGCAGAGCCGGCCAAACTTCAAAGGGGCGTGTCGGCAGGGTATAGGCGGTGGGACGGGGGCGTGGTACAAGATGGCTGGCTTCGCCCGATAATGGAAAAAAGAAAGCTGGCCCTGAAGAGCATTTGGCCGACTTTACTTGGTCCCTTTTTTTCAGGTCCAAGTCCCAAAAAGGTGCCCGAACTGACCAGATGACCACTGGAGGGAATCGGGGATCACCTCCCCTGACTCCCCCAGTGGTCACTAACCCCCTCCCACCCTCAAAAAAACAACTTTAAAATTTTTTTTGCCAGTCTCAAATGCCCAGCTCCCTGACAGCAGTATGCAGGTCCCTGGAGCAGTTTTTAGTGGGTGCAGTGCACTTCAGGCAGGTGGATCCAGGCCCATCCCCCCTACCTATTACACTTGTGGTGGTAAATGGGAGCCCTCCAACCCCTCCCAAAACCCACTGTACCCACATGTAGGTGCCCCACTTCACCCATAAGGGCTATGGTAATGGTGTAGAGTTGTGGGGAGTGGGCTTTGGGGGGATTTGGGGGGCTCAGCACCCAAGGTAAGGGAGCTATGCACCAACTATTTCAATGTTTGTTTGTTTTTTCATTTTTAGAAGTGCCCCCTAGAGTGCCCAGTTAGTGTCCTGGCATGTCAGGGGGACCAGTGCACTACAAATGCTGGCTCCTCCCACAACCAAATGCTTTGGATTTGGCTGGGTTTGAGATGGCCGGCCTCGGTTTCCATTATCGGCAAAAACCGAGGCCGGCCATCTCAAACCCGGCCATCTCTGACATTTGGCCGGCCCCAACCGTATTATCGAAATGAAAGATGGCCGGTCATCTCGTTCGAAAATATGGTTGGCCCCGCCCCTTCACGGCGCCATCCTCGGAGGTGGTCGGCCCTGTTCGAAAATGCCCCTCCACGTCAAACATGATCCTTAATGTAATACCACTTGTATATCTCACTCCGGAATGGCGATCGCCACATTGAGCCTGCAAATAGGTGGGAAAATGTGGGATACAAAAGCAATAAATAAATCCCACTGCATGCATAGTACAATTACAGTTAGTTCACTTATAGCCAGCTAATACTGAGAGCACAGTTCATTGCGGATTACAACTAAGATACAACTAGATCAAAGAAATTTAGGATGTAACAAAAATTAATTCAGAATTACCATACATACTAATATCACAATTATTAGTGAATCTTACACAAGCCTAACTCAGCAAATGCAATTGGGAAATCAGAATTTCCAGTCCCTGCAGGCAAAGGGGACACCTAGGATGAATCTGGAGCCAGTTGGTAACTTTCTGTAATGCACCTGTAAACTTTAATGTGGCCGAAGACCTTCCAGCTACTCTACAGTTATGCTGCCCTGCCTTTTTCAGCTTTTGCTGGAATGTTTGCACCAGCACATGAGAATCTCTGCGATCCCTGCCAAGTTCTGAAGCCTCTGGTTCCCGTTATTAGCTTACTCAATGTCATTTGGTGACAAGACAAAGTCTCGCCTGTTCTTTTAACGAAGAGAAATATGGATCCAGCCATCCTGGGCCTGTCATCTTGTCTTGAAATATTTGCCATTAAGCAATTTAATTGGGGAGCTTTCTTGCCCAAGTCAAATCTAAGAATTTGATTTTAAGGAATTTATCAAATCTCTCTGTATGTTCCATCCTGCCCTGAAGTTTAGGCGAGTTACCTTTTATGATCCTGATATGACTTGAAATCCGCAAGCTCTAAGTTACAAAATGCAGCTTGCCAGGGCTGGAAATTCCCCAAAGAATTACAACAATTTGAGGAGACCTTCTGAACTCAGTTCACCCAGTTGACTTCTTGAAAGCTTTCCTTCTTTTGCTTTTGAATTGTAAAAGGTTTTCCTTTGTCCATAAATGATGAAGAACAAACAGAGAGGGTAATACGGCATACACGTGAAGTATACAAACAAACAAAAAAAAAAAGCAACGCTGGTCCTTCAAGACTGAGACAACAGGAGTCCTTTATTAACAGGTGACCCAACACGGGCCGTGTTTCGGCGTTAAACAACGCCTGCCTCAGGGGTCAGGGTTTAATTATGAAGTATGCGAAATGTATAAGTCCAATGCCTCAAGAGATGAGGAGGGTCTTCAAAAACGAGCGTATCTGTCGAAAATTACAGCCGCGATTTTAAGATAATGCTCCTGTAGTAACCAGTTGTTTATGTAAACGACAAGGTTACTACAGGAGCTTTATCTTAACATCGCGGCCGTAATTTTCTACAGATACGCTCGTTTTTGAAGATCCTCTTCCATCAGTGGCGTACCAAAGGGGAGGGGGGCGGTGGGGGCGGTCAGGCTCTACACACCAATTCTGCCTTGTCATAGATTCTGTGACTGGTTGCAGGGGGCCTGGCTATTGTGGGGTGGGTCCCTCAGTGATCACCCCACCCCCTGAAGGGTGGCCTGGCATTTGAGTACCGGCACCTTTTTCGCTAGAAAAAAAACACACTACTCTTTAGGATCCCAGAATCTTGCTATTCCTTGGGGTTCTACATGGAATGTTGCTACTCTCTGAGATTCTGCATGGAATCTTGTCACTCTTTAAGATTCCAGAATCTTGCTATTCTTTGGGGTTCTACATGGAATGTTGCTACTCTCTGAAATTCTGCATGGAATCTTGTCACTCTTTAAGATTCCAGAATCTTGCTATTCTTTGAAATTCTGCATGGAATCTTGTCACTCTTTAGAAGGGCTTTTTTTGAGGGGTACTTGGGGGGTACTGAGTACTGGCACCTTTTCCATTGTCTGCTAAAATTGACCCATGGTCCCCAAGTTTTAATGAAAGAGCTCAGGCTCTACACACCAATTCTGCCTTGTCATAGATTCTGTGACTGGTTGCAGGGGGCCTGGCTATTGTGGGGTGGGTCCCTCAGTGATCACCCCACCCCCTGAAGGGTGGCCTGGCATTTGAGTACCGGCACCTTTTTCGCTAGAAAAAACACACTGCATATAGGCAATTAAACAATGAAGGGAGCTAAACGTTATCTCAGTCACAATTATGCTCTGCTTCTCAAATAATTCACAGCCTTATAACACCAAGGTCAGTAGAACAAGGGAGTCATAATAGGATCCATCAGATAAGCGTACTCGCCTCTCCTTGGCTAAATAATTCAATGAGCCAAGCATACAAATAGGGCCGTACTGCAATCCTCATCGATCCCGTTTTAAACCAGTTAATGTTAGTCCTTGTTTTATTCTCAAAAATTCTTTAGTAATATTTTTTATTTTTTTCAAAAACATCCTTGTCTTTCTTTGTATTTTGCATTTATAAAGAAATGACATAATATCTCTTTAATTCAAAAAGAGTACTTACCTTTTTAGCTTAGTTCACATATAGGGCCACTTCTACAACGACTTACCTACATTTAAGCATCTATTGTAAAACAGAAAAGTAGGCGCCAAACCTTAGAAGACTTAGAAGCGTATTTTCAAAGCAGTTAGACTTACAAAGTTGCACAGTAATCTGTAAGTCTAAGTGCTTTGAAAATGAGCCCCTTAGTGTGCCAGAGTTTGCAAGGTAAAAGCTTGTCTTATCTCACAGCTATCCCTCTGGTCCTTCAAACGTATGTTTTGTAGGAATCCTCTGGAGGTCTGCTTCTTCCTGCTCTAGGCATCTCTGTCGATCCCTAGCCCTGGCTGAACCATGTCCTCCTGACTGAGTTTTCCAGGCCTAGGCCTAGACCTTTCACGCTTTCCAAAAATACTAGGACTAGGGGGCATGTGATGAAGCTACAATGTAGTAAATTTAAAACGAATCGGAGAACATTTTTCTTCACTCGACGTGTAATTAAACTCTGGAATTCGTTGCCAGAGAATGTGGTAAAGGCGATTAGCTTAGCGGAGTTTCCTAAAGGAAAAGTTCATAGACCGTTATTAAATGGACTTGGGGAAAATCCACTATTTCTGGGATAAGCAGTATAAAATGTTTTGTACTTTTTTGGGATCTTGCCAGGTATTTGTGATCTGGATTGGCCACTGTTGGAAACAGGATGCTGGGCTTGATGGACCTTTGATCTTTCCCAGTATGTCTAAGGGTACACAGTTAGCAAGTATATCTCTCAATCTCTCTAATTTTCGCCTTGGCGTTCAGGAAAAGACTTCAGACACTCGGTACCTGCTGCAATTTTTCAGCTCAGCGGTCCCGTTCGCTCAACGCACCATAGAAAAATTTCCTTTTCTTAAAATATGTGCAGTTGGCGAGTATCATCATAAGTCTAAAAAAACCTCTACTTAAATACATCAACACTTATGTTGGAATATTAGTAGAACTGGTACTTAGCTGTGGTACATTCTGTGACTGCTGGGTATGCAATACTTATGTACTTATGTACCTCTTCATGTGGCCTTGTTAGGGAGTGCATTCAAAGGGGACTGGCTTTTCCTGTACACTTTCTCAAAGAGACATTTGGTAGAAGAGAATGTTTAACAGAGTGGTTGTCCTGAAGATAATGCCTTGAACACTATAACCAGAGTGCTAAATTGGATCCTACAGCACAATGTTTCCAGTGCAGGGATGATGCGTCACCAACTTTCATACCAAGCAGAATACAAATGTTCGAATCAACAGGAAAGGGAATTACAGAAATCCAGTCTAGTTAAGGAGGTATATACATGACACAGCAGTCAACGCCGTGGACCGTAAAGATTTATCCTTCCCCCCCCCCCCCCCCCCCCCGATTGAGAATCTCCTCAGCCTCAGGTACCCAAGGTGAGTGTCTTTCTTTGTGGACAAGCCTCCAAAAAGGGGACAATTCTATAACTGAGCACCTCCATTTAGGTACCCCCAAAGGCCGGAGGCAGAAGTGTATTCTATAGACGAACTTAAGTGTCTAGAAATTAGGGTAGCCCAGTATCAGTGCACCCAACGTTTCAAAGATGCCAAGTTCTCAAGTTCCAGGCTGGAGATGTTAGCCCAGTCCTGGTTTTCAACTTCCATTCCAAAGCAGTGTTGGATTTGTAGCGCCTGGTCGTGCCCACTGAAATCAGTGCTGCAAGTTCCATAATGCACCAAGATGGGGTGGTTAGAAATCCCGGACTGGACTAAAATCTCCAGCCTGGAACTGGGTAATTTGGCATCTCTGACATTTAGGTGCCCGCATTTACACAAGCCATTGAGTTAACGTAACAGCGGGCACCTAAATGCAGCAGGGACATATGTGCCACGCAGTATTTGCCCGCCCATGCTCCAGCCGGGTACGCCTCTTTTGCAAATATACATTATGTAAGTTAGGTGAGTATTTGAAGTTTCAAGTTTATTGCAGCTTGATATACCGCATCATCGGAGTCCTTCTGAGTGGTTTAGAAAAAAATATTTTCAAAGGAAGAAAAGAAGTACATGATTAATAGGAAAGAGCCAGCTAAAAAGATAGAAATTGTAGAGAAGAAAAAACATAAACAAACAAAAAAAAACACACAGAATACCGGTGGAATCCTGACTCGTCTACCACAGCACACTATCAATCTGGGAAGACTGTATGGAACAAGTAAGTGTCAAGGCTTTGGCCGTGCCTCCGCATCCCTACTCACCTTTCCTTCTGGTGGTCGGGCTCCACGGCTTCTCCAGACCACATACCTGGGACCTGTGTCCCTCTTGCATTGATACCTCCTTTCAGAGACTATCCAAGCCTCAGTCTGATGTCCCAGTAGTCTAGCCTCTCCCTGGTGCTCCTGCTGTGTTCTGCAATGCGTTCCAAGCCTCATTCCAGGGCACCAGAAGATGTAACATCAGTGAAGGCCTTTATAAGGAACCATGGGACTCTCATGCATTGCCTTCGCAACAAGGTTTCCTGCCTAGTTGTGCGTGCTTGGTCTTGTGTTGTCTCCAGTTTGGATTTGACCTGCTTTTCCTGACCTGAGCTTCAGTTCCAGCCCTGCTTGTCTTCAGCTTCAGTACCATCCTGCTTGTCTTCTGCTCCAGTTCCAGCCCTGCTTGTCTACAGCTTCAGTTCTAGCCCTGCTTGTCTCCAGCTCTGCCTTGCCTAGGTTTGCCTTACTGCTTTGTCCTGCCCGGGTGGTTCGCATGCTGCTAGCTGGTATCTTGTGGTGGTCCAAGGGCTCACCTTCCCTGAGTTCGTGACAATAAGTTTTCAGTAGTTCCTTAAATTTATCCAAGGACTCTTCCAAATGGAGGGACCATGGAAGTTGATTCCAAAACTGAGGACCTACAGCACCCAAAAACGATTTGTGAAAGTGCTCCAAGCACATGAAAGTTTGTGTAGCTACTATTAACAGATTAGATTGAGAGGATCTTAAAGAATGTTTGGGCACATAAGGAGTCAAATATTCGCAGAATAACACTTAGGAAACGTACTGGTGTATATAAATATATTTTCCTACATTTGCACCCAGCTCTGGAACGCATTACCTAGAAACATTAGAACTGTGAACACCCATCTAAAATTCCGAAAAGACCTCAAGACTCAACTCTTCCGGAAAGCCTACCCAGCAGACCCGAAGTAATTCATGAACAATGCATCACATCTTTCGATCTAAGAAATGAACAATACCCCTTCCACATAATCCTATTACTTCAAACTGTACGAATTTTTACCACTCCAGTTATAATTAAGTGTACTTCTACCCTTATCCTACTCTGTATTGCTCACTAGAGGCTGTAGTCCCATCTCTGGAGACTTATCAGCCTCATTGGGATTACTTCTCTCTATATGCTACTATATATTCGTCCCAGAGTTGTATTCTCTTTTCCGGAACCTTATCAGCTTCCTTGCACCTACTGTTACTCTATTTTCCACTCTGCATATATTCCCGGAGTTGGTACTCTCCTCTCCAGAACCTGTAAGCCACATTGAGCCTACTGCTATGCGGGAAAATGTGGGCTACAAATGTAATAAATAAATAAATTATATATATATATATATATATATATATATATATATATATACAATGCTTATACTATACGCTCATATTCTAAACATTTACACACACAATGGACATATAAATATTAGCAAAGCAACCAAAAAAAACCAAAAAGAGCACAAAAGGCCTCTAAGAATGGGTTGGCATCTAAAGTTAATTGAAGGACCTGACATGGGCTGTGTTTCAGTGGAACGCCTACATCAAGGGTCTATTAAAAGCAAAAATCTTTGCCTAGACAACGTTATAAAACTTAATGTTCAATTAACATAAAAGAATAACATGCAAGTGTAAATATGATACAATGACATCTTGCATATTTACACTTGCATGTTATTCTTTTATGTTAATTGATTAGTATTTTATGTGTTTATATGTTTTATAAGGTTGTTTATACAAAATAAAAGGGTTTTTTCACTTTATTTTTATTGAACATTTCCAATTTTACAACTTTTAACTTTCTTACAGAGGAAAAGGGAAATAACACTCTGTTATAGATTATTATTCCAATTTGTTACAGTTTAATGCTCTTATAATACTCAGATCAGTATATCCATTGGTTCAGCCAGTGGATTATTTTCTTTGTTTTTCATAGATACTTGATGCAAACGTTCCACCGAAACATGGCCTGTGTCAGCTGCTTCAATAAACGTTGGATGCTAACCCATTCTTGGAGGCAGTTTTTGCTTTGTTTGCTTGATTTGGTTTCCTTTCGTTTGCATATAAATATTAGCACCCAGTTAATAGAATTGCCCTTCACGAGTGCAGACCTTTATAATTCCAGATCATTTTGTTTCCATAGTAAATGGAACGTACAAGCTGTACTCTACAGACATAATTTTCAGCAATTTCATGCTCAAGAGGTGTTGCTCCTCTCAACTCTTGCCTCAGCACAGTCGCCGTTTGGCTGAACGATAAAAAATTATTTCTTAATACATGAAAATGTGAAGCTACTTTTTTTTTCCAAACCAACGCAGTGCTACCCCTTCTGTTCCATGTATCCAGCACTATTCAATTCCTTTTTGAGAACTTAGTTTGCATTCTCAAACTTACCCGGAAACCACAAGTTCAAGAGGTCATATGACCCTCCTTTCATGCTCTCTATCGCATGCATCCAATAAAACCACTGTTAGCTATTGTTCATATAAGAACCCTCTCCTCTTCAATCTGTTCAAAATTATGCTGCACAACTTTTATTCCACCAGTGTCACTATGCTCCTATTAGCCCTCTCCTCAAGTCACTTCATTGGCTCCCTATCCGTTTCCGCATACAGTTCAAACTCCTCTTATTGACTTACAAGTGCCTTCACTCTGCAGCTCCTCAGTACCTCGCCATTCTTCTCTCTCCCTACACTCTTCCTCGGGAACTCCGTTCACCAGGTAAATCTCTCTTATCTGCACCCTTCTCCTCCACCGCTAACTCCAACTCCGTTCCTTTTATCTTGCTGCACCATACGCCTGGAATAGACTTCCTGAGCCGGTACGTCAAACTCCATCTCTGGCTGTCTTCAAATCTAGGCTAAAATCCCGCTTTTTTGAGTATGCTTTTAACTCCTAACCCTTACTCATTTGTTCAGTACCCATGTTTTATCATTCCCACCTTAGTACTTCCCTTATCTCTTATTTGTCCTGTTTGTCTATCCTAATTAGATTGTAAGCTCTGTCAAGCAGGGACTGTCTCTTTATGTCCAGTGTACAGTTAAGTACATAAGTATATAAGTAATGCCACACTGGGAAAAGACCAAGGGTCCATCGAGCCCAGCATCCTGTCCACAACAGCGGCCAATCCAGGCCAAGGGCACCTGGCAAGCTTCCCAAACACACAAACATTCTATACATGTTATTCCTGGAATTGTGGATTTTTCCCAAGTCCATTTAGTAGTGGTTTATGGACTTGTCCTTTAGGAAACCGTCTAACCCCTTTTTAAACTCTGCCAAGCTAACCGCCTTCACCACGTTTTCTGGCAACGAATTCCAGAGTTTAATTATGCGTTGGGTGAAGAAAAATTTTCTCCGATTTGTTTTAAATTTACTACACTAGTTTCATCGCATGCCCCCTAGTCCTAGTATTTTTGGAAAGCGTGAACAGACGCTTCACATCCACCTGTTCCACTCCACTCATTATTTTATATACCTCTATCATGTCTCCCCTCAGCCGTCTCTTCTCCAAGCTGTATAGCCCTAGCCTCCTTAGTCTTTCTTCATAGGGAAGTCGTCCCATCCCCGCTATCATTTTAGTCGCCCTTCGCTGCACCTTTTCCAATTCTACTATATCTTTCCTGAGATGCGGCGACCAGAATTGAACACAATACTCAAGGTGCGGTCGCACCATGGAGCGATACAACGGCATTATAACATCCTCACACCCGTTTTCCATACCTTTCCTAATGATACCCAACATTCTATTCGCTTTCCTAGCTGCAGCAGCACACTGAGCAGAAGATTTCAGTGTATTATCGACGACTACACCCAGATCCCTTTCTTGGTCCGCAACTCCCAACATGGAACCTTGCATGAAATAGCTATAATTTGGGTTCTTTTTCCCACATGCATCACCTTGCACTTGTTCACATTAAATGTCATCTGCCATTTAGCCTCCCAGTCTCCCAGTCTCGTAAGGTCGTCTTGTAATTTTTCACAATCCTGTCGCGAGTTGACGACTTTGAATAACTTTGTGTCATCAGCAAATTGAATTACCTCGCTAGTTACTCCCATCTCTAAATCATTTATAAATATATTAAAAAGCAGCGGTCCTAGCACAGACCCCTGCGTTCTGCGTATGTCTAGTAGCACTATAAAAATGATTAGTAGTAGTAGTATTTCGACCCTGTTATAACCTCACACCTGGATTACTGTAACTCCCTTTACGATGGTCTTCCATTGCACACACTTCAATCAGTACAGTCTACGGTGGTTAAGCTCCTCTATGGATCTCATTGTTCTAATCGTATTTCCCCACTGTTAGAGTCGGAACACTGGTTACCAGTTTCAGCCGGAGTAAGATTTAAAGCTTTCTGTCTTGCCCATAAAGGTCTTGCTCCTGGAGCTCTCGACTGATCTATTAACGCCTTACACAACGGATCACCCTCTCCTTTCCTCACAGCTTGCACTTCTCTCTCTTCCCCCTCCATCTTGTCTCTGTCTAGACCTTTCCAGAGATGCAGCGGTTTTTCTACTTTAGTCCCTGCCTCTGGAATTCACTGCCCTTGGACATCCATCAGAAACCTTCTTATTCAGGTTTTAAGGGTTGTTTGAGCAATCTTTCAAATAAGATCAGTGTGTACTGGTCTTCTTTCTCTTTCTACCCCTTATCTTCTACAATTGGCCTCTCATCGTATTATTCTTTCCTTCCGCAAGAGAATGGAATCAAAACAAAACTTAGCGGTGCTTAGATGGTAACTTCAGCCATTGGGAAATAAGGCCAGTGCAGGGCAGACTTTTACAATCTGTACCCTGAAAATGGCAAGGCCAGATCATGATCAAGAAATATATATTACTAGGAAAAAATGCCCATTTCTGAGCGCAATGAAACGGGCGCTAGCAAAGGGCCCCCTCCCTCCGTCCCTCCGAGCTACTTGCCTTGTTGGGGGTTGGCGTTCGCCTCGCGTTTTAGCCCTCCGAGTGTTATAGCTCCGCCCTTGACGTCATGACGTTTTGACGCGAGGGCGGTGCAGACACTCCAGGGCACACCAGATATCTCGGGCGCCTCAACTTCCGTGGAGGCTTCAGAACATTGGGGTTGCCTTATATATAGAGAGAAGATATTGCTCTGAGTTTATCTTATCGGGCAGAACTGGAAGGACCGTGCAGGACTTTATCCAGCCGTCATCTTTTATGTTAGTATGTAAAAAGTTAATTCCTTTTTTTCTCTCTCTCTCTTCCATTCTTTCTAGTCCCACTTTTCTTTTTAAATAATGCTTGATGTAATTTCTTTTTCTTTGTGCATGATGTGTGGTAATTTGAGCACCAGAAATAAATAAATCAACGAGTGGAAAACCTTGAGCATGATCCTGAGTGCTGAATCTGCTGGATTTCTACACGGAAGTTGACAAAAGATTCTGATGTGCTGTTGTACCTAAGTGATGTTTTTAAAAACCTTATCTGCTATATTACTACTTATCATTTCTAAAGAGCTACTAGACGTACGCAGCGCTGTACACTTGAACATGAAGAGACAGTCCCTGCTCCACAGAGCTTACAATCTAATTAGGACAGACAAACAGGACAAACAACAGATCAGGGAATATTAAAGTGAGGATGATAAAATAAGGGTTCTGAACAAGTGAATAAGGGTTAGGAGTTAAAAGCAGCATCAAAAAGGTGGGCTTTTAGCTTAGATTTGAAGACGGCCAGAGATGGAGCTTGACGTACTGACTCAGGAAGTCTATTCCAGGCATAAGGTGCAGCAAGATAAAAGGAACGGAGTCTGGAGTTAGCAGTGGAGGAGAAGGGTGCAGATAAGAAAGATTTACCCAGTGAACGGAGTTCCCGGGGAGGAATGTAGGGAGAGATGAGAGTAGAGAGGTATTGAGGAGCTGCAGAGTGAAGGCACTTGTAAGTCAATAAGAGGAGTTTGAACTGTATGCAGAAACGGATAGGAAACCAGTGAAGTGACTTGAGGAGAGGGCTAGTATGAGCATAACGACACTGGCGGAATATTAGTCATGCAGCAGAATTTTGGACAGATTGAAGAGGAGAGAGATGGCTAAGTGGGAGACCTGTGAGAAGCAAGTTGCAATAGTCTAAGCGAGACGTGATGAGAGTGTGGGTGAGGGTTCTGGTAGTGTGCTCAGAAAGGAAAGGACGAATTTTGTTGATACAGAGAAAGAAACAACAGGTTTTAGCAGCCTGTTGAATATGTGCAGAGGAGAGAGAGGTCGAAGATGACCCCAAGGTTACGAGCTGATGAGACAGGGAAGAAGAGAGTGTTATCCAAAGAAACAGGAGGAGAGGGAGGAGGAGGAGAGGTGATGTTTACATTCAGACTCTATGCTAGAAAAGCATCTATAATCTCTACTGTACTTAAAATACTCACAGTAAAATAGTCAGATCTCTTGAACAAGAAAGGTCTGTCCAAATACGGCAATAAATGACAATTTCAGGGCTTTTTCCTGAAAGAGGCATGTCAAATGTGCACAGAAGACACCCCGAGTTAATCTACTAACCCTCTAGCAATGACTGATATGCAAGATGCCTGCTTAGTATGGTGTGTGTCTTGCTGGAGTATGAATAATCTATCTTATTGCTGGACTAATCCATCAAAGGCAGCAGTGTGAAGTCGTTCTGCCTTCTCTAATTATGGCATTAATAAGTCACTAATAAAGTATAAATGTCCTCCACAAGACCTTCACCGAGTCTGTAATTCAAAGAGACTACTTCAACGCTTATCGGGCTTTCTTTCTTGATGCCGTACACTGGGGAAGCCTGCTGAAAAGGCGCCTTCCTCGTTGGACTGAACCCAGAGAGAGGTTCTTGTGCATCTCTCACCAGTCACTTGTGGCAGTAGTAGGTCAGAATAAACAAAGAGAGAGAGAGAGAGAGAAATAAACAGTGAGAATTTTTTTTTTTTAAAAGAGTAAAAATTGAATGCACTCAGAAGAGTTAGACGGCAAGAGCTACAACGCTGTGATTGCTCAGCTAAAATAAAGAGACCTATTTACTAATGCGTGGTAAAGATTTGCAGTTACTGTGGCTTAGTTGCAAGAATTAGTATGCGGTGATTGCAAAAGCCTGTGCAGTGATTGTTGGGGTGTGGCCAACGTCTGCCCTGCAGGTACTATATAGGGCAGACATTCACTGTACGGAAATCCATTAGCACATACTGCAGTAAATGTGTTCATGTTATCTACTGATGTGTTTACCATGACCTGCTGCTTTAAATATATTAGCAGCATCCCAACCCCTCCCACACCCCTCAGCATCATCCTTCCAACTCCTACTCCTTAGTGTCATCCCCAGTCTCCCATCATCCAAACATCAGCCTTCCAATTCTCTCCACCTCTTAGCATCATCTCCAAACCCTCCCACACCCCTGAGCATCATCCTTCCAGCTCCCTCAACCCCTTAGCATCATCCCCAACCTCATCCTCTCCTCCAACATCATCTTTCCAACTGTCATCACCCTTTAGCATCATCCTTCCAACTCTCTCCACCTCTTAGAATCATCTCCAATTCCCCCCATCACCCTCCAGAATCATCCTTTCAACTCTCTCCATCCCTGAGCATCATCTCCAATTCCTCCCACAGCCCTCAGCATCATCCTTCCAGCTCCCTCAACCCCTTAGCATCATCCCCAACCTCATCCTCTCCTCCAACATCATCTTTCCAACTGTCATTACCCTTTAGCATCATCCTTCCAACTCTCTCCACCTCTTAGCATCATCTCCAATTCCCCCCATCACCCTCCAGAATCATCCTTTCAACTCTCTCCATCCCTGAGCATCATCTCCAATTCCTCCCACAGCCCTCAGCATCATCCTTTCAGCTCCCTCAACCCCTTAGCATCATCCCAAACCTCCAACACTCCTCAGCATCATCCTTCCAACTCCCTCAACCCCTTAGCATTATCTCCAACTCCTCCATACCTCTCAGAATCATCCTTCCAAATCCATCCACCACTTAGCATCATCTCCGAGTCCTCCCACACCCCTCAGTATCAGCCTTCCAACTCCCTCAACCCCTTCGCATCATCTCCAACATCTCACACCTATCAGCATTATTCTTCCAACTCCCTGCCCCCTTAGCATCATCTCCAACTCTTCCCCCACGGCTCAGCATCATCCTTCCAAACTCCCTCTACCCTGAGCATTATCCCCAACCTCAACCACCCCTTAGCATCATCCTTCCAAACTCTCCATGCAACAACACCACCACTTGGTACTTACTGGTGGGTTCCCTGGTGGGCTAGTGGCAGGACAGGAGTGAACTGGAGATGCTCCTGCCCTGTTACCAGTCCAGGTTCAAAATGGTGGCTCTGAATCCAGTAGAGGTCTTGCACTACTCACCCTCATTTGGAAGATTGACTCCTAGTGGTAATGCAATGACGTAGCCACAGGTGGTGTGGGTGGGCCAGGGCCCACCCTCTTAGGGCTCAGGCCCACCCAACAGTAGCACACATTTAGCGGTAGCTGGTGGGGATCCCAAGCTCCACCAGCTGAAGTTTCCCCTGATGTTAACGAAAATGCTACTCTCCACCATACTAGCACCTGCACATGCTCGGTTTTCAGTGCATGCCTGCTGCAGACTGCCAAGGTGGAAAGAAACATTTTCCCACTAGCTGAGATATTTTTTTGGTTGGGGGGGGGGGGGGGGAAACACTTGGTGCCCACCCACTTCTTGCCTAGGCCTACCCAAAATCTGTTGTCTGGCTATGCTCCTGTGGTAACGGGGTGGAAATGTGCAAAGATTGCTCCCGTCCCCCACTAGCCCACCAGAAAAACTCAGGTATAAAATGGGGGGAGGACTGTGATGATGAAGATACTACTCAGGTGGGGGGGGGGGGGGTGAGGGGTAGGCAGGATGCTGCTCCAGGATGGGAATTGGGGATGATGTTTGATGGATATCAGCTTGTTTTTTCAACGTGCAAACATGGTAACTGCCTGGTGATAGTAAACTTTTGTTATCTGCAGCAGTGACAGTACACAGTAATTTACCACGCACCAACTGCAAGCGCTACCCATGCTGATGACCCACCCAACCTCTGCAACAGCAAGCAGTTAGCATGCAAATTAGCATGTGGCATTGCAGCTGTCCAGCAACTGTTACTAAACGCTAATTCACATGGCAAATGCTTACCGGCATAAGAGGCTTGGGGAGGCTAAGCCTCCCCAGCCGCAAGCCCCAAGCATCTCTCTCTCTCTCTCATCCCCCCACCCCCCGATGCAGCGTCTATCCCTCTCACTCCCTCCCTGTGGTCCCTCTAATTTGATTTACATCGCCCATCGCTGCCGGTAGCGGCACGCAAACATCGTACTAAAACAGCTTGCTTCGGGGCTTCGGCCTGATTGCATTCCTTATGACGTGTCCCGCCTCCTCTGACCAAACTTCCTGCTTCCACGAGGGCAGGACGCATCATAAGGAAGGCTGGTCAGAGGAGGCGGGACACGTCACAAGGAATGCCGTCAGGCTGAAGCCCCGAAGCAAGCTGTTTTAGTACGATGTTGGCGTGCCGCTACCGGCAGTGATGGGCGATCTAAATCAAATTAGAGGGGCCACAGGGAGGGAGCTTACCGCGCTTCAGTAAACAGGCCTCCAAATGACTGACTTAGAGAATGACTAATTTAAGAGTCCTTTTTCCCTTCAGCAGCAGGTGTTCTATAAAGGCAATAGCTTTGACCACCAGGGCTTTTTTTGTGCCAGTACAATGTATCGGCACTTTTTTTCCCCTTCCCCACTCTTCTCCCCCATCTCCCGCCTCTCTCTTGCGGCCACAGCTGGTTTTCTCAATGAGTAGCACCACAGGCATAGCAAGGAGTAGAAGGCATGGGGCCTGCATGCATGTGCACTGTTGGCTCTGCAAATCCCCTGTCCTTCTGACGTCATCAGCTTCCTGTGGAAGTTCACGTCAGAAGGGCAGGGGATCTGCAAAGCCAACAGTGCACATCTGAGCACTGTGGTTTCGCACCGTTTTGATTTGCCCAGCGATGCTGCTACTCATTGGGAGAAGCATCAGCGGCTCTAGGAGCGTTACTGGATGCGGAGAGAGGCAAAGGGGAGAAATGCTGGATGCGGAGAGAGGGGCCGAGGGGAGAAATACTGGATGGGGAGAGAGGAGAAAGGGGAGAAATACTGGATGTGAAGAAAGGGGGCAAGGGGAGAATTACTAGGTGAGGAGAGAGAGGGCAAGGGGAGAAATGTTGGATGGGGAAAGAGGAGGAAAGGGAGAAATGCTGGATGTGGAGAGAGGGAACAAGGGGAGAAATACTGGATGGGGAGAGAGGAGACAAAGGGAGAAATATTAAATGGAGAGAGGAGAAAGGGGAGAAATACTGGATGGGGAAAGAGGAGGAAGGGGAGAAATACTGGATGGGGAGAGAGGGGGCAAGGGGAGAAATGCTGGATAGGGAGACAGGTCAAGGGGAGAAATATTAGATTGGGAGAGGGGGCATGGGGAAAGATGCTGGATTGGGAAGAGAGGGGAAAAGGGAGAAATGCTGAATGGAAGTGGGAAGGAGAGTGATTGGAGAATGATGGTTGAGAGTGGGGAGGAGAGAGAGGGCAAATTCTGGATGGATATGGGGAGGAAAGAGAGGGGCAAGCTGTAAGCAGACACAGTCAAAAGCGGGAAATTGAAGATTGGATAGTAAGAAAAAACTAAAAGTTGGTAAAGGCAGAAAATAAAATCAAAAAAAGCTGAAAGGAAAAGGCGGAGAGAAAAATGTCAAACAGGAAATCCTGGCAATAGAGTTAAGAGGAGACGAGGAAAGTAGAAACCAGAGACTGGGACCAACACAAATGAAAAGAAGTATGTGGCCAGACAACAAAGGTAGAAAAAAAAGAATTTTATTTTTATTTTACGATAAAGTATTGTGGTAGTGTAGCATGATATGAGTTAATTGTCAGAATTATTGATTTTGCTGGATTTACGTCTGCTGTTTTTATAGCAAGGGGAAAAGAGTTTTGTTTTTCTGGTGTTACTCTGCATGCCAGGGTACCTGACTTTTTCATCTAAGTATTTTATTAGTTTATAATCACTTTCAGGGGTTCTTTTGTTGAGCCTACTTGTTGAGGGACTTCTGTGCTGTTTTCAATTATGCCTTTTTATATGCTCCATGGCTGGTAAAATGGGTGTGGCTATTGTAGGGGTGGAGCCATAATGACCCCGCCCTTAAGGTTGGCACTGTATGAGTACAGGTACCTTTTTTCCTACAAAACAAAGCACTGGCTTTATCAGAGTATGTTCCAAGATTGATTCTCTTGTGCTTCCAGTCTGGATATTAGACTGCAAACCAAATGCTAATCCAGTTCAGGCTTTACTGTACTGCAGTGATTTTATTTTAATTTTTTATTTGTTACATTTGTACCCCACATTTTCCCACCTATTTGCAGGCTCAATGTGGCTTACATAATACCGTAAAGGCGTTCACCAGTCGGTAGATAACAAATATAGGTTGTATAGTGGTCGAATGAGGTAGGTGTGTGTCAGGCATCTTGAAGGTCGAAAAGGGATGAGGATTGTATGTTGTCCATTACGATCATTAGTTGTGCTGTGTTGCTGGGTGTTGGGAGTTATGTTGGATTGGTGGGGTAAGCCTTTTTGAAGAGATTGGTTTTTAGTAATTTTCTGAAGTTTAGATGGCCGTGGATTGTTTTTACAGCTTTTGGGAGTCCATTCCATAGTTGTGCACTTACGTAGGGAAGCTAAAACCAGAAGTGCATAGATGTCATGGATAAAACCAGGAAGGATCCACACGCCAGTGAAAGAAATCAAAGCCAGTTGTCATGACGATTGTGCGTAGAGGGCATTCAGCTACAGCTAAACATTGGATGCACAGCTATGTTATGCTTGCAGTCAGGGTCTGTTACTTCCTTCTGTAATGAATCGCACTGTACCAGAACTGTTCCTTTGCGTCTTACCAGAAGCAGGTTAAGTCTCTAATCTGGGAGGGGCTTCAACAGATGGGGCACAGAGTCTCGGCCTCTGATGAGAATTATAATGCGGTGCTCATAGACAGCAAGAAGTAGCACAGGTCTCCCCTCATCCCCCAATATATACATTTGGATCTGTGCATGTGCACACACACATACACAAACATACTTGCACTCACGCACACACACACACATACACAAACACACTTGCACTCATGCACACACATGCATGCGCACACACATACACATGCACTCACGCACACACACATGCATACACACACATGTATGTATACACATGCATGCATGCACATGTACACATACATGCATACGCACACATGTATGTACACACATGCATGCATGCACATGTACACATGCATGCATACGCACACATGTATGTACACACATGCATGCATGCACATGTACACACACATGCATAAACACACAAACACACCTGCACTCATGCACATGCATGTACACACACACATGCATGCACACACATGTACACACAAAAATGTGCACGCACACACATGCATGCCCACATGCACATACACATACACACATGCACACATGCATACACATACACTCACGCACACATGCATAACACACATGCATGCACACACATGCATGCACACGTACACACATGCATAAACACACAAACACACTTGCACTCACACACACATGTACACACACATGCATGCACACATACATGTACACACAAACACACGTGCACACACACACATGTACACACAAACACACGTGCACACACACACACACACACACACACACGTATGCCCACATGCACACACACAAACACATACACATGCATGCACACTCCAACCTCTCAGTTGCTGCAAAATTAATTTCTGTTTGCCACATTTGGCCGCTTGCCAGCACTTGGGATGTAGCTTTAATTAGCACAATCCTCTTCTGTTTGTAACACTGAAATCTATGGACCAGAGAGGCCAATATTCAGCCAGTGGCCCTCTGCATCTTGCTGACCACCGCCAGCAATAACCCTGGAAATTCAATGCTGGGGCCGCGTCTGGGCTTCAGCATTGAATTTGGGTTTGCAGAGCCGGCTAAAGCAGAGCCTGGTTATTCAGCACTTAACCGGACATGGGTTACCACATACAGACAGGACTGACTTCTATGTGGTCCCATTTATGCAGCTACTCTGGCAGGTTAACTGCTAAATATTGGCACTTAACTATTCAAGTGCTGACTCCGTCCCTGGAATGCCCCCCCCCCCCCCCCCCCCCCCCAAATAGCCAGTTTTCAGTTCGGTGCTAACCAGTTATTTTCAACAGCACTGAATGTTATGACGTCATAGACGTAAGAATAAAACCGTTCTGGCTGCACGGTGCTGTGGTATCGGGTTCCAGGATTACATTCCACCTGTGCCAGTAAGCTACAGGCTGAACTGACCCCAGATACTGGTATGCGAGGCCCCCAGCACTGAATATCTGGGTCTCAGCCGCACCGATGCCCCTGTATAAGACCTAATTTAGAATATTGCATACAATTCTGGAGATGCACCTTCAAACAGATATAAACAGGATGAAGTGGGTCCAGAGGGCGCCTACTAAAATGGTCGATGGTATCCGTCATAAAGCGTATGGGGACAGACTTAAAGATCTCAATCTGTATTCTATGAAAGAAAGGCGGGAGAGGGGAGATCTGAGAGAGACTTTTAAATACTTATCTGGCATAAATATTTGAGTCTCTTTCAACTGAAAGGAAGCTCTAGAATGAGGGGCATAGGATGAAGGTGAAAAGTGAGAGACTCAGAAGTAACTTCAGGAAATACTTCTTCACGGAAAGGGCGGTGAATTCGTGGAGCTGTTAGAAGTGCTGGAGATGAAAACAGTATCTGAATTCAAGAGAGTTTGGGGCAAGTACATAGGATCTCTAAGGGAGTGATAGGGAGAGTAGATGGCATGAATGGGCAGACTGGATAGGCCATAAGTACATAAGTAATGCCACACTGGGAAAAGAGCAAGGGTCCATCAAGCCCAGCATCCTGTCCACGACAGCGGCCAATCCAGGCCAAGGGCACCTGGCAGCTTCCCAAACATACAAACATTCTATACATGTTAATCCTTGAATTATGGATTTTTCCCAAGTCCATTTAGTAGTGGTTTATGGACTTGTCCTTCAGGAAACCGTCTAACCACTTTTTAAACTCTGCTAAGCTAACCGCCTTCACCACGTTCTCCGGCAACGAATTCCAGAGTTTAATTACACGTTGAGTGAAGAAATATTTTCTCCGATTCGTTTTAAATTTACTACACTGTAGTTTCATTGCATGCCCCCTAGTCCTAGTATTTTTGGAAAGCATGAACAGACGCTTCACATCCACCTGTTCCACTCCACTCATTATTTTATATACCTCTTATCATGTCTCCCCTCAGCCGTCTCTTCTCCAAGCTGAAAAACCCTAGCCTCCTTAGTCTTTCTTCATAGGGAAGTCGTCCCATCCCCGCTAGCATTTTAGTCGCCCTTCGCTGCACCTTTTCCAAGGCCATAAAAGTCTTTAGCTGCCTACATTTTTTTTCTGTTTCTCTGTTTCTTTTCTTTCTTTAGTTTATGAATTTTACAATTTAACATCCAATATGAATGCAAATAGAAATGCAGCCCTCCAATCAAGAAAAATCAGCAACTATCAAACCAGCTGCGAGTCTATAGAAGCACCTCACTTAATACTAGAATCCGTAGCTGTAAGAAAATCCAGCTGTTTTGGGTCACAGAATAAATAGTTCACACCACCATTAATTCAAAATAGATTTACAAGAAAATTTAAATATGAAAGTACCTCCTAGAACGAAGACCCTCAGCTTCATAGCCAAGAACTCCTGCCTCCTGAGCTGGGTATTTCTGGACAAATCAGGAAATACATGAACATAAGACCAGTGGCATAGCCAGGTGGGGCGCCGGGGGGAAGCAGCCGCTCCCCCAAACGAAGTCCGCTCTCGCTTCCCCCACAACCACTGAAGAATCCTCTTCCCTCAGGGAAGACACAGCCAGCGGGGTCCCCTCCAAAGACAATGCCCCAACATGCTTCTCTAGTGCCTGGCTTTCTTCTGACCTCTCCGCGGCAGTACTTCCGGATTGGGGCAGCACAGCTTGCTGTACGGGGCTTAACAATTCCCCTTCCCAGAGAACTCCCAGGGCCCCCCCCCCAAAGTCACCGAATCCACCGGAACGGAGTGCGTGGTCGCAAAGCCCATTGTCGACTGGACCTTCCTGGGGAGCTCGCTGGAACCCGAGGGGTAGGTTTGCAACTTAGCTTTCCTTTTCCCCATTTCAGCATCGAGTTGGGAGGACTCCTCTCGAATATCCACACCAGACATCCTCTCATGATGCCATCTTGATCCACGCCACCTGGGTCCATTTCTATGGATTAACTTGGATTTAAGAAACATGCCAATAATCAACTATGGACTATCAGAAAATTCAACCAGGGAAAATGTTGACCGTGTCAACATGTTAACCGAGTAAATAACCATTTATACGTTTTTATGCCTAACCTGTCTACATCAAACACCATTCAACATTTTGAGTCCCTATTATCCAAGTATTATTTTCAGTGAGCCTGGTAGCTAGGCATTCTTAGTTGTGAGAATATGAAGGCCTGCATGGCCTCGGAAAAAGCAAAGTTACCTGTGGCAGGTGTTCTCCGAGGAGTTGTATTCTTTTAGCTTTTTGAAATGACTGAGGGACCCTGTGCTCGTACATTGGGCGGCAAAGCACAGGCGCATGCGCGGTGGGACGCTGCTAGAGAGTTATGTGTGACAGTTTGATCACTAAAAACAAACCTGTTCAAAAAGGCATACCACAATGATCTATGCTAAATTCCAGATAACGAAACTTATACCAGAACTGGACAAAACTGAACCCTCGATACTTGATTGCTTAATTTACTCTGTCACCATTGAACTTTAACGCAATACCACTCTGTATTTCTCATTCCGATAATGGCGATCGCCACTACGGCATAATGTAAGCCACATTGAGCCTGCAAATAGATGGGAAAATGTGGGATACAAATGCAACAAATAAATAAATTAATTAATTAATTAATTCACTTCCACTTTCTATGTCAAGGTGTCTCACTTTAGCTTATTTCTTTCATTATAAATACATCTGAATTGAGCTCAGCAGGAAATACACATCCAATTATTCCTTGAGAAAATATAAAGTACCCAATGGCCTCCTGGGGGTACTGTCCCCTCCACGACGGGGTTTTCACATGTAGGATAACTGCAGACAGAAGCAAAACTTGGCTAATACAGCCACAAGACCTTAACTAGTCCATTGTTATACAAACATCGATTCACATGGAACAATATTTGATTTGGTGACAAGTTATAAAAGACCTTCAGTACCAGGAGGATTAATGTCTAATCTTTGTCCTGTATTGACAGGAGGGAAAGTATGGCAGTCAATACAGAACTCAATATCTACCTGCTCATCACTGGTCCCCTTCACCAGTAATTAGATTGTGCAATGATGAACTGAGCACCCAATGGCATTTCAATGCATGTTAGCCAATAGTAATCAGCACCAAAAAAAATTATACGTGCCCCTTAATTGGAAAGCACAATTAGATACGGTACATGGAGGTGGCTGCAAATTCTCATTACAGGATAATTTGACGGGATCTTCTGCTTGTCTGACTCCCACACTAGGAATCTTTTTGCCCTTAGGATATTTTCATGAATACATTTTGCAAGACAGAGATCTGAAATTTTGCAGACACTGAAACAGGAGCCAAGTGTTCTAACGGCCTGAAGCATCTCTCTATTTGGACATAAAGGGAATATGTGCATCCTTCTCTGTGATACAAGCTTGTGTTGCTGAGTTATAAAATAGATTTACAGGAGAGTCATTGCACAAGGTATGCCTTGCTTTTGTTACCAAAACAAATTCAAACACTGAAAGAATAGACTCTCTTCAATCTCAAATTAGTCTTCAGGAATCTAATATTTAAAAACTTGAGAGACGTCCTTAACCCAAGTAAAGGAAATGGAGACTGAATTTCTTTTAAATGCTGAGATGGTATAACGAAAATTGGAGAATTTAGAAAATGGGGCTAGAGCTCTTAATTTGAGACTATTGAATTTTCCATCTGTTAAATACTCCCCAACTAAGGAAACATTTCATAGATTAAAAGAAATTCTCCATTATTCAGAAGGAGCATTTCCTCCATTGCAAAAGATCTACTATCTGCCCAATCGAGAAAACAGAGCTCAGATTCAAGATATTGCCTCTGAACAGTGGCATACCAAGAGGGGGGGGCGGTCCGCCCTGGGTGCACGCCGCTGGGGGGGGGGGTGCCGCGCGCCTGTCAGCTCTTCGTTTTCATGCTCCCTTTGCCCCGGAACAGGTTACTTCCTGTTCCGGGGCAGAGGGAGCATGAAAACGAACAGCCAACAGGTGCGCGGCACCCCCCCCCCCCCCCCCCCCCAGCGACGTGCACCCGGGGGGGTCTTTCACCGGGGGGGGGCGTCGTGTTGTTCAGGGGGGGGGGCACTGCACCCGGGGGGCGGGGCGCATCGGCGAACCGCCCCGGGTGTCAGCCCCCCTAGAAACGCCACTGCCAATGAAAGTTTGGATGTCTCTGCTATTCTCGAATCTTCACAAGAAATAATACACTTTCGGTCTACTTTGTTGGTTTAGTTTGTTTTTCTTCAGGATAAAGAGGCAGTTTTACGTCATTTCTTAAAACAAAAAGCTCCAGTGTCCTTTATGGGAGAAAGGATCCAGATATTTCCAGATGTGTCCAGGAGCACACAGGAAAGAAGGAAGAAATTTCTATGAGACAAGAGACTCTATCCTTGGGAATTAAGTTTCAATTAAGATTTCTATGTAAATGTGTTTTATGCTTAGATAATACGATGCATCATTTCTTTGAACCAATTCAGCTACGAGCATTTACAGATGCAAGACTCCCTAAATGTTAACAGAGAAGTTTAAATAGAAGTTGGAAAAGGAAAATAATAATGTGTAATCCATCTTTTTGTTAATATATTTTATTACCTTGTTTTTTAAGCCTTATCCTCTATTAAGGCAATATACTCAAATTGTGGACTATTGCGGGACTCTGGAATATGGTTTGGGGTAATGTTCCTCAAAAATAGTTTTTCCTGATAACTAATGGCATGTTACTTGACAAAGTGCGCTTTGGAAATGTATTGTAAACGAATAAATAAAGAATTTAAAAAAATAGATTTACAGGCTCTGGCTAGAGGAAAGAAGGTGAATATGATGACAAGGGTCGGGGTCAAGCAAGGCTGAGGTTAGACATTCAGGGGTCCAGGACAGAAACTGGGGAGGGGGCCCCAAAGCTGATCTTTAGCCTATGCCTTCTTCATCTTGAGGCAGGTTTGGGGGCCCCCTGTGGTATGGGGGCTCAGGGCAATTGCCCCTTTTGCCACCCCCTAACGCTGGCCCTAGGTTCAAGGTGGCTTACATTGTACCATGAAGGCATTTGCCAACTCTGGTAGAGAAACAAATACAGTGAAGTTATAGTCGAATAACGTTCATATGTTATACACACATTGGGAATCGTAGAGTTATATAGTGTTCATTACGAGCTTTAGTTACATTGTGTTGCAGGGTACAGGCACTTAAGTTGGGTCAGGAGGGTATGCCTTATTGAACAGGTTGGGCTTTAGTGATTTCTGGAAGTTGAAGTGGTCATACGTTGTTATCACAGCTTTTGGTAATGCATTCCACAGTTGCGTACATATGTAGGAGAAGCTGGATACATAAGTTGATTTGTATTTGAGTCCTTTACAGCTTGGGAAGTGGATGTTTATTTGATATCCCGCTTAGGGTCAGACCATCATAGCGGTGTACAGAATGAAAAAAACATAATAGTACATTAAAACATAAATCATAAGACAGTACAAATCAAAAAAATATATAAGTGCAAGGCAGAGGTAGAGAAACAGAAAATCCTACTGTAGTTCGACAGGCTCCGACTGGATTAGCCAATTGCACTCAATTAAGCAAACATCAGCAGTTGAAAGCTGCATGGAATAGATGGGGTTTAAGCACAGCTTTAACCTCAGGGAGGGAGTCCACTGTTCACAGAGCTTGTGGGAAGGCGTTCCGCAGAGTGGGGCCCAGTACACTAAACACTGACATGCGATGGGTGGGCATAGTCAACGGCTGATGTTGACTGGAACGCAGTGTCCTAGAGGGCTGACTGTGAAGGTGCGAGGACAAAAAAGCTGGGGACCCAGAATGCAAAACTTTATAAACTAGCAACAGGGTTTTACCATTGATCCTATATTTCACAGAGAGCAGGTGTTCAAGTTTCAATAGAGGTGTTACATGGTCAAACGTGTGCTTTATGGAGCAATTTAACGGCAACGTTCTGAATCAGTTGTAGTCATATGGTCTCCCTCTGGCCAACCCCTCTCAAAAGAACATTACAGTAATCCATTCTTCCCCATTACGCAGTGCCAAGGGACCGGATCCAGGTGGAAATTCACTAAGTTGCAACAAGACCTTGATTTAGGGTTACTATATTTGCCCTGACAAAATAGAGGATACCATTAACCACACCCTTCCCCACCCCGCCACACTCTTCCCCACCCCACCCCACCTCACCCCCTCCCCACCCCCAAACTCTCTGTCATGCCCCCTCCCCACCCCCACGCCACACAGTCACCTTGACTTGACCCCCTCCAAAAGAAAGCCATCCCCTTCTATATATTTTCCTCCCCCAAAATCTTTTTCCAGCCTCCCTCCACCCACCTTTTTATTTACAGCTCCCTCACCCCTCTACCCACATTCCATATCCCTTCCCCTACTTTACCTTATCATCCCCTTGTGGTCTAGTGGCCTCTTCGGGGCCGGAAAGGAGTCCATTCTTTCCTGCCCGGCAATGCCGCTGCCCGCTCAGTGCAGGCGCCGCTTCAAAATGGCTGCCGACACTTCAAGCAGTGACCTTGCAAACGTCTGGAAGCCTCACAAGGCCACGGTTTGAAATCTCAGCAGCCATTTTCAAGCGACGCTGGTAGTAAGCTGCAAGCCACGGGACTGCAGGATACTTGCCCTCTTTTTGAGGACACTGTGGGACATCCAATTGCAGCCTGCCCATTTGTCCAGGATTGCAGACAAATGGGCAGGCTGGAAAAACTCCTGTGAAGCTGACTTCCTCCCCAAACTTCATTCATCAGGCAAAATGCATTTCATGGGGCAACTTTCAAACAAAACACCCCAGTGTAAGGTCTGTGGATAATTTTTTTGTGTGCAGACTAGGGATAGGCAGTCATTTGAATTGGCACAGGAACTGTTGATATTTCCCGTGTTCTGGCTTGTCATCTTTGAAACAAAACAAAAGAAAATCAAATTAAATTTTGTTTGCTTTTTATTTCCTTTTGCTTCGCTCCAGGCCCTCCCTCAGACACATACACACACACACACACAAACCCCTCTGAACAGACCTTTTGCAAATAGGCGCCATTACAAGGCTGAAGGGCCAATGTGCATAGGCACCATTTCGTTCAAAATCTGTTTGGGGGAGCAGCTGCTCCCCTTGCACCCCACCTAGCTACGCCTCTACCTCTGATCCCTCCCCACCCAGCACTCACAGAAATGAAAGGATGAACAGGAGAAATCCACAATTGTTCCTGCCCTGTTGCTGCTGTATTTAAGTTCAGGCCATATTTCAAAATGGCTCTGGCCTCAGGTCAGCAGTGAGGCAAGAGCGAATGGGGATTAAAAGTAGAGTGGGAGTGTAATGGAAGTGAATTTTAAAGATTGTTTTTCAGATCTGTCTTGACTGACCAGTGCACTTGGGGTCTGTATTGTTGATTAGAAGTAATTCTGTTTAAAAAATGATTGTTTAACTTTGATTGTGTGAAAATAAGTTGGAATGCAGAAGATAAGACACAGCTTTAATTAATTTGGTATGTGAAGGGGAGGATGGCACTAGTTTTCCAGCCCAGCTTGGCCACCTGGACTTGGAGAGCATGTGACCACGTTCCCACAGTATGGCTTGTTTACCTAAACAGAGAAGCATTCTGTAATTTTCCTCAGCTCTGAACATGAGCTCTAAGCCTAATAAAAAGGGGGGCTTGTAGCAGCAGAGTGGGGGCTCATCTGTGAGTGGACGCACTGTGCAGAGGATCTGTTCCTGGTCTAAAAAGCTCCTGGCTTTCGCTGTAACGGGCCCCCCCAGCTGATAAGAGCCTGGATGATGTAAGGATCAGTGATGATGTATGTATAGTGTAATGATTATTGCTTCTTTTCCTGATCTAAGAACTCTTAGCATTGCTTAGATGTAGAGACCAGTGATGTAATGATTGTTTATAGATAGGTATTGTCTCCTTTCAGTTAGATGATTTAATCATTGTATATATCTTAACCATTGTAGATTTTTAGCTCCTCTAATAAAGGTTTCATTTATCTAATACGAATCCAAAAGAATCCACAGTAATTATTGAGTAGTCTGTGTTAGTGAGACAGGCTGTAAATTCATAGCAGTACAGGGAGGAAGCCGGGATGTAGGGCTCAGTATATTCAGGCTGTCTTAGTGTGGGAATTATAAAACAGACATGAGTACTGAATAAGTGAATAGGGGTTAGGAGTTAAAAGCAGCATCAAAAAGGTGGACTTTTAGCCTAGATTTGAAGACAGCCAGAGATGGAGCTTGACGTACTGGCTCAGGAAGTCTATTCCAGGCATATGGTGCAGCAAAATAAAAGGAATGGAGTGTGGAGTTGGCAGTGGAGGAGAAGATAAGAGAGATTTGCCCAGTGAATGGAGATCCTGGAAAGGAGAGTAGGAAGAGATAAAAGTGGAGAGGTTCCGAGGAGCTGCAGAGTGAATGCACTTGTAAGTCAATAAGAGGAGTTTGAACTGTATGTGGAAATGAATAGGGAGCCAATGAAGTGACTTGAGGAGAGGGCTAATATGAGCATAGCGACACTGTCGGAATATAAGTCGTGCAGCAGAATTTTGAACAGATTGAAGGGGAGAGAGATGGCTTAGTGGGAGACCTGTGAGAAGCAAGTTGCGGTCGTCTATGCGAGAGGTGGTAAGAGTGTGGATAAAGGTTTTGGTAGTGTGCTCAGAAAGGAAGGGACGGATTTTGGTGATATCATAGAGAAAGAAACAACAGGTTTCAGCAGTCTGTTGGATATGTGCAGAGAAAGAGAGAGAGGAGTCAAAGATGACCCCAAGGTTACAAGCCGATGAGACAGGGAGGATGACAGTGTTAGCCACAGAGACAGAGAATGGAGGAAGAAGAAAGGCAGTTGTCATGAAAACCTTCCTTTTGAAAATGGTCCTCAGCATTCTGTGAAGATAATGTGTGGAATTAGGTGCACTTGCCCCCTTCTCATTGTTTACACCTGTGGGAGGGCAGAACATTAACTTGGGGGTAATTCTAAGACTGGGGTTTGCACCAGTGATTGAGGGGCAATTGCGTGCATCTCTCTGGTGTTTAAAACCATCTCAAAATCAACTTTTTAAAAAAGAGATATCATGCATCTCCCGCATTGACACTTTCTGAATGCCCAGTTTTGTAACATCTGACATTTACACCTGTAGATTGCAATGTTAGCACACTGGTAAGATGTCAGTACTTACATGTTCAAATCCTGAGTGATGTCGTTCGTTTTTTTGGGACATGTTTTGTACTAAAATGATTGTTCCTGCTAGGCAAGTTGGCACTTGCCCCTGTAGTATTTCTCAGTGTTCTTATATATATTTTACAAAAGGTTCTACAGTCAACCAAACATCCTGGCTTAGATATCAAGACCATGATATTCAAAGATAAGTATCTGGATCTATAAACACTGCAGCCAGAGTTTTTAAAAAAATGCCTTCCATGGTGTTTAAATACTGATCTGTCCATTTCCTGCTTAGTTTGCTTATCCACTTCTTTCTTAACTCTTTCAAAAATCTAATAGTTCGGTAAGGCAAGGCTTCTTTTTGCTAAATCCATCTTAGTTCATCCCCATTAAGACATGTCTAGTAATATGGCCAGTAATTTTTGCTTTTCAGAATAGTTTCTACCATTCTGATTAGCACCACCATCAAGCTCAGTAATCTAGAATTTTCTGGATCACCAAAGCCCTTTAGGTATAGTGGCTGATCTTAATAAGTTGTGGGCCACTATTAACAGATCTGTGATTTCATATTTTGCATTTTTTTCACAATTCTGGCGTGAAAACCATCAGGTCCCGGTGATTTGTTATTCTTTAGTTTTTCAGTTTGCTCTATTATATCTTCCAGTTTTACAGAGATTTGAATCACTTCCTCTGAATCATCACCTTCATAGAAAACTTCTAATGCAAGTTTCTCATCCACATCCTCTTTAGTAAAGACGGAAGAAAAAAATGTACGCTCGATCTGAAAAGGAGACATAGAAATGGGTCATGGGTATAATGGGGGCATTCCTAAAATTAACACACATTGTTATAGAATAATGGGGACACATGCCTAATGTAGGCGTGTACATTTGCACCACATTTTAGTTGATGCAAATGGCCACGCTTAAAGTTAGACACGATTCCCGGGCATAAGTGCTATTCTAGAAATCGCACCTAACTTTAAGCATGGATTTTAGAATAGCACTTTTTTTGTGCCATAAATAAAATCTAGCCCTAAGCATAAAATTAGGAGCACAATAGGGTATCTGGACAGTGCTGGCATAGTCTCTGGGCACAGCTTGGGAACAACCAGAGGATATTGAGTAACCAGTGATACTCAGACTCCTAATCAGAGAGCTTTTCAGATAAGGTTAGAACAGTAAAAAAAGGTTATCTATCTGGCTGTTGCCAGCACTGGTTGGTACTGATTGCAGCTATTCAGAATCAGCCAATACCCAGTTACTATTTATTTATTAGGATTTATTTACCACCTTTTTGAAGGAATTCACTCAAGGTGGTGTACAGTAAGAATAGATCAAACATGAGCACTAGACAATTACAGCAGTAAAAATATTCAAAAACAATACAAAGTATGGCATTGTATACTATTTACAATATCAACACAATACGTAATAGAACATTATAGGTGATAGTGAAGGGTAAAGCAAAGATGTAACATATAGATAGGTAAGAAAGTAGGAAGAGTTAGAAAGTAAGGTGACTCATTTAAAGAAAGTTGCACATGAGGTCAGAGAAATGGTTAAATATTATCTCAGCTAGGGTAGGAGTGGATAAACATGTCCTGCTGCAGTACCTCTCTCATTACCTCTCGCCTTGACTACTGCAATCTACTCCTCACTGGCCTCCCACTTAACCATCTATCCCCCCTTCAATCCATTCAGAACTCTGCTGCCCGTCTTATCTTCCGCCTAGACTGATATGCTCATATCACACCCCTCTCCACTTCACTGGCTTCCGATCAAGTACCGCATCCAGTTCAAGCTTCTCCTACTAACCTACAAATGCACTCAATCTGCAGCCCCTCATTACCTCTCTACCCTTATCTCCCCTTACGCTCCTACCCGAAACCTCCGCTCACAGGACAAATCCCTCCTCTCTGCACCCTTCTCCACCACCGCCAATTCCAGGCTCCGCCCTTTCTGCCTCGCCTCTCCCTATGCTTGGAATAAACTTCCTGAGCCCATACGCCAAGCCCCCTCCCTACCCATCTTCAAATCCTTGCTCAAAGCCCACCTCTTCAATGTTGCCTTCGGCACCTAACCATTATACCTCCCTCCATTCAGGAAATCTAGACTGCCCCAATTTGACTGTCTGCACATTTTGTCCATTAGATTGTAAGCTCCTTTGAGCAGGGACTGTCCTTCTTTGTTAAACTGTACGCAGGGCCGTGCCAACACGGTAAGCGAGGTAAGCATGGCAGGAGGGCGCCATCCTCTGGGGGGCGCCCCGCAGCACCATGCTTACCTCGCCCTCTTCTCCCCAGATCCTTTCCCTTTTTTTTTTGTTTAAATTTACCTCTGTCCGGCGGCAGCGTAGCGTTAGTAAGGAGGCGGCGCTCCCCCGCCCCGACGTGTCAGTCTTCCCTTTGCTCAGTGTCCCGCCTTCTTCTGATGTCATTTCTGATGTCAGAAGAAGGCGGAACTGAGCGAAGGGAAGACTGACACGTCGGGGTAGGGGAGCACCGCCTCCTCACTAACGCTACGCTGCCACCGGACAGAGGTAAATTTAAACAAAAAAAAAGGAAAAGGATCTGGAGAGAAGAGGGCGGATAGTGTAGCGATCATTTTCGGGGGGCCAACTCCAGGGGGGCGCCGGAGACCCTAGGCACAGCCCTGACTGTACGCTTTAGAAATGTTAAGTAGTAGTAGTTGTAGTGAGTACGCCTTGTGTGTGTGAATGAGACTAACGAGTTAGTTACTTCTTCCATTAAAGGTCTGGTTCAAGAGCCAAGCTTTCACCTGCTTCCTGAAGTACAGATAGTCTTGTGTTAAGCGGAGCCTTTCAGGCAATGCATTCCAGAGTGTGGGGGCTACTCCGGGGAAGGAAGGCTAACTTGCGGGTATCACATTGTGTAATGTCTTTTGGAGAGGGTGTGGTTAGTGAAAGTCCTTGGGAGTGTTGGAATGTAATTGTATTTTACATGCATTGCCTGTCACCTATTATTTCTCTGTGATTACTCTGTGACCTCTGATGTGAATTACTTAGAGAGGTCACACAGCTATGCAACTTCCTGTGGGGGTTAGATGCAGCACATGTAGCACATGGAGCACATGGAGCTCATGTTCTCTCCTAACCTGAGAGGATCTATGGTGGTGTGAGCATCCATTACCATCTAAGCACATGGAAGGAGCTGATAATACAAATGTATAGTAATATGTATATATAAGCCTGTCTGATTATAATCTAACTACAAACTGTGAGTAAACAGATGTTTTGTTACTTCAACTTTAAAGTGACTCAGCAGTGAATTATTCTGGGGTGAATGAGAGAGAGATGAAGAAAGAAATTAACATTTCTAAAGCTGAAGCTGTGTGTACTAAAATCTGCTAATTATTTACTACAAATAATCCAACAAAAGGGTTATGGGCCCAGGGCTCAGGAATTGAAAAAGAAGAGAAATATTACCAGGCAGAAAAAAAGGCCACATTTTTCTCTTAAGTTTTAAAGGAAAGATTCAGTCTGTCTCTCTCTCCCCCCACACAGCAGACAGAAGGCTAAGAAAATGGCTGAGGGAAGAAATTCACCATTGTTCTATTCTCTCAAGGTGCCTAAATTAACTGAGTTTAATTATCAGCAGTGGGAACTAAGATTCATATGTCTCCTTCGAGCAAAAAGATTAAATATATGCTTAGACCAAGACAGAACAGCTGAAAATATGGCTGAATGGGACAATGCAAACTATTATGTGAAGTGCATGCTTTTGGAAGCTCTCTCAGAGAAACAAGCCATATTAGTGGAGGGAAAAGATACACCAAAGGACATTTTATATAAACTGAGAACTATGTATGCAACTACATATGCAAAGCAGCAACCAATTTGGCTGGCAGAGTTGAATGAAACCAAATTAAGGGATAAAAGTAAATGTAATGATCACATTATGCATCTTATGTCTTCATTTCAAAAGTTAGAACTTTCTGGAATTCCCATGTGTGATGCATTGAAAAGAGCATTTCTTTTTACCTCACTATCAAAGAAGTTTGATGTTTTTAGGTCTGTAAATGAGGCCATTGAAGGGCAATCTTTTGAACAGACAACATCAAAACTAAGGCAGGAATGCATAATAAATGATTCTGAGGTGATGTGTTCTCAAAGTCAGTCAGAGAGAAATGAAACAAATTTCTTGGCAAAGAACAGAGAAAGGCGGAGCTATGGGAAAACTCCACCCAAGGGCAAGCTGATTTGCTACTCATGTGAAAAGGAGGGACATGTATCTAAATGGTGTAAGGAAACACAAAACACTCCCTCTAGCTCACCTAAGCCAATGGAACTAAAGAATTTTCAAACCAGGAAATGTATGAAGGACAAAGATAAACACAAGGGCTTTCTAATGGCAGAAAAATCTTTGACTATGGTAAATAATAATTCAAATGAAAGTACTTGGATTTTGGATTCGGGGAGCACATGCCATTTAACCAATTCTAAAGATTTCTTTCAGGAAATGTGTCCAGAGGAAGGTATTCTTAAAACTGCAAACGCAGGGACTGCTAAGATCCAAGCAAAAGGTATTGGATTCTTAAAATGCAAAGTGTCTAATGAAGTTAAAGAAATTCCTGTAAGTGATGTCTTGTATATTCCCCAAGCAGTTTGTAATATGCTTAGTGTATCTACATTAGATAAGAAGGGATTTGTGATTCATTTTGAAAACAGTAAGTGCACAATCTCTAAAAATGATGAAGTGTATGCTGAAGCTTTTATGCATAATGATGTTTATAAACTGAGCATTTCAGGTGAAGCCTCACATATGGCGCAAGTAAGGAAGAATGATGGTAAATGTAGTCTGGAAATCTGGCACCGCCGCCTGGGACATCGTGATTCTAAGGTGATCCAGGATCTTTACAGTAAGCAACTGGCCACCGGCATTCAGATAAGTGCAGATGCTGGTAATATGGAGAAATGCATAGACTGTGTTACTCAAAAAGGTGTGAGACCCTCATTTCCTGCATACACAGGAAATAGGAGTAATAAAGTGCTGGACTTAATACACAGTGACTTATGTGGACCGTTTAATATCCCATCATTGGGAAATAACAGATTTGTGCTAATATTCTTGGATGATTTCTCTAGATATTGTGTGGCCTATTTGCTGAAAGAGAAAAGTCAAGTCACAGACATGCTGAAGAAATACGTAGCCATGGTGAGCAATAAATTTGAAAGAAAACCAAAGGTTCTTCAGACCGACAATGGTGGTGAGTTCACTTCACAAAGCATGCGCACATTTCTAGAACAAGAAGGCATTCAGCATATCACAACAGTAGCTTATACACCAGAGCAAAATTCTGTTGCAGAGAGAAAATTTAGGTCAATTGTGGAAATGACCAGATGTATGCTGTCAGATAGCAATCTCCCTAAAAGACTATGGGGGGAAGCCATTCTCACAGCAGTGTACCTACAAAACAGAATGCCAACTAAAGGCGCTGAGCGCACACCACATGAGACATGGCATGGTAGGAAGCCAAACCTGTCACACATAAGAACATTTGGAAGTACAGCATATGCTCATGTACCAAAGCAAAGAAGGCATAAGCTGGATTCCACAACAGAAAGGGGCATTTTAGTTGGCTATACTCCAGGACACAAAGGATATAGAATTTTGAATCTGAAAACTGGCATTGTTGGCATAAGACATGTTACATATTTTGATGAAAACAAAAGGGTTGATAAAGGCTGGATTATCCCAGATGAGCCTTATCATCCAGAATATGAAACTAGAACCATAATAGACATGCCAGTGTATATAAATGCCATACCAAGGCAGATGTCTGAAAGCAACTCATCTGTATCTAACAAGGAACAGGCAGAGGAAACAGACACAGAAAGGATCATTGAAGAAGACAGTACAGTTGGAGAAGGGGAATCAATTGGAGAAGGACTCTCAGATTTAGAGGATGCAGAAAGGTCGGACCAACCTGTTGTCAGACGCTCATCCAGGGAAAACAAAGGTGTTCCACCCCTAAGACTGTCTTACCTAACAAAGTCAGCAGAAGCTCAAGAGCCCTTAACATGGGATGAGATTGAGAAAATGCCAGCAGAAGAAGCTGCTGAATGGCATAAAGCTGCACAAGAAGAAATTGATGCATTGGATAAAAATAATACTTGGATTCTTACAAAATTACCTCCTGGCAAGAAAGCTATAGGATGCAAATGGGTATTCAAGTTAAAAAGGAATGCACAAGGAAAAGTGGAAAGGTATAAAGCCAGATTAGTCGCAAAGGGATATCTTCAAAAATATGGAGAAGATTTTGATGAAGTGTTTGCACCTGTAGTGAAACACACGACAATTAGAACACTTCTGAGCATTGCAGTCTCAAAAGGCATGCAAGTCAACCACATTGATGTGAAAACAGCATTTCTTCACGGAGATATAACTGAAGACTTGTACATGGAACAACCAACAGGTTTCATAAATACAAAACAAAGACAGCTAGTGTGTAAATTAAACAAAGGTCTTTATGGATTAAAGCAAAGTGCAGAATGTTGGAATGAAAAATTGCATGAAATATTGACAAATTTAGGATTTAAGCAAGGTGAAGCAGATAAATGCTTGTACACTAGGTGCACAAATGGACAATATGCATACATTTTAGCTTTTGTTGATGATCTGCTCATTGCAAGCAAAAGTGAGCAAGAGTACAAGGACATTGTAAAGTGTTTAAACCTCAATGTTGAGATAAAAGAACTGGGTAATGTGTCATACTATCTTGGTATAGAAATTGAGAAACAAAATGATGGTTCTTATCTTCTAAGCCAGAAGCAGAAAATAAATGAGCTTATTGAAAGTTTAGGTATGCAAGATGCCCAAGTTGTAAGCACTCCCATGATCACTGATTTTCTGAAGGATGAAACAGTAAGAGAACCTTTACCAGATAACATCCAATATAGATCAGCCATAGGTAAGCTTTTATATCTAGCTACCACATACAGGGCTGATATAGCAAATGCAGTAGGAATTTTGAGCAGAAGGGTCAGCTCACCTACCAAATCAGATTGGACTGCAGTTAAAAGGATGGTAAGGTATTTAAAGGGTACCATTGATTGTAAATTAAAGATTTCAGCCAATAGTAATCCAAAACTAATATGTTACTGTGATTCAGATTGGGCAGGGGATCATTCTGATTATAAATCCACAAGTGGATATGTGTTTATGTATGGAAATGTACAAATTTCATGGGCCAGTCATAAACAAAGTATTGTGAGTCTGTCTTCTACAGAAGCTGAATATGTGGCTGTATCGGAAGCGTGCAGAGAACTGATGTGGATTGAAAAACTTATGCTGGATTTCGGAATAGCTGAAAAGAGACCAATCCAGATAATGGAAGATAATCAGAGCTGCATCCGACTGTCACAGAATGACAAGGTTCAGTCACGCACCAAGCACATCGCAACGAAATACCACAACGTGCGAGAGTTGGTGAAAGAAGGGGTCATCAGTCTACACTATTGTCACACCAGTGAGATGACAGCTGACATCATGACCAAACCGTTACCCAGAGAACATTTTGTGAATCTGCGTATAAAGCTTGGACTTTGTATGAATAAATAATTGCATGACAGTTATGCATGAGAAGGGGTTTGTTGGAATGTAATTGTATTTTACATGCATTGCCTGTCACCTATTATTTCTCTGTGATTACTCTGTGACCTCTGATGTGAATTACTTAGAGAGGTCACACAGCTATGCAACTTCCTGTGGGGGTTAGATGCAGCACATGTAGCACATGGAGCACATGGAGCTCATGTTCTCTCCTAACCTGAGAGGATCTATGGTGGTGTGAGCATCCATTACCATCTAAGCACATGGAAGGAGCTGATAATACAAATGTATAGTAATATGTATATATAAGCCTGTCTGATTATAATCTAACTACAAACTGTGAGTAAACAGATGTTTTGTTACTTCAACTTTAAAGTGACTCAGCAGTGAATTATTCTGGGGTGAATGAGAGAGAGATGAAGAAAGAAATTAACATTTCTAAAGCTGAAGCTGTGTGTACTAAAATCTGCTAATTATTTACTACAAATAATCCAACAGGGAGGACCTTAGTGTCCTTAGCAGTGTGTGGTTGTTCATCTTATTTTTCAGGTACTCAGGGCCATTTCCTTTCAGGGCCTTGAAGATCAGACAGAGTTTTAAATTTAGCCTTGTATTGTACTGGTAGTGAATGAAGTTTTTGCAAAAATGATGTGATGTGGTCACGTCGCTTGCAACCTTCTACGAGTCTTGCTGCTGCATTCTGAATCAACTGGAGCTGGTGCAGGCCCTTTGTAGTCAGATCACTGTATAGCGCATTGCAGTAATCCAGTCTTGATGTTATCATGGCATGCACAACTGGTATAAGATTTACCTTCTCGATGTAAGGAGAGCGTAGTTGTCGCAAATAGTAGAAGCAGCTCTTGAAGGCTGCTTGGATTTGGGGAATCAGAGTAAGTGTTGAATCTAACTGTATTCCAAGGTTCCTGACGTGATTTGAGGGGGAGTTCATACTTCCCAAAAGGGATTGTGATGTCAGGTATGTATCCACTTGTGTTAGGGACCCCAGAGAAGCTCGGTTTTACTTGGGTTCAGGCAAAGTTTGTTGTGTTTAGCCCATTCTTGAATTGATGTTAGACAGGTAATCAGTTTATTCAAGCCTGTAGGTAAGTCAGGTTCAATGGGTATGAGTAGCTGCACATCATCCGCATAGATGTAGAACTGAGTGTCCATGGACTGAAATAGATGTTGAACAAAATAGGTGACAGTATTGATCATTATGGTACCCAGCAGGTCAGTGTCCATGGTGGTGATGAGTTGCTGCCAAACAATATGGATTGTTGCCTGTCTGATAGGTAGGATCTGAACCAAGCAAGTACTGTTCCATTGATACCTGTTTCTATCAGTCATGCTAGCATGATATCATGACCAACGGTATCAAGTGCTGCCGAGAAATCAAGCAGTTCTAACCTCGAGGCGAATCCCTTGTCTCGGCTTCTGTGAAGATCAACTAGTAGGGGAAACAAGGACCGTTTTCTGTACCATAACCAGGTCTGAATCCAGATTGACATGGATCTAGCCAGTTTCTCTTTTCTAACTAGTCATTAAGTTGAGCACAGACTGTTTGTTCTATGAGTTTCCCTAGAAACGAGATGTTGGATACGGGCCTGCAATTTTCAAGTTTGTCCTGGTCAAGGTTGTTTTTCTTCAGCAGAGGGTAGACCACTGCCCTTTTTAATGCTGTTGGTAGCTGCCCATTAAAAAGAGAGGTGTTCACAATTTTTGTGGCGCCTTCTATGAGGCCCATACTTGCCTGCTTTCACCATCTTTGATGGGCAGGGATCGAGGAGGCAGGTAGTTGGTCGAAGGTCTCTTAGGATTTTGTCAAGGCTCTCCTCTAGTATTCAATATGTGGAGGAGTAGCCTAGTGGTTAGTGCAGTGGACTTTGATCCTGGGGAACTGAGTTCGATTCCCACTGCAGCTCCTTGTGACTCTGGGCAAGTCACTTAACCCTCCATTGCCCCTGGTACAAAATAAGTACCTGAATCTATGTAAACCGCTTTGAATGTAGTTGCAAAAACCTCAGAAAGACGGTATATCAAGTCCCATTTCCCCTTTAAACAGCCATGGCACCTTATGTTTAAAAGTCCACTGCCTGCTGCAGGCTTAATATCGAGGAACTTGTTTCCATGTATGAGCTACTGACTCATATTCGGTTCACCAGGGATTATTATCAGAGGCCGTGGCAGTCCATTTCATTCTGGGCCATGGAGGAAGCCTATTGCTACACCTTAGCAGGCTCAAGGTAAAAGCTGGAATGGCTCAAAGGTATATGCAGGAAGAGTCTGAAAATACTCCCTGCTAAATTTAGATTGGATGCAGGTCCTTCAGCCCTTGGTTCATACAGGAATAGTTGTTTTTGAATGCTAACTCTGCATTTCAAAATGCAAGACATATATATTTTTTTTAAATCGTTAACCTACTGCTGGTCAGTGTTTGTTCTCCTGTACCATCCTTATCCCTTTCATTAAAAAAACCATGTTACATTATGAAAATCAGTGCCTAAGAGGGAACGAGCCACTGAAAGGGAAGATGAAAACTCTTGAACCTCTTCAAATATTTATAACTATTTTCATCAGCTAATACATAATTTACCAGCGAGACTGTGGTTTTACTCCATCATTGACAAGACTGATTAAAAGAAATTTTTTTTCTCAGATTGCAGAGAAGGAACACGCGATACATGGCAAGGGTCGAGAGGTCTGCAAACACTTTGTAGTCGAAAACCCGTGTGCGCAGCACGCACTTAAAAGGATTACTCAACCTGTCTAATGTTATTTTGTGGCAGATGTGTTACGAGAACACTCAGCCCTAGTGTCACATCATCGTTGTTTCACGGTTGATGGGATAAGACAGTGCTCCATCTTTCCACAGTGTCATTACTGTTTTATGACTGATCTAGTATAGTTTTCAGTACCCTGATGAAGGCAGGCAGTGAAGCTACATACTAGGAGCTGCTGAACACTCATTAGTGTCATAAAACCAGTGCACTTACATGAAGCGCTTCAGAACAGAAGATTTTTTTTTTTTGGGGGGGTGCGTACATGGAAGTGAAGGAGATTCAGCAGGTCTACTCATTTCAAATTCTATGATTCTCAACTACGGCGTGATTCAGTGCCACTCAACCTTTGGTGTCTTCGGCAAAACTGACCTGCGCCTCCTGTTTTAATCAACGTTCTTAAGCTCCATTTCTGGGGTCCTTTTATGAAGCCGCACAGGCACGTACGCGCATTCCTGCCTGCGTCAATTTTGAACTACCGCGTGTCCCGGGTGGTAATTTTATTTTCTACACGTGCCCCCGGAAAAATTTCCGGCACGTGACGCTAACCGGGCAGTAATCAGCATTGTACATGCCCTGACGATTACCGCCCGGTTACTGTGTGAGACTTTACTGCTAGGTCAACGGTTGGCGGTAAGGTCTCAGGCCCAAAATGGACGCACACCCATGTTTATTTTGCCGCACGTCCATTTTCAGCAAAATTGTTTTTAAAAAAGGCCTTTTTTGCAGGTGCGCTGAAAAATGGACCTGCGCGCATCCAATCCACGCGTCTACACCGACGCAGGCCGCTTTTCGGCACACCTTAGTAAAAGGAACCCCTCTGTTTCTTCATGGATGTTGAAGGCTCCTGCTCTGGGGAGGTACCTACCTGTTCAGGAGCAAATCGTAAGACAGTAAACCTCTCCGTCATTTTGAGCAGCTTTCATCCATTTTATAGGCACTGAAGACCTTGCAAGGTTGTCGGGCAGCCTGTTCAAAAAGTAAAAGAACTGCCAGGAATACTGAGAAATTTTAAGAACAGAAAACGGATGCGACTATTGGCATTGTCTGAATGTTTAAGTTTTAATTGTATTTTTAGCTTTGTTATTTAGAACTGACCCACTTGTAAACCGTTGTGATAAGTTATTCTACTAGAATGACAGTATATCAAAAATTGTAAATAAATTATTATTATTATAATTAGCATTTGCATAGCGCTACCAGATGCATGGAGCGCTGAACACCTGACATAGAGAGACAGTCCCTGCTCAATAGAGCTTACAATCTAGAAATAATACAGACAGACAAGACAATAAGGGAGGGAAGTACTGGGTGAGAAGGAACAAGGGGGGGAGGCAAATGAGTAATGGCTAGGAGTCAAAAGCAGCGGTGAAAAGGTGGGTTTTCAGCATAGATTTGAAAACAGGTAGAGATGGAGCTGGACGTACAGGCTCAGGAAGTTTATTCCAGGCATAAGGTGCCGCGAGAGAAAAGGAACGAAGCCTGGAGTTAGCAGTGGAGGAGAAGGGGGATGACAAGAGAGATTTGTCCAGCGAGCGGGGGGGGGGGTCACAGGGAGGAATAAATAAACACAACCAAGAGTCAAAGCCCATAGAAAAGTGTCTGTTCTGTTTACAACTTGTTATTCTAACTCTCTTTTTCATTGGGTCAAATGGAGACTGAAATGCTGGACAAAAGTAGGGTTGCATACAAATCCGAGTTATAAAGGCTAGGTTGGAGATAGACTGGGGGGAAAAAAACCCCATCAGGTTGAAACCAGGACTATGTCATTGTGATCCATGACTTCTGAGTAGGGATCCTTAAAATAAAACAATATACAATAAAGGTTCCATTTACTAAGCGGCAGTAAGCCCAACGCGGGCTTACCGCTCGCTATACAGTAAGTACCACCAGGCTACCACAGCAGCCCGGAAGTACTTCCCCACCCCTAGCGTGCCATCATTTCTTGCACTACAAAAATGTCTTTATTTTTGTAGTGCCCGAATGTACCCGGCAGTGATCACTGGCCGGTTACCACTGGGTTAACGCAGGAGCCCTTAATGCCACCTCAATGGTTGGTGGTAAGGGCTCCTCCCCAAAATAGAGACGCAGCAAGTGCTTTACTTGCCGCCCGGCCATTTCCTGTAGGAAAGCGAGACTTCCCTTTTACCAGCATACAGTTCAAACTCCTCTTATTGACTTATAAGTGCCTTCACTCTGCAGCTCCTCAGTACCTCTCCACTCATCTCTCCCTACATTCCTCCCCAGGAACTCAGTTCACTGGGTAAATCTTTCTTATCTGCACCCTTCTCCTCCACTGCTAACTCCAGACTCCGTTCCTTTTATCTTGCTGCACCATATGCCTGGAATAGACTTCCTGAGCCAGTACGTCAAGCTCCATCTCTGGCTGTCTTCAAATCTAAGCTAAAAGCCCACCTTTTTGATGCTGCTTTTAACTCCTAACCCTTATTCACTTGTTCAGAACCCTTATTTTATCATCCTCACTTTAATATTCCCTTATCTCTTGTTTGCCCTGTTTGTCTGTCCTAATTAGATTGTAAGCTCTGTGGAGCAGGGACTGTCTCTTCATGTTCAAGTGTACAGCGCTGCGTACGTCTAGTAGCGCTTTAGAAATGATAAGTAGAAGTAGTAGTATAAAGGCGATTAATAAATCCCAATAAATAAATGTTTTTTTGTATGACGTGATTAAAGTTTGATATTTGATCAATTACGACATCAGTGAATTACTGGATTGAGATTCAGTGTGACAAGAATTATTGTTAAGGTCGCATCTATGAATATTTCCCTGTGTGCATATCGATTGTGGGGTTGGGCTTTTCTGGAAGCTTGTTACCAAGGTGGCACAGGAGGGGAAATGCCAACAATGTCCCTAGGCTTACCAGTACAAGATGGAGCTGCCCACCACAGCTATAGATACAAGTATAAGTATTGCCATGCTGGGAAAGACCAAAGGTCCATGGAGCCCAGCATCCTGTTTCCAACAGTGGCCAACCCAGGTCACGAATATCTGGCAAGATCCCAAAAAAAGTACAAAACATTTTATACTGCTTATCCCAGAGATAATGGATTTTCCCCAAGTCCATTTAATAATGGTCTATGGACTTTTCCTTTAGGAAGCCGGCCAAACCTTTTTTTAAAACTCCGCTAAGCTAACCACCTTTACCACATTCTCTGGCAACAAATTCCAGAGTTTAGTTACACGTTGAGTGAAGAAAATATTTCTCCAATTTGTTTTAAATTTACTACCTTGTAGCTTCTTCGCATGCCCCCTAATCCTAGTATTTTTGGAAAGCGTAAACAGACGCTTCACATCTACCCATTCAACTCATACAAAGAAGTGGAACTGCAACTGTATTAGCAGGTCAGGGTTGACCTGTGTCAGCTGGAAACCCGATTTGTGCCTTATCCTGCTTCACAGTTTTGGAGAAATTCAGTACGTGTAGGTGCTTACAGCAACTGCCACATCTTGTGCCAAACCATAGAATCAAAAAAAAAAAGCACACACACTGACAAAATCACTTTTCACTGGGCACTTAGCTCTCAGTGCATCCATTTTAAGGCCATATGCATGTAATCATTAATCTAGAAAATGTTTTCAAAGGAAATAGGTTAATCTTGGAAATATGCCTGCAGCAAGCAGCCTAAAAACACATTTCCAGTAAACAGCTAAAGTCATCACAAAATGATGTGCCAGATTAACTGGTTTCTCAGATGTAAATCAATGATTCGTTATAATTATAGTACGCAGCGGATGTTAATATATCTCTGACTGGATGTCGGTGGAACGAGGAGAGTGTTTACTGATGCTAACACCCTATTGGGTGGCACGGTGCCAGGTTGCAAGTGTCAGAACCTGGTACGCTGCTGTAAGTTGTCCCGTATCACTAGGTAGCTGCTTAACCCATCCAAGAAGTAGAGTGATTCTTCATCATAAAATGACCCCCACTATAAACCTCATCCTGTCTCTCATTCATCTCCCACCTGGACTACTGCCATCTCCTCCTCAGGAGTCTGCCATCGAACCATCCCCCTCTGCTACAGGCTATCCAAAAAGTCAGCATCATTCTAATCATGTTCCCCCCTTTTCTCATGCCTCTGTGTTGGCTTCCTATGTACGAGGACTGTACAGGCCAAAAATGTTCTCTTTGTTTAGCTTCCAGAGTTGTTTATGGGCTTTTTTTTTTTTGGTTTACTCAGACTTTTTCATTTCAAGGCAGTGTGGTCAATAATGTGCCCTATTAACACTATTCTTCAATAGGACGCACTACTACTGAGCAGTAGGAAACACTATAGAGCATTGTTGAGTAGTAGGGAGCCCTGTTGAGCAGTAGGGAACATTATCAAGCAGTAGGAAGCACTAAAGAGCAGTAGGGAGCACTTTAGAGCAGTTAGAAACCCTATAGAGCAGTAGGGAGCACTGTTGGGCAATGAAGAGCATTATAGAGCAATAGGGAGCATTGCCGAACAATGGAAAGCACTTTAGAGCAGTAGGGAGCACTGTTGGGCATTAAGGAGCTTTATTGAGCAGTAGGGAACACTATAGAGCTTTACTGAGCAGTAGGGAGCACTGTTGGACAATGAAGAGCATTATTGAGCAATAGGAAGCACTATAGAGCAATAGGGAGCATTGCCGAACAATGAAAAGCACTTTAGAGCAGTAGGGAACATTATTGGGCAGTAGGAAGCACTATAGAGCATTATTGAGCAATAGGGAGCCCTGTTGAGCAGTAGGAAGCATTATTGAGCAATAGAGAGCACAGTGGGGCAGTAAAGAGCACTATAGAGCAATAGGAAACATTGTTGGGCAGTAGAGAGCATTATTGAGCAGTAGGGAAACCTATAGATAAGTAGGGGGCACTACAAAGCAGTAGGAAGCACTATAGAGCAGTAGAGAGCTCTGTAGAGCAGTAAAAAGCATTACTGAGCAATAGAGTGCACTATTGATGACACAGGGGAAGAAAAACAGGTGATGATATAAGATATACTAACCATTGCAAGCGTTAAACCTGGAAATTCAATGCCGGGCCATATGCGGGCATAGGCATTGAATTTCCAGGTTTATGGAGCCGGCTAATTCATAGCCAGTTAAGTGCAATATTTAGTACTTAACTGGCTATGGGTTATCGCAAAAACATAGGACTGACTTTTATACAGTCCTATTTATCCAGTTACCCTGGCCGGTTAAGAGCTGAATATCGGCACTTAACCGGCCAAGTGCCGACTCTGCCCCGATTCTATAAAGGTTGCCAAAAATCGAGCAAGCAAATTTAGGCACATTCTCGATTTGCATATGCAATCTAATAGAATAATGAGCCAAATGTCCATAATTGTTTTTTTTTTTAACAAGCAGTTATTGGCACTAATTAGATTTAATTTGTACTAGTATGTATACACTTAGGCGCGGGATCCGAGCCTAAAATTTACATGAACAGGGGCGTGGTTTTGCTTTGCGCATTAATGCTCCATGTGTAAATTTAGGTGCTGGCATTTACATGCCGTTTTCATTGGTGCAAACGGTGCCTAAATTTACGAGCGACCTCGCCGCTTAGGCATTTAATCTATAAACCGCACTGAAGTTTAGGCGCAGCTTATAGAATATCGCTTACGCGGGTATTTTCGGCACAGATTTTTTTTTTTAGGCGTCATACATAGATCTAGCCCTATAGGCTCAGGAGTAATCTAAGGAAATACGTTTTTTTACAGAAAAGGTAGTAAATGCGTGGAATTGCCTCCCGGTGGATGAGGTGGAGACAAGGACTGTATCTGAATTTATGAAAGTGTGGGACAGGCATGTGGGATCTCTTAGGGAGATGAGGAGATAGTGGATGCTGAGCAGGGCCGGTCTTAGCAGTTGCGGGGCCCTGTGCAGACCAGTTCAGTGGGCACCCCCACTCGCGCCCACCACCATAAGCCATAATTTATCAGTTTAAAAGGAGGTTTAGAGCTCTCGGAACTCCATCTCACCCCATACCTTGATATGCATCCACCACATTTCAGTAGAGAGCAGCAGACAGAGGCAGCGATTTTCATATCCTGTCAGCTGCTGAACCCAGAGCCTCCTCGCTGCTTCATCCCGCCCTTGCAGAAGCAGGAAGTGACATCAAAAGGGGGCGGGATGCAGCAGTGAAGAGGCTCTGGGCTTGGCAGCTGACAGGATATGAAAATCGCTGCTGCTGCCTGATGCTGTCTACTGAAATGCGGATGCACATTAAAGCACAGAGCAGGGAGGTGTTCTGAGACAGGAGAACGGACATGCCAGAGATGCGGGGCCCCTAGGAGCGGGAGGCCCTGTGCGACCACCCCTGTTGCCGAGGATGGGCATACTGGATGGACCATTTGGCCCTTATCTTCTGTCATGTTTTTATGTCAGTCATTCTGCACTATAAATATGTCTGTTCCTTGCCTCTTAACTGCTTTGAATGCTTCAGTTATCTATGGTGTACCCCCAGGGCCGCCGAGAGACTGGGCCGGGCCCGGGGCAAGGCCGCCCCCCCCCCCAAGGTCGCTGCCGCTCCTCCCCTCCACCCCCCTCCGAGGTCACAACAGCCACTTCTCCCCCCTCCACCCCCCCCCCCCGAGGTCGCTGCCGCCGCTCCCCCCTCCGCCCGCCACCTGGCCCCCTGCATTGAAATTGCAGTCTCACCTCCGTGAAAGCAGCGCTGCAGGCAGCAGAGCACCTCCCTTCGGCCCTCCTTGTGTCCCACCCTCGCGGAAGTTACGTCAGATGAGGGCGGGACACAGGGAGGGAAGGAGGCCCGAAGGGAGGCGTTCTGCTGCCTGCAGCGCTGCTTTCACGGAGGTGAGACTGCGATTTCAATGCAGGGGGCAGACGGTCGAAGACGGAGGGCGGGTGGGACTGCGGCGCTGGGCCCTCGGAGGCCCGGGCCCGGGGAATTTTGTCCCCCCCCCCCCTGCCACCCCACCTCTCGGCGGCTATGGTGCCCCCTAATTACTATAGTAACTATTTCTTTATTCTGGCAATAGATAGAGACACCATCCAAAACAAACATTTCTCTGCAGGTCAGAGTAAACGTAACTCTTTTCATGTTAGCAAAGCCTACAGTTCATTCACACATGCATGGGGGCCATGCTGCAAACGTATAGACACACCAGAGACCATTCTTACTAGAAGGTTCTCTGAACACCTTGAGGACTGAGGTGCAACAGAACAAAAATAGTGAACAATGCTGACGTGGAACACAAGAGTATCCAAGGCCTCTAGCAATCAGGTCACTCCGTTCCTTGAAAGTCTTTTCTATTGATTTTCTCCTTTTCATAACGATGTTAACAGAGCAACAGGCAGAGCCATCCATTTGGGCTTTTGTACACTGAGAAATTGCTTCCAGTACCAAATGCAAGTCTCTCTGCACGGTCTACAAGACAAGCTGTGACATCCACGTTATGTTTCTCATCACCTTGTCTTGTACGTGGGGGATTCTACGAACAGGGCCTACGTTCATAATCTAAGCCTTTATTTTCCTAGTGTTCAGACAGGGCTGTATAGGTCACCCAAATGTAGGCATGGATCACAGATATTCACGTAAATTAATTACTCAGTTAGGCAGTGACAATCAATTATTGGAGTTCATTGGCACTAATTAGGAGACCGGTCTGCAGTTTGAGGTAAGTGCGCTTTTATTGACACAAATTTGTTATATGAAGTCTATAAAAGTTTATTGATGCAAGTTATGTGAGATGAAGGTTTTTATCAGTTTAAGCCACTTGTTTGGATCCGATGAAGAGGTTGGGTGAGCCATGAGTGGTAACAGTAGCACCACCTGGGGTGGACCACCCCCAAGAGAAGGGTGGTGGGGGTGGTCCACCCCAGGTGCAGGCAGCAAGGGGGTGCGTGGAACAATCGCGCGGCTGTCAGCTCTGCCGGTTCCCTGCCCCCTCTGATGTTACTTCCTGTTCCTGGGCAGGGAACCAGCAGATCCGACAGCCACATGACTGCTCCGTGCACCCCCTTGCTAGAAGGAAGGGTGGTGGAGGTGTTGCATTTCAGGGGGGGAGTGATGCGCTTTGGGAGGCAGCAAGCAAGCTAGGTACGCCACTGAGTTGTAGGCTCATGTGAAACAAGTCATCACTGAGGAGTCATTTTGGTATGGGGTGTCATTTATAGTTATTGATGTGATACCCCCACTGTGATTAATTACCTCAAATTGGTAAATTAGATTTATCATTTGGGGTGTGAGCATTTACAACTTTTGGCCTGCATAAGTGCTTGTGCTTAAAGATAGGCAGAGGAAGTGCGCCAAGATACTATTCTGAAAAGGACACTCTGCGTGGAGTGCCCTTTATGGAATACTATCTCAGCGTGGACGATAAGGGCGTCTAACTTTACGGACTGCTTCCTGAATCTGGCTCATCGTGTACACACACACATATTTCTACCTGATCTGGATCAAGTGTAGATGTGTATCTGGAAATTTGGGGGCTGATGCTCAAAATCTAACACTGACGGGCGGACTAGCGCATGCGCTACTGTGCGGAGAATGTTCAGAGGCCTCTAGTGTGAGAAACATGCGCACCAAAGATGGCCAAAAATTGTACTTTGCATATTCTCAAACGGATGTTAGTGAGGTCATTTGGTATTCCCTCACAGCGCAGAAACAAATTCACACTGGAAACTTACCACCAGCTCGGGGGTGGGGTTGAAGGTTTTGAAGAGAGCCTTTCTTCAGAATTTATCACTTGAAACTGACGGTTTTATGTTTTGGGGTTTTTTTTTAAACAAGCAGATGGAAGCCCATACATCCAATAAATGCTGATAGTGAGAAACAAATGTACGTGAGTCCGAGCAAATCAGAAAGTGCACGCACAGATCGGCGCCGTTCTTCTGCATTTAAATATATGAGCTCCTCAAGTGAAAACAATTTTTGAGACGCTTATATTTAAAGGCGTAGAAGAATGGCACCAATGTGTGCTTGCACTTCTGGTCATGCCTGGCACATGCGCACAGTTTAACGGTAAGTACAGGTCTTGTGCACATGCGCAAAGCAAGCTCCTCCTCCTTGCTTTCACTTTCATTCTGCGAATTGAGGGGCACTTGTACCAAGCTGCGGGAAAAAGGGCCCTGCGCTGGCAGATGGAGGTCGTTTTTCCCCGCACGCCAGTGAATAAAAAAGCCCCAGCACACATGGCCATGCGATGAGAACTCTTACCGCATTGCCATGCGATGGGGAACCCTTACCGCCACCCATTGAGGTGGCAGTAAGGGCTCCTGCGCTAACCCAGCGGTAACCGTGCAGTGTGCGGTGATGCCAGATTACCACTGGGTTACCGTTACTCAAGCCATTTCCAGGGGTTTTCTTTTTCCCCCAGAAATGGCGCACGCTTGGGGCAGGACTACCGCCGGCAGCTGCATCGAGCCAGCGGTAGTCCCGAAAGAGCAAGCGGCAAGCCTACATTGGGCTTACCGCCGCTCTGTTAAAGGGCCCCATAATTTGAATACTCTTTCCTTTGACCTAATCTTCTGCGCTGCTCCTGCGCTATGGGGTCTGCGCTGTTGGCTTCAGCCCTGGTCCTTTGGGCATTGGGGGCTTGGATGCTACTGGAGTTGATTCTGGGAATCTATTTTATAAAGATACATGTGTGCCCATGTTGCTGTTATAAACTCAGTGCCTCCTTGTTAAAAAAAAAAAATCAAACCTTATAATGAATCTTAAACTGCCTTAAAATTTAAAACAATATTTACTCGCACCCCAGTTTCAAAAATTCACAACAAAAGGCCACAGCATGGCAGTGGTGCTTCAGGAAATGAGGGTAAGCCACCAGCCACTTGCAACCCTCTCCCAGTCTCATTCTGTGACCTTCCAGTTCAGGGAGGGGGAGGGGAGGGGAAGGGAAAGATGCTTAAACTGTGCTGTTTTCATTTTTTTTTCTCATGCCATAATGCTCAGTTATGGCTCACTGGAACATTGCCGGCATTAAAAATGCAATGAATTTAATATACTAGAAGGTACAGTTTGTTATAGAGTCCATTTATTTTTAATATGCTCACATAGCATCTGCCTTAATCCATGACACCTTTGTGAGATACCATGAAACTTTAGATAAATCTAATTATTTTCCTGATAAACTGAATTACACTGCTTTAAAACTGGATTAACCCAAGTGCATTTCCTCAGGATACTGCTAATCCTAGGCAACAAAGAAATTTCAATAGATGAGTAGGAAATAAAAAAAAACCAACTTCTGGTCCCTGCAGCTGGTACAGCCTTTGTGACCCCAAACCCGACCGTTTTTAAGGGAATTAAACCTACTTATCAGATGATTACTTAACGGAATACTTCCCTGGCAGTCATTAGAATTATCCTGCACAATAAACTAGCTACTCTTATAAACTTAGTGGATGAAAAAAGCATCACGATTCTTCAACATGCAAATCTAATAAACTCCTCACTTCCTTGATTAATGTTCATTTACATGAAGATGGCTCAGTAGCAGAACCTAGTGGCGAGTGCTGTGTACTGCAAGTCTGGAGTTTTAATCCTCCTCCTGCCGCTCTCCCCTGGATTCTGTATATCGCGCCTAGTGTCCGCCACTGAAATCCAAGCGTATTCTGTAACAACGCGCATAACTTAATTAGCTTAACAAGCTTAATCAGCTTCAGCATTGATAAAAGCACTTAACGAGCAATAACGAGAATAATTAGAATTTACATGCACAACTCGCTAAGTGCATTCTGTAATGCACAGCGCTTAAATTCTAATGCCCACAGCCAAAATGGGCGGGGAAATGGGCATTTTGTGGGCGTTCCAAAATTTGCATGTACTGTTATAGAATACTAGTAAAAAAAAGGCCCGTTTCTGGAGCCAATGAAACGGGCGCTAGCAAAGCTTTCCTCTGGCCCCCCCCCCCCCCCCCACCCAACGCACCTTCGTTGTTAGTGACGCCATTGCGCCGCCCTGGCCGCCGTCGATGTGAGTGAATTGCTCCGCCCTGAACGTCATAACGTTTGACGCGAGGGCGGGGCCCCCGAGACTGTGTTTTTCGTGGCTTCAGAGCTTCGAACTTACGAACCTTGGCTTCAGTGTCGTCAGACAATAGAACGTTGAGGGTGAGTTTTATATATATAGATAGCCCTCTGTGCCTATATGTCAGAAGCACCGGCCTATATGTCAGATCTTATAGACTTGCCTACTAGGAACGCAAAAAGATCAGCACGCTCATTCCTCAATCTCCACTACCCCAACTGTAAAGGATTAAAACATAAATCCACATACGCAACCAGTTTCTCCTACGTTTGCACGCAGCTATGGAACGCACTACCGAAGGCCATAAAAACAACGCAAGATTTAACTATCTTCCGAAGGCTACTGAAAACTGATCTAGTCAAGAAGGCAGACCAACATTCATCCTCAACACTAAATAATAAGACTACACATGAACTAGAAAAATCGAACTCTTATCACTTGACTGACTAACCTCTTTCACTTGAACCCTATGTTGAATATGGCTTCTCTACAGCCGATGACCTAATGTATGTTACAATCCTATCTATCACGCAGGAACCAATACACACTACCACGATGTATTCCTCTTTACCATGTATGTATGCACCTTAATGTAATGCCTTTTGTACTCTGTTACCCGAAAATGGCAACCGCCATTACGGCAAATGTAAGCCACATTGAGCCTGTAAATCGGTGGGAAAATGTGGGATACAAATGCTTCAAATAAATAAATAAATAAACAAACAAATAAATCAATCAACTTTCGTAAATCACTGAAGACTTATCTCTTCGACAAGGCATACCACAATGATCCATAATAGGATCTGTAACACATCACCACTTACTTGACATAGTACATAAGTACATAAGTAGTGCCATACTGGGAAAGACCAAAGGTCCATCTAGCCCAGCATCCTGTCACCGACAGTGGCCAATCCAGGTCAAGGGCACCTGGCACGCTCCCCAAACGTAAAAACATTCCAGACAAGTTATACCTAAAAATGCGGTCTATGGACTTGTCCTTTAGGAATCTATCTAACCCCTTTTTAAACTCCGTCAAGCTAACCGCCCGTACCACGTTGTCCGGCAACGAATTCCAGAGTCTAATTACACGTTGGGTGAACATCCTGAATGTTTTCTCCTTACACCTTATTGGTTATTTCTTTTTTATCATCTATATTATTTATATAATACCAATTGTATCCTTTACTTTGGAATGGCGATCTATTATGTTATCCTTATAATCTATTATGTTATCCACGCTCTTTATGGAATATCAATTGTACCTTTTTACTCTGGAATGGCGAATGCCATGACGGAACATTGTAAGCCACATTGAGCCTGCAAATAGGTGGGAAAATGTGGGATACAAAGGCAACAAATAAATAAATCTATGCGCCAGTATTTATGCCATGTTTTCCTTGGTGTAAATGGATGCACATAGTTCTTTTTATTTATCTTATTTATAGCCCGCCTTTACCCTTTCTAGGCACTGGGATATCAACTAAGCATATTCTATATACCATGCCTAAATCTAGGTGCCGCTTAAAGATTATGCTTAGGTGGAAATTTGTTCCACGTGGATTTTTCAGGCACCATATATAGGATCTGACCCTCTGAGTCTAATCAGTGATAAGTCACATGACCAAGGCATTGTCAGATAGATGGTTCTGGGTGATTTCAGGACTTACAGCAGGGGCATAGCCAGACTTCGGCGGGAAGGGGGTCCAGAGCCCGAGGTGAGGGGGCATATTTTAGCCCCTCCCCAGCACCACTGACCCCCCCCCCCCGCGCCATTGCCGACCCCCCCCCACCGCCACCACCACCAACTTTGACCCCCTCGCTAATGAACCTCTCGACCCCCCTCCCAACGCCAACCCTCCCCCGCCGCCGCTTACCTTTGTTGGCGGCAACCCCCGCCAGCCGAGGTCCTCTTCTTCCGGCGCAAGGCTTCAATCTGTTTCTGAGTCTGACGTCCTTATATGTGCAGGACGTCAGACTCAGAAACAGAACGAAGCCTTGCGCCGGAAGAAGAGGACCTCGGCTGGCAGGGGTTGGGGTCCCCCACCAGCAAAGGTAGGCGGCAGCGGGTTGGCGGTGGGAGGGGGTGTCGAGAGGGTCGTTGGCGGGGGGGGGGGGGAGGTCCAGGGCCAAATCTATGGGAGCCCAGGCCCCCTTGGCCCCACATAGCTACGCCACTGACTTACAGTCTAAATTTCTGTTTAAGAAAAAACAATAAAAAATAGATAAAAATGCAGGTCTGCAATCCATTGATGCAAAAAAAAAAAAAAAAACTCAGAAAGGCAGTATATCAAGTTCCATTTCCCTTCCCCTTTAATCTTGTTACTATTTGAGATACTGGAATTTTGCTTCTCTTTGGGATTCTGGAATTTTCTATTTGAGATTCTGGAATCTTGGTACTCTTTGGGATTCTAGAATCTTGCTACTCTTTGGGATTCTGGAATTTTGCTACTCAGAGATTCTGGAATCTTGTTACTTTTTGAGATTCTGGAATCTTGCTACTATTTGGATTTATACCAGGTACTTGTAACCTGGATTGGCACTGTTGGAAGCAGGATACTGGGCTAACATGAACCATTGGTCTGATCCCATGTGACAAATTCTTAATACCCTGAAGAAGGAATGGAAGAAAAATGTTACAATTGTAACTTGCTTTTCCTCCAATGGGTTACCTATTTTAACTGGATGAAAATCTTAGTAAATATGTGCTGAGGCTCCAGGCACTGCTAAATCTGATTAAATGTTGTAAATCTGTCAGAAGGACGAGACTTGCCTGGAGCATATAAAGCATGAGCAAACCATTCTCCTAGCTGAGGGGAAGGGGGGGGGGGGGGGGGAGAGACAGAGCAGGAGGGGTCTGAGTATCCTGCATGGAAAGCCTGCTTCACTACTGCTCTCACAAGGAAATAGTATAACATTTTCACAAAATATTTTTGGGGAAGAAAATACATCAATTTTAAAGTCCATTCACCGACAATCCTTGTCAATGGTCTGCCATTTGGAACGTATGCCAAAAAAAATCTTTAAGGCCTGACATCACCATATGCCAGTAAGAGACTTATCGAAAAAATGGTTCACCGGAGTGGAGGCGCAATGAAATCCCACAAGCAGCACAAAACACGACAGTGAGAAGTGGACAACGGCTTTCCTAGGACAAACCAGCGGATTCTTCAAGGATTCAAAAAGACAATCTTTATTGGTGGCTGGAGACTTGACGCAGTACTGTGTTTCTCTGGAGACCACAATAAAGATACAGGACAAATACATTCCAAAATGTGATAACAAAGTAATAAGATAATAAAATCAAAATTCTATGAAACACTTGTACATATACAAAAATTGATGAATGCACCTACAAAATTTATGAACATATAAAAAATGGATATGTATAAAAATGATAGATCTACAATAAAAAGGTAAAAATAAAAAGAAAGCAAATGAAAAGAAAGCCCGAATGTAATAAACCAACCTTCTCGAGAGTTATGACAGTTTGTGGATTATGATTTTCACATCCGTGAAGAACGCTGTGGCTATTTTTAATATATAAACAGAGATATCCTCAGAGAAAAGCCATGGCCTGGAGTTCATGATAGCTTTTTAAAATAACTCTTCCCCTCACCAACCCCACCCCCCCCCCCCAAAAAAAAAAAAAAACTAGCAGGTCGATATTCAAAATGATTTAAGCAGTCAGAAATGGCTCCTGGCCAATTAAATTGCTTTTTCAGGGCTAAGTGGTCATTTTCAGTGACACGTAACCAACCCATTAGTGCCGCCGAATATAACCTGTGAGCGCTGAACCGAAAACCGGCTACTTTGTAGGCATTCTGAGGGCAGATTCAACACTTAACCGGGGAACTGCATAAATGGGACCACATAAAAGCCAGTCCTATCTCTAAGGCCCTTTTTACAAAGGCACGGTAAGCTGTACACACACACACGTCCTATCTCTAAGGCCCTTTTTACAAAGGCACGGTAAGCTGTACACACACGCAGCGCGTGCCAAAACGAGACTACCGCCGAAACGAAATATGCCTAGATGAATTCTATAAAGTATGCCTAAATTTCCATGTAGTTTATAGAATACACCGAGTGCTCGTCCATATGACCAAATTTAGTTGCAGGCGACGCCTGCATTACGCCGGACTGAGTGTAGTCTATAACAACGTGCATAGATCTTAGAAATGGCCATGGCCCGCCCATTTCACACCCACGGTCACGCCCCCTTTTCAACTATGCAACTTAGAATTTACACGCAACGCATTACAGAATAAGCTTAGACAGTTCTGTGCGTAAATTTTAATTAGTGGCAATAATTGCTCATTAAGTGGCAATTGTCAGCACTGATTGGCTTGTTAACTATTTAAGTTTTGTGCTCAAATCCAGAATAAGACTGGATTTATGTATGCAACTTAAGTCTCACTATATAGAATCCGGGGATTACGGCCGCTGAATTTCATGACAGACCTCTACAGTGAAAGCTCGTTATTTTGTGGACAGTCCAGAGATGGAGTCTATGGGCGTAGCCAGACCTCAAGGGAGGGGGGGGGCCAGAGCCCAAGGTGTGGGGGGGTACATTTTGGTCCAACCCCCCCCCCCCCCCCCCCCCGCCGCTCCCCACCCACTGCTGTCGCTGTACATCTTGGCTGGTGGGGATCCACAACTCCCACCAGCTGAAGCACCGCCACCGCAAATATCTTGGCTGGCGGGGGGTCCCCAACCCCAGCCAGCTAAAGCCTTCACTCAGTGCTGGTCTCTGGCACCGTGCCACCGCCGCCTTGCCTGCCCTGGTCTCTCTTCACCTCGCGCCCAGCATGCTCCTTTTAGTGAAACTGAGCATGCTCAATTTCACTAAAAGGAGCATGCCGGATGTGAGGGGATGAGGGAGCAGGCAGGCAAAGCGGCGGTGCCGGAGACTAGCGCTGGATGAAGGCTTCAGCTGGCGGGTGTTGGGGATC